>NC_068446.1:3289290-3619290 GCF_023373465.1 Oncorhynchus keta
CAAAGTCTGGAGGAACACATCAATCAAATCAATCACTGTATTTATAAAGCCCTCTTTTTACACTATCAGAGTGCGAACCAACAGGTCCAACAAATGAAGGACAGCGCCAGCAGCCAGCTTATCACACAGAAAACCTTTAGGTGTTACTTGTGTTAACCCCCCACCCAGTCTCACCGTCAGAGCGCTGAGCTCCATCCATGCTCCCTGGTAGATGGAGTTGAGTCTGAGCTGGTTGTGGCTGAGATTGATGTCCCTGAGCTTGGTCATGCCCTGCAGCGCCCCTTCTGGTATGGAGTTCAGCTGGTTGTCCTTCACCCGGAGGACCTGCAGGGAGCGGGGCAGGCCCAAGGGCAGGAAGTGGAGGGCATTCCCTGACAGGTCCAAGGTCACCAGCAGACGCAGCTTCCTGAATGCTGGATGATAATCAACATGGTCTCATTTAAATATGAAAAAATAGACACAAAAAACATTGTAGTTAAATGTAGTTATAACTTTACTGATTCCGTTAGGAAATTCTTTCTGTGTCATACAGCAGGCCCAAATATAGATATTCATATAGGGCTCCTGAATGGCGCAGCGGTCTAAGGCACTGCATCTTAGTGCTAGAGGCGTCACTACAGACCCCGGTTCGATTTCAGGCTGTATCACAAGTGGCCGTGATTGGGAGTCCCATAGGGTGGTGCACAATTGGCCCGGTGTTGTCCGGGTTAGGGTTTGGCCGGGGTAGGCCGTCATTGTAAATAAGAATTTGTTCTTAACTGACTTGCCTTGTTAAATAAAACAAATATAGACAGAAGTACTGTACAGTTCATCACAAACATGATATGTGTGCAAGAGACACATCGCCAACAAACTATCATGGTCCAAATACACCAAGCCAGTCGTGAAGAAGGCACGGTGTCTTGGTGTTCCCCCTCAGGAGACTGAAAAGATTTGGCATGGGTCCTCAGATCAGGCTTTCCTCAGACAGCTAATCAGATGGCTACCTGGACTATTTGCATTGTCCCCCCCTGCTGCTACTCTCTGTTTATAATCTATGCATAGTCACTTTACCTCCACCTACATGTACATACTACCGCAATTACCTCGACTAACCTGTGCCCCCGCACATTGACTCTGTACTAGTACCTTGTATATAGCCTCCACATTGACTCTGTACTAGTACCCTGTATATAGCCTCCACATTGACTCTGTACTAGTACCTTGTATATAGCCTCCACATTGACTCTGTACTAGTACCCTGTATATAGCCTCCACATTGACTCTGTACTAGTACCTTGTATATAGCCTCCACATTGACTCTGTACTAGTACCCTGTATAAAGCCTCGCTACTGTTATTTTATTGTCGCTCTTTAATTATTTGTTATTTTTTCTCTTTCTTATTTATTTATTTTTTACTTCAGTTTATTTGGGTAAATACTTTAACACTTGTTATTCTTAAAAATGCATTGTTGGTTAAGGCCTTGTAATTAAGCATCTTACTGCATTCATAGACACCGTGCTTCTACACCTGCATTGCTTGCTGTTTGGGGTTTTAGGCTGGGTTTCTGTACAGCACTTTGAGATATCAGCTGATGTACGAAGGGCTATATAAATACACTTTGATTTTATTTGATGTGATTTTTTTTGATGTGACAAATCAAATTTGATTTGAAGAGCCACATGTCACGGATCCCTCTGGAACTTTTATTGCCTATTCCCACTAATTGTATTTGTATATATGTGCCCTTTGTTTACCATGGTGCGGTCGATTATTGTTACAATGTCTGTTGGTGCGTGTGAGTACCTGTGCTGTGTGTTTTGGCTTTCAGTGCCATTGTGGTTTGCGCAGATGATTATGGGTCTCGTCCCGTGTGTTAATCATTGGGTACTTGTGTTATTTATTCGAGGTACTCCTCGCTCTTTTGTTTTGGGTTTCTACCATGTGTTTGTGTAGTGTTTGTTTGGTCTTCGTACCTGTGCCTTTACACGGCACGCTGAAATTCGGGTACAACATTTTTTTGGGGTAATTTGGGTACAAAAAAAAACAAACAACTATTATGCATTCCTGTGCCTGTCTCCCGAATCATTCATACCAGCATGATACCACATATAGTTCTACTGTAGATGTACAGTATTCATGTAGATGACAGCAGAGCAAAGTACAACAAAACATATCCATATACTCCATATGTGGTCCAGTCTACCTTCTCTGTGTAGCTTGGGGCTGGTGAGGCGGTTGTAACTGAGGTTGAGCTCGGTCAGGGAATAGAGAAAGACCAAGTCGTTGCGTTCAATCACGTTGATAGTGTTGTGAAGCAGCATGAGAGTCTTGGCTCGGCGGGGCAGAGCCCTGGGGACACGCTCCAGCTGGTTGTTGTACATGTGGAGGGTGTGTAGCTTCTTCAGGCCCTGGGGGGGAAGAGAAAACTCTTTCTTTGTAATTCTAATGGCATTTCATAGCACATTTCAGGATTCTCATTGCTCATTTAACAGACAAATAGATGATTATAATCATAACATCAAAACAATTGTGCCCAACTCTCTGTGGCGGTTCAACCTGACCGAACTAGCAGTCAGATCAGGCTTTAGAATATTTTTCATGGTCCTTCGAGCCATATACACCTGTGGTAATTCAACTGTCCGCACTATGTCCTCTATATAAGATTGAAGTATCTTATAGACTGGTCAACTGGCTGAGAGAGGAGAGGAGAGAGGAGAGGAGAGGAGAGGAGAGGAGAGGAGAGGAGAGGAGGATAGGAGAGGAGAGGAGAGGAGAGGAGAGGAGAGGAGAGGAGAGGAGAGGAGGAGAGGAGAGGAGAGAGAGGAGGCATTATATTGAAGTATCCCAGGTATCCTGCAGCACCTACCTGGAATGCAGCATGGTGTATGGAGCGGGAGTGGAGCTGGTTGTTGTGCAGCAGTAGGTACTCAAGGTTACGACAGGCTGTGAGAGCATCGCCAGGGATACTGTGGATACTGTTCCTCTCCAGGTGTAGCAATATCAGACTCCGAGGCAGACCCTGAGGAACCACACTCAGGTTGTTGTTGGACAGGTCCAGATACTCCAGACTGGTCAACTGGCTGAGAGAGGAGAGGAGAGAGGAGAGGGTGACATTATATTTGATACAGGAGATCATCACTTTATCTTTAAGCGGTCATCTTATCTTTCCATGAATAGACAAATCTCACTTTTCTCTCCCATTTTGACATTTTCTCAGAATGTACAAGTTCAACCTAATCTCTCACCATTGGCTTCTCTCTCTCTTCTCTCTCTCTCTTCTCTCTCTCTCTCTATTTCTCTCTCTCTCTCTCACTCACTCACTCACTCACTCACTCACTCACTCACTCACTCACTCACTCACTCACTCACTCACTCACACCACTCTATTCTCTCACATTCTCTCGCGGAACTGAACATGAGATCAATAGTCATACATCGAAAGTAACAAGTGGACACTAAACTCACCATTCCCTTATGTACCTTCTCAGAGTTTGCCGTGTTGTCAAGTCTATAGGTCTTTGTTTTGAATTGATGCACTCTGTAATAACCATTGACACATAATGGGCAACAGTGATAGTGTTCAACCTTGGATATATCGAATCAACTGCACTCAGGTGGAGTGACTGAATGACTCTGTCGAGCGTGTTTGTGTGTCTGCGTGTCCTACAATAAAAAGAGAGTAGTTTGTAGTTCGCAGCTAAAGTATATTTTTTAAAAAGAACCCTGCTGAAAGTCTTATCTACTGACTGAAACATTGGTTATAAGATATTATTATTATTATTATTAAGATCCAATCAATTGTTTGTGGAGTATTCAAGAACACCCGACACACTCTTCCTACTACAGTACGTGAGGGTGTCATAGTCCATGCCTTATATTTGCCTGCGTTGTAAAGTCTACAGTATAGGTCTTTGTTTTGAATCAATACCCTCGGGGTTTTAACGTAACGTGTGGCCTCAGATATGTCGAATCAACTTAGAAGAAGAGGAAGAATAGAAGAAGACAGCTGCACTGAATTGCTCTCTGTTGAGTGTGTTTTATTTGTTAGAGTGTCTTATTATACTACAAATTGATAGTAACAGGTCCTCCACCTGCAGGTCTTATCATCCATGCTGTACTAAATCAAATTCAATTGTATTGGTCACATACACCTGGTTAGCAGATGTTATCGCGAGTGTAGCGAAATGCTATTACAGTACTATTAAAATAGTACTATAGTAGTACTAGAATACTACTACAGTGCTACAACATTACCTGAAGGTCTCGTTGTCCATGCCTTCGTTGCTGAGCAAGTTGTTCTGTAGGTAGAGCTCTCTGAGCTGGGTCAGGCTATCAAAAACCCCTGATGGGATCTTCTCCAGCTTGTTACTCTGTTAACCAAGAAGAAGCACAGACACACAAGCAAGCATCACATATCATTATCACAGATAGGGAGTAATGGATTGCATGTAATCAGTTACATGTAATGGATTACAAAACAAAAAACAAAAAAAAACAGTAACCAACCTGTTATGTTACCAGCAAAAATATATAATATATATATCAGATTACAGATACTTTTGAAGAAAATTGATTCTTACTTCGAGGATTACTTGTAAATTCAGAAAGGATGTTTGCGAAAAACAGAGTCTACACCTTTCTGTTTTCTCAATGACATTCAAACCAGCATTGAAAAGGGGCGCAAGTTTAAGTTTGTTCCGCCTGAGAGAGTCACCACAAGTCAGAGACCACTACGATGACACACCACATGCGTTTGATGAATCACGGGAAAAAGAGCAGGAATGGGCTCTTGGGTTACAGCCTAAGCCAAGTCTTGCAATGGCGCGACTGCTGTCGGCATCTAAAGATTGTCCAACGTGAATAAAGTTGCCGGTATGGACGACAGAAGTGGTGCAACCTATGGGCGATATGGATATCACTTATTATCGATATCTACATAGCGCGTTGATGTGAATCATAGAGCTGCTCTCTCATTGAGCTCTTGGCCCCTTGCGGATTGTGGTTGTTGCTGTTCACGTATACATGAACAGCAACAGCGCCGTGGAAAAGTTTTTGCCCCCTTTTCTCTATTTTTGCTTATTTTTAATATTGAATGTTAGAGAGATCTTCAAGCAAAACTTATTAGTAGATAAAGGGAACCTGAGTTTACAAATAACAAAAACATGAAACACCAAAAGCAATTGCCCCCTTACACTCAATACCTGGTTAAAGTCCAGACCTAACCCCACTTGAAAGACTTGCCCCCTTACACTCAATACCTGGTTAAAGTCCAGACCTAACCCCACTTGAAAGACTTGCCCCCTTACACTCAATACCTGGTTAAAGTCCAGACCTAACCCCACTTGAAAGACTTGCCCCCTTACACTCAATACCTGGTTAAAGTCCAGACCTAACCCCACTTGAAAGACTTGCCCCCTTACACTCAATACCTGGTTAAAGTCCAGACCTAACCCCACTTGAAAGACTTGCCCCCTTACACTCAATACCTGGTTAAAGTCCAGACCTAACCCCACTTGAAAGACTTCCCCCTTACACTCAATACCTGGTTAAAGTCCAGACCTAACCCCACTTGAAAGACTTGCCCCCTTACACTCAATACCTGGTTAAAGTCCCGACCGAACCCCACTTGAAAGACTTGAAACGAGCAGTCGCTGAGTTAAAGCAGTTTTGCATGGAAGAGCGGGCCAAAATTCCTCCACAGCGACGTGAGAGGCTGATCAATAACTACAGGAAGTGTCTCGTTGGAGTCATTGCAGCAAAAGGTGGCACAACCAGTTATTGAGTGTAAGGGCGCAATTACTTTTTCACGCAATGGGCATTGGGTGTTGCGTAACTTTGTTTATGAAATATATGAAATAAGTGTGGCATTGTTGTGTTATTTGTTCACTCAGGTTCCCTTTATGTTATATTAGGTTTAGGTTGAAGATCTGATAACATTCATAAGTTCAAAGATATGTAAAGGTAGAGAAAAGTTGAAAAAGGGGCTAATTCTTTTTCACAGCACTGTATGTGTATTTAAACTGAATAATAGTTTAATTGAAGAAGTTTAAGATGCCTATCAATCATTGTTTTTGCGACCAGTGAAAAATGTGCTCTTGCAACAACTGCATAGTTCGGATCCCAGCCTATGGAATAAAGGTTTGAGGGAGTTACCTTCTAAACTACTCTGTGGTATTGTGCTCCATACTGTCAAAAACAAGTTTAATCTAAGAAGACCACGAATGGGGCTTTTATTGCTCAATCTAATTCGTGCTAATAAAAGAAAAAATCCATAGGCCTACCGGACACATGCTCAAACTTCTGTACTTTTAGAGATGAACTTGGCCGCATGAATGGGGAGTGAGCTCCAGGAAGACTTGCCCCTTATTGTGGTGAGGGCTGTAGACTCACCTTCAGATGGAGGCGGTAGATGGAAGAGGGCAGGCTCCTAGGGACGTAGCGGAGGAAGTTACTGGACATGACGAGAACCTCCAGGCTGTCAGAACCGTTCAACATGTTCTCAGGTAGCCCTGCATCTGTCAGCTTGTTGTCGTGGAGATACACTGACCTGGGGTGGTTGGGACATGGGGGAATGCATGAAATTAGTGGTCTGGCGTGGAGCAAAGGGGAAGGATAAGGGTGATTTGTTTTATTTTATGAATGAAGCAAAGTAATTAAATGCAATATAACACCTACAGCAACATAAGACCTTTCTACTGTGAAAATGTAATCCTCCTAGCCCAACCAACTACCTACCTGCCCACCCACCCACCCTCTCTCTCACACACACACACACACACACACACACACACACACACACACAACACCTGGTTACACACACACACACACACACACACACACACACACACACACACACACACACACACACACACACACACACACACACACACACACACACACACAGAGAGACTTTGACCGCTTACTTCAATCCTGGCTTCTGCCCAAATGTGTACGGGTAGATCTTTGTGAGTAAATTAGCGGCGAAATCAGCACTGACCAGTGAGGGAGGCAAGTGTTTGGGTGCTGTGGTGAGCTGGGAGGGGAAAAACAGAGGGAAACAGAGAGAGAGAGAGATATTATGTTACTCTCTTCTTTTGTTTTCTCCTGTTGTACTGACCACAAAATGACCTGTATGTGCTGGCAGTGAGGGGTAATTTACGCCACACAGACAATCATTCTCAATTGGCCTTGGAACATTGACGGATGAGTTAAAACAAATTAACACTTCAGTACATTTCATACCTGTTTCCCTCCCAAATTATGCCAAGAGGGAGATTCTGCATTGCTTGAAATGGCTATGACAGGAGAAATAGGAGAAACTACTACAGTGGTAGCGAGCTTAACTTGACACTCTTGGTTTCAAACGGGTTATTTGGCTGCCCGTATAGGAGAACCCTTTTTGGTTCCAAGAACAACTCTTTTTGGTTCCAGGTAGAACCATTTTGGTTCCAGATATAACCTCTGTGGAAAGGGTTCTACATTTAACCCAAAATGGCTCTACTTGGAACCAAAAGGGTTCTCCCTGGAACCAACAAGTGTTCTTCAAAGGGTTCTCATAAGAACCCTTTTAGGTTCTAGATAGCACATTTTTTTCCCTAAGAGTGTACATAGCATCATACTTTATCTGTCCCCTTTTCAACATGGTTTATGGATTAAAGTAAAATGGGTCTTTGAAGCTTGGTTAACTGTCTGCCACCTCTCCTGCTGGCAACAGCAGCACGGCTGGCAAGGATACAGCATCATAACAAAATAGAATAGAAAATAATATCAATTTCACACAGAATTGTACTCTGACGCACTAAGAATAAGAGATCCAAGGTTTAAGATCCAAGTAGGGAAGGAGAGGGAAAATGTTAATTATAGAACAAAAAAATACATGTCGGGGTCTCAACGACTGGAACGAAAGCCAATTCCTCCTTTGGTCGTCTTTCCTTCCAGTTCTCTGCTGCCAATGACTGGAATGAACTGCAAAAATCTCTGAAGCTGGAGACTCACATCTCCCTCACTAGCTTTAAGCACCAGCTGTCACAGCAGCTCACAGATCACTGCACCTGTACATAACCCATCTGTAAACAGCCCATCTATCTACCTCATCCCCATACTGTATTTATTTATTTATCTTGCTCCTTTGCACCCCAGTATATCTACTTGCACATTCATCTTCTGCACATCTACCATTCCAGTGTTTTAATTGCTATATTGTAATTACTTCACCACCATGGCCTATTGATTGCCTTAACTCCCTTATCTTACCTCATTTGCACTCACTGTATATAGACCTTTTGTTTTCTTTTGTTCTACTGTATTACTGACTATATTTTGTTCATTCCATGTGTAACTCTGTGTTGTTGTATGTGTCAAATGTCTATGCTTTATCTTGGCCAGGTCGCAGTTGCAAAGGAGAACTTGTTCTCAACTAGCCTACCTGGTTAAATAAAGGTGAAATAAAAAATAAAATAAAAAAAACGTACTGTTGAGAGTTACAATAGTATAATACACAAGGTGCAATTTCGAACATTTGGTTGTGCAGTTTTCCTTTTGTTCTGACAGTCACTAAATTAGCCCATGTTGACTGGTAAGTTTGTCTAGCAGCCAGCTATCTAAAACTGTAGTGGTTGAATTACAGAACGGCGCGCCCATTGATTGTGTTAGTGGACCATTCTATACACACGGGAAACTGTTGAGCATGAAAAACCCCAGCCATGTTGCATGTCTTGACACACTCAAACCAGTGCGGCTGGCACCTACTACCATACCCCCTGTTCAGAGGCACTTAAATATTTTGTCTTGACCATTCACCCTCTGAATGGCAGACATACAGTAATATAAGTTATAACTTATAAGTTTAAGTTACATTTTCTGATGGTTCTTTGACTTCTTTCAGCCATTTTGTTATTTTTTTATTTTTTTATTTCTTAGTTCAGAAAACAATTACACTTTGAAGAGAGACACTGCTTTAGCCTGAGTTATTACATATCTGTATTGCTTGTGAATTCTTGTGGATGCAGGACTTTGGTTGTCTCAACCTTAAGACCATCCATGTTTTTAAAAATTAGGATTCCAACAGGAGTAGAGCACATAAAGGTGTGAATATGGCTTCAGAGAGCTCCGTGATGACCTAGCAGTACTTTTAAATGAGCACAGCACACTATACTGTACGCTACTCACTCCTGGGAGACCCGATTATATATTAATGACGACCACAAGTGAAAACATGTACTGAAGAATGTTTAGATGGAACCATATTCCCCTTGTTCAAGTTATATCGCAATGACGGAGGAATCGTGATGTGTTGTTTTGTTGAATGTGTAAAGTCTATGTTTACGGCTGTGTTTAGAATTAATCACCTTGTTATTGGCCAAGTACAAGTAACTCAGTTGTTCCAGCACTGTAAATCCTTCATCTTCAAGGCCTGAATACACACAGACACACACAAACACACACAGACACACACAGACACACACAAACACACACAGACACACAAGAAAAATAGAACATGGAAAATGTTATTCAGACTAAAAACATATACAACACAGAAAATAAAGACCAGACTGATTTGTTTTAGTGAATAGACCTGGACAGCAGGGAAAATAAAGACCAGACTGATTTGTTTTAGTGAATAGACCTGGACAGCAGGGAAAATAAAGACCAGACTGATTTGTTTTAGTGACTAACCTGGACAGCAGAGAATATAAAGACCAGACTGATTTGTTTTAGTGAATAGACCTGGACAGCAGAGAATATAAAGACCAGACTGATTTGTTTTAGTGAATAGACCTGGACAGCAGGGAAAATAAAGACCAGACTGATTTGTTTTAGTGACTAGACCTGGACAGCAGAGAAAATAAAGACCAGACTGATTTGTTTTAGTGACTAGACCTGGACAGCAGAGAAAATAAAGACCAGACTGATTTGTTTTAGTGACTAGACCTGGACAGCAGAGAAAATAAAGACCAGACTGATTTGTTTTAACTAGACCTGGACAGCAGAGAAAATAAAGACCAGACTGATTTGTTTTAGTGAATAGACCTGGACAGCAGAGAAAATAAAGACCAGACTGATTTGTTTTAGTGACTAGACCTGGACAGCAGGGAAAATAAAGACCAGACTGATTTGTTTTAGTGACTAGACCTGGACAGCAGGGAAAATAAAGACCAGACTGATTTGTTTTAGTGAATAGACCTGGACAGCAGAGAATATAAAGACCAGACTGATTTGTTTTAGTGAATAGACCTGGACAGCAGGGAAAATAAAGACCAGACTGATTTGTTTTAGTGACTAGACCTGGACAGCAGGGAAAATAAAGACCAGACTGATTTGTTTTAGTGACTAGACCTGGACAGCAGGGAAAATAAAGACCAGACTGATTTGTTTTAGTGACTAGACCTGGACAGCAGAGAAAATAAAGACCAGACTGATTTGTTTTAGTGAATAGACCTGGACAGCAGAGAATATAAAGACCAGACTGATTTGTTTTAGTGACTAAACCTGGACAGCAGGAAAATAAAGACCAGACTGATTTGTTTTAGTGACTAGACCTGGACAGCAGGGAAAATAAAGATCAGACTGATTTGTTTTAGTGACTAGACCTGGACAGCAGGGAAAATAAAGACCAGACTGATTTGTTTTAGTGACTAGACCTGGACAGCAGAGAAAATAAAGACCAGACTGATTTGTTTTAGTGACTAGACCTGGACAGCAGGGAAAATAAAGACCGAGGGAAAATAAAGACCAGACTGATTTGTTTTAGTGACTAGACCTGGACAGCAGGGAAAATAAAGATCAGACTGATTTGTTTTAGTGACTAGACCTGGACAGCAGGGAAAATAAAGACCAGACTGATTTGTTTTAGTGACTAGACCTGGACAGCAGAGAAAATAAAGACCAGACTGATTTGTTTTAGTGACTAGACCTGGACAGAGAGAATATAAAGACCAGACTGATTTGTTTTAGTGACTAGACCTGGACAGAGGAAAATAAAGACCAGACTGATTTGTTTTAGTGACTAGACCTGGAAAGCAGGGAAAATAAAGGACTGATTTGTTTTAGTGACTAGTTACCTGGACAGCAGGGAAAATAAAGACCAGACTGATTTGTTTTAGTGACTAGACCTGGACAGCAGGGAAAATAAAGACCAGACTGATTTGTTTTAGTGACTAGACCTGGACAGCAGAGAAAATAAAGACCAGACTGATTTGTTTTAGTGACTAGACCTGGACAGCAGGAAAATAAAGACCAGACTGATTTGTTTTCAGACTAGAAACTGGACAGCAGGGAAAATAAAGACCAGACTGATTTGTTTTAGTGAATAGACCTGGACAGCAGGGAAAATAAAGACCAGACTGATTTGTTTTAGTGACTAGACCTGGACAGCAGGGAAAATAAAGACCAGACTGATTTGTTTTAGTGAATAGACCTGGACAGCAGAGAAAATAAAGACCAGACTGATTTGTTTTAGTGACTAGACCTGGACAGCAGGGAAAATAAAGACCAGACTGATTTGTTTTAGTGACTAGACCTGGACAGCAGGGAAAATAAAGACCAGACTGATTTGTTTTAGTGACTAGACCTGGACAGCAGGGAAAATAAAGACCAGACTGATTTGTTTTAGTGAATAGACCTGGACAGCAGAGAAAATAAAGACCAGACTGATTTGTTTTAGTGACTAGACCTGGACAGCAGGGAAAATAAAGACCAGACTGATTTGTTTTAGTGACTAGACCTGGACAGCAGGGAAAATAAAGACCAGACTGATTTGTTTTAGTGACTAGACCTGGACAGCAGGGAAAATAAAGACCAGACTGATTTGTTTTAGTGACTAGACCTGGACAGCAGGGAAAATAAAGACCAGACTGATTTGTTTTAGTGACTAGACCTGGACAGCAGGGAAAATAAAGACCAGACTGATTTGTTTTAGTGACTAGACCTGGACAGCAGAGAAAATAAAGACCAGACTGATTTGTTTTAGTGAATAGACCTGGACAGCAGGGAAAATAAAACACATATGATTAATCATCCTTTTAATTAGGTATACATTATTAATGGAGTGGATCTAGAAGAGGGCGGCAGCGTAGCCCAGTGGTTAGAGTGTTGGACTAGTAACCGGAAGGTTGCGAGTTCAAACCCCCGAGCTGACAAGGTACAAATCTGTCTTTCTGCCCCTGAACAGGCAGTTAACCCACTGTTCCCAGGCTGTCATTGAAAATAAGAATATGTTCTTAACTGACTTGCCTGGTTAAATAAAAGTAAAAAAAAAAAAAAAACTAGAACCCACACACCAGTTGAATCTATTTAGTTTGGTTCAATCAGCACACATTGTTGTTGTAGCTCTGGATACTAACCCAACAATACAACTATTTCCACCACTGGGCTTACTGCAGTCACTACTTCAACCTTTACTGAACAACCATGAAAAATACTTTTAGACAGCTGAAGCAAGCATACTTTTTAATTTTTGTTTCCACGTAATTTCAATGAAATTGCGTTGAAACTACATGAAATAGATTTAGAATTGAGGTCTGTGCCCAGTGGGCAGTCTCTTAGCCAGATTAATAAATCAAATTCAATTGCATTTGTCACATGCGCCGAATACAACTGGTGTAGACCTTACCGTGAAATGCTTACTTACAAGCCCTTAACCCCATTTTTCCCCCCAATTTCGTGATATATCCAATCGGTAGTTGCAGTCTTTTCCCATTGCTGCAACTCCATTACGGACTCGGTAGAGGCGAATGTCGAGAGCCATGCGTCTTCCGAAACACAACCCTGCTATGCCGCATAGCTTCTTGACACACAGCTCGCTTAACCCGGTAGCCAGCCACACCAATATGTCAGGATGCTCTCGATGGTGCAGCTGCATAACTTTTTGATGACCTGAGGACCCATGCTAAGTCTTTTCAGTCTCCTGAGGGGGAATAGGTGTTGTCGTGCCCTCTTTACGACTGTCTTGGTGTGTTTGGACCATGATAGATTGTTGGTGATGTGAACACCAAGGAACTTGAAGCTCTCGTCCTGCTCCACTGCAGCCCCATCGATGTGAATGGGGGCGTACTCGGCCCTCCTTTTCCTGTGGTCCACGATCAGCTCCATTGTCTTGATCACGTTGAGGGAGAAGTTGTTCTCCCTGCCAGGTCTCGGACCTTCTCCCTCCCTATAGGCTGTCTCGTCGTTGTCGTTGATCAAGCCTACAACCGTTGTGTCGTCGGCAAACTTAATGGTGGTGTTAGAGTCATGCTTGGCCACACAGTGGGGCGGTATGCGATTGGAGTGGATCTAGGGTTTCTGGGAGGACGGTGTTGATGTGAGCCATGACCAGCCTTTCAAATCACTTCATGGCTACAGACGTGAGTGCTACGGGTCAGCAATAATTTAGGCAGGTTACCTTGGCGTTCTTGGACACAGGTACTATGGTGGTCTGCTTGAAATATGTACAATTCCGTCAGGGACAGGTTGAAAATGTCATTGAAGACACTTGCCAGCGCATGCTCTGAGTACACGTCCTGGTAATCAGTCTGGCCCTGTGGCCTTGTGAATGTTGAGCTGTTTAAAGGTCTTACTCACATCGGGCTGTGGAGAACGTGATCACACTGTCTTCCTGAACAGCTGGTGCTCTCATGCATGTTTCAGTGTTTTTGCTTGCCTTAAAGCGCGCATAGAAGTAATTTAGCTTGTCTGGTAGGCTCATGTCACTGGGCAGCTCGCGGCTGGGCTTCCCTTTGTAGTCCGTAATATTTTGCAAGCACTGCCACATCCAAAGAGTGTCAGAGCTGGTGAAGTAGGCCCAAAGCAGGCCTAATACATCCATTTTCATATCAATATTAAATTATTCCTGGTTAATAATTAAGTACCTTACTTGCAAAAATAAAGGAAATTCACATGAGCACCACAATGCCTACTCCACCCATGCTCCACCAAGGCTTTCCAGCACAAAGCTTTGACCTACTACAGTAGCTTCATTGGTCTATTGTACTTCAAACAATGTGTTGGCAGGTTGCTTAGGATTCAAACTTCAAACTCAAACAGTCTAATTTATACTCTTAGAGGAGGTGTTCCCACAATAATGTGATTTATTTAATACTTTAACCACATACAAGTTTAAGTATTGGATTCTTCACACACCACACTAATCCCATTCCACTACCCTTTTGAGCTTTTTCTTTGGTGTAACGAGAGATGAACTGGCAATAATCTGGTGGCCTTTGATGGTTGCAATTGGCCATGTACTTTTTACATGTGGTTGTTTATCTACATTAGTTGAACTTATTTGTTTATTTGGATCCCCATTAGCTTTTGCAGCAACTACTCTTCCTGGGGTCCACAAAAAAAAACACAAAATACGGATACAATAATAGACAAGGAATGTCACACAAATTTTAAATACAACAATATACAAATAATTCAACAACAAAAAACAAGACAAATAATGCAACAAAAGAATGATGTGTCAGAGAGTGTCTGTGAGTGCGTGTGTTTGTTTTTTAATCAGTTTTAATGTCATTTTATTGGAGATGGAAGGGAATTCATGTTATTTTTGATACAGTAATAATAATTCTCATGAAAACTAGGAGAACCAGTTAATAATATAATAATAATATAATATATGCCATTTAGCTGACGCTTTTATCCAAAGCGACTTACAGTCATGTGTGCATACATTATACGTAATCTCTCGTCAATCCAATGTTATACCTAGGAGTTTACTTTCCTCAACTTGCTCAATGGTCACACCCTTTATGTATAACTCCTGTTGAGGTGTAGGTCTTAGAGAATGTCATAAACCAAATCTAATGCTTTAGGCTTTAGATGTATTTAAGACCCGTTTATTATTAACCAACCATTCTGGAACTGACTGTAACTCCTTATTTAGAATTGCATTGAGCTCACTGGCTTTGGGTGTGGACATGTAGAGTGTGGAATCATCCACATACATAGTCATTCTAGCTTCGTGTAAGACCAGTGGCAAATTATTTGTAAAAATAGAGAAGAGTAACGGCCCAAGGCAACTGCCCTGAGGGACACCGCACTGTACATATCTGATGTTAGAGAAGCTTCCATTGAAGAACACTCTCTGGGTTCTATTGGATGAATAACTCTCCAACCATGTGAAGGCCGGTGATGTAATGCCATAGCAAGTGAGTATTTTCCAATAACAATTCATTATCAATAACATCAAAGGCTGCACTGAAATCTAACAATACAGCTCCAACTATCGTCTTATTATCCTTGTATTTTAACCAATCATCAGTAATCTGAGTCAGTGCAGTACAAGTTGAGTGCCCTTCTCAATATGCATGTTGAAAGTCAGTAGTTAACTTGTTTTCTGAAAAATAGCATTGTATTTGGTCAAACACAATTCTCTCCATCAGTTTACTAAGAATAGGCAGCAAACTGATTAGGCGGCTGTTAGATTTTAGGTTCATCATAACAATTGTTTTTCCTTCTCGCCCACGCTAACTTGACCTAATTCAAAACAGCAATCCTTCTCTTTCATTATTTCATTATTATTGTTCAATGTTGTAATTTCCCTTCTGAGTCGTTCCACTTTACTAGTAAAATAATAATTGAAATGATTAGCAATATCGAAAAGTTTTGTTATAAATTACCCATCAACTTCAATGAACGATGGAGATTAATTTATTATTATTATTTATTTATTATTTAAGCTACAGTACTCCAAAGTATTTTTCCATAGTGTTTTATGTCATTTATCTTTGTTTGAAAATATAATTTCTTCTTCTTTTTGTTAAGTTTAGTCATAACATTTCTCAATTTACAGTATGCCAACCAATCAGCTGGGCAGCAGTTGGTGGTGTGCTGGTCACAAGTACTCATATATAGACTTACATGTACAGTATGCCAACCAATCAGCTGGGCAGCAGGTGGTGGTGTGCTGGTCACAGGTACTCATATATAGACTTACATGAAAGCAAGCTTTGCTTATATACTTACAAGACCATCCTGCTTGATTGAGCTGTTTTGTCTTGTAGTAATGTGGTGCCAGCCTGTATTTCCTTAACCCTTTACACTCATGGGAATTAGCCTATGGATAGGGCTAAATGTAGTAATGTGGTGCCAGCCTGTATTTCCTTAACCCTTTACACTCATGGGAATTAGCCTATGGATAGGGCTAAATGTAGTAATGTGGTGCCAGCCTGTATTTCCTTAACCCTTTACACTGATGGGAATTAGCCTATGGATAGGGCTAAATGTAAATGTTTCCTACAGAAGAAATATGAAATGCATAACCATGGTAACAATTGAAAGGGAACAGTTTCGAGATTATAGGAAAAGTATTGGACCAAATGTGAAGACACAACAATTCACCTGACAAGACTGAATCCAAACATTACACCGGTGACTTTCTGTGAATTTTAAATTAGCTGTACTTTTCGCTGCATTTGTTGATCACCAAAT
Source organism: Oncorhynchus keta (assembly GCF_023373465.1). Lineage (NCBI taxonomy): Eukaryota > Metazoa > Chordata > Actinopteri > Salmoniformes > Salmonidae > Oncorhynchus > Oncorhynchus keta. The sequence continues at coordinate 3,305,688 of NC_068446.1, forward strand.
GTGAAAATACTCTGGATGCATTCAGTAACATGATAAGAATATTCTTGGATAATGTGTGGTAGGTGCAACACATAAAGGGTTTGAGTTAGAGGACTAACTGGTGTTTCCAAGTGGCCACACTTATCGCGTGTTATCTCCAGTTCCCAAGTCATTTCAATGCACTTTTATGACTCAAAGAAGAGTCTTTTCGATTACAAGGAGCTTTTCTGAGCTCTCCTAGCTGTGCCGTCGAGCAACTAGAGCAAACTCGCTTGTCGTTGTTTTGTTTGGAATTACAACCCTGAATCACTGACCTCACACAATTACTGTTGTTGTTTACACAATCCAAAAATGTACATTATAAATCGCAATCTGAGTCAGGTGTGTATAATTTGAAAGCCTGTTCTATTGCAACATGAGTAGTAAAGTAGAAGTTATAAAATACGATATTACACTGTTAGGCTTTCACAATGCAATTCAGGGAAACAGATAATTTTGGTGTGCATAAAAAGGAGTCATAATTGTGGTGTGCATAAAAAGGAGTCATAATTTTGGTGTGCATAAAAAGGAGTCATAATTTTGGTGTGCATAAAAAGGAGTCATGAGTGCATTCAGGTGCGTGTGCAACGGCAAATTCTCTTTACAAACAGACTCATTCTGTTCAGAACAACCCAGGGTAATTCTCTTTACGATAGACAAACAGACTCATTCTGTTCAGAACAACCCAGGGTAATTCTCTTTACGATAGACAAACAGACTCATTCTGTTCAGAACAACCCAGGGTAATTCTCTTTACGATAGACAAACAGACTCATTCTGTTCAGAACAACCCAGGGTAATTCTCTTTACGATAGACAAACAGACTCATTCTGTTCAGAACAACCCAGGGTAATTCTCTTTACGATAGACAAACAGACTCATTCTGTTCAGAACAACCCAGGGTAATTCTCTTTACGATAGACAAACAGACTCATTCTGTTCAGAACAACCCAGGGTAATTCTCTTTACGATAGACAAACAGACTCATTCTGTTCAGAACAACCCAGGGTAATTCTCTTTACGATAGACAAACAGACTCATTCTGTTCAGAATAACCCAGGGTAATTATCTTTACAATAGACAAACAGACTCATTCTGTTCAGAACAACCCAGGGTAATTCTCTTTACAATAGACAAACAGACTCATTCTGTTCAGAACAACCCAGGGTAATTCTCTTTACGATAGACAAACAGACTCATTCTGTTCAGAACAACCCAGGGTAATTCTCTTTATGATAGACAAACAGACTCATTCTGTTCAGAACAACTAAGGGTAATTCTCTTTACAATAGACAAACAGACTCATTCTGTTCAGAACAACTAAGGGTAATTCTCTTTACGATAGACAAACAGACTCATTCTGTTCAGAACAACCCAGGGTAATTCTCTTTACGATAGACAAACAGACTCATTCTGTTCAGAACAACCCAGGGTAATTCTCTTTACGATAGACAAACAGACTCATTCTGTTCAGAACAACCCAGGGTAATTCTCTTTACGATAGACAAACAGACTCATTCTGTTCAGAACAACCCAGGGTAATTCTCTTTACGATAGACGAACAGACTCATTCTGTTCAGAATAACCCAGGGTAATTCTCTTTACAATAGACAAACAGACTCATTCTGTTCAGAACAACCCAGGGTAATTCTCTTTACGATAGACAAACAGACTCATTCTGTTCAGAACAACTAAGGGTATGACACCATGTCATCTTGTAACTGTACATCAAACATAGTGATCATAAACGTTGACATTGTATATGATATGAGTTTTATGGTAGCTAATTTCCCTCCAACATTGGACACCCCCTAACTTCGGACACTCTCTAGCAGTTAGAGGATTAAATCACCTGGAGATCAACATTTAAATGGACTGGAAAATAACGGTAAGTTTTGCGACTGAAGACACCCTTCTAGCTAGCTGACCACCAATTTTCATTGCAATTTATGTTACTTAAGTAATATATATTACATGTACTATATATATATACACATTTAGTGGGACACGCTGTATATTGCAAAATTCGACAGCGCAACAGACCATACATCATTTAATATCCAACGATTTACCTCTGAAATATAGCTAACAGAATTCACTAGTTTTGGAATTGTTAGTTAGATTGCTTGTTGGTTATCACTGCATTGTCGGAACTAGAAGCACAAGCATTTCGCTACACTCGCATTAACATCTGCTAACCATGTGTATGTGACAAATACGATTTGATTTGATTTGATTCGATTCGATTTTATTTGATTTGAACAGAATTCAGGCAAGTATAATTTGTTTTTCATTGGAAGGCTAGCGAACTAGCGAACTAGCCAACTAGCGAACTAGCCAACTAACGAACTAGCCAACTATCTAGTAAACACTTCAGAGACGAGGTTGGTGTCTCTTTCTTTGGAACATTTCTCATTCCAATGTGAGACTGTGTTTTCCATTGATCCTTCCCACTTTAGGACACAGGCCCTGATTGGTCGATGACAAGAGAGTGTCTGTCTGCTCCCCAGTTGCAGGATAGCCCTGTAAGAGAAAGAGCCTCTGTTTGATCCAAAATAGTATGGTGGCCAATAACTGGAGACCGTATGCCGATAATACAGACATATTTATTTTGCTAAACCGCTAAAAAAAAACGTTAAAAAGCTGATAGTAGTCGTATTTCCACTGAAATTTCAAACATGCTAATTGCTAACCCGTTAGCTAACATTTTTACGACACCAATAATGATAAAACATTGATGGCTTGATCACAAGATAATACTGTTGAAGGTAATATATTTCTTAAACACGGTTGAATATGCCGATAATATGGGGTGCTACGCTATGGAAATGTGAAGTGCACATTAGGCTTGCTTGGATGACGTCAAAGCAGTATTTATTATAATCCTCAACCTCTCATCTTTCAAAGTAAATAGAGTCCTCTTAACTCACAGCATTTCCCTTCCCTTAGACAACAAAACATTTTCTAAATAATTGTACCATCTAAATCGCTATGAAATATATTTTCAATAACAAAAAAATATAGTTTTTACAGCTGGTTGAAGCTGGTGGACCAAAAAATACTTTAAATACTTTCCTTAAGAAGTTTTTTTTATGGGTATCTGGTACTTTACTTTTACTTCCACTCCACTACATTCCTAAAGAACATATGTACTTTTTACCCCGATACACTTTCTCTAACACCCAAAAGTACTTGTTACATTCTGAATGCTCAGGGAGGGCAGCAATATGGTTCAAATTTACGCCCCTATCAATGTAAAGAGTTGTCAGCCCTACTGCCTCTGATCTGGAAGACGCACTAAACACAGATACTGTGTTTGTAAATTATGTCTGAGTGTTGGATTTTGCCCGTTTGTCCTTCAATTTAAAAAATAAGAAGATTGTGCCGTCTGGTTTGCTTAATATAAGGAATTTGATGTAGAATTGACTTATACTTTTTACTTAAGTATGACAATTTAGTATTTTTTCTGCCACTGTACTTAAGTACATTTATAACCAGATACTTTTAGAGTAAAGTATTATTTTACTGAGTTACTTTCACTTGAGTAATTTTCTATTAAGGTATCTAGAACTTTTACTCAAGTATGACAATTAAGTACTTTTTACACCACTGCCAGCTTCAAACAGCGGATTTGGTCTACCAGCTTATTTCTTGTTATTAAAAATATATTTCACAGCGATTACGATGTGACAATGATTCCCTACACTATTCGGTACTTGTTTTCTCACATAAACTGAAATTGAGCGAAAAGTGTAGAATTTTTGTTTCCAGCAATTTCCACTAGATAACACATCCACAAATCAGAACAGCTTTCCCAGTATGACAACAGCTGCCACTCCGGCGGAAGAAATCAATAAGCGAATATCACAGCCAATCACAACAATGGAGGATAAGTAATACTGTTAAACACTATCATTCCACTATTAACACCAGATATATCATGTATTTTTGTTTGTTTGTTTACAATGCAAAAAAAATATATAATAAAATACTAAGTGTAGCACCTTTAACTGCATATACAGAACTATCAACAACAACACGCATGCCAGTCTTTTTCCTGGTTGTTGAGAGATTAACCACTTCTCTTCTAGTTTTCATGAGAAATATTACTGTGACGGAAATTCTATGTTTGCATAATCGGCAGGTAGCCTAGTGGTTAGAGCGTTGGACTAGTAACCGAAAGGATGCAAGATTGAATCCCCGAGCTGACAAGGTAAAAATCTGTCATTCTGCCCCTGAACAAGGCAGTTAACCCACTGTTCCTAGGCCATCATTGAAAATAAGAATTCGTTCTTAACTGACTTTTAAAATTAAATCAGATTCAGTTCAGACACCCATACATATGCCACAAGTCCAAAACAAATTCATGGCAACACACAGAGCCACTCCCTTCCATCTCCAATTACTCAAGCAAACAGCAAAATGACCTTTAAAAAACACATTAAACAACAACTCATTCATTTAATTAGGCAAGTCAGTTAAGAACAAATTCCTATTTACAATGGTGGTCGACTGGGGAAGAGTGGGTTAACTGCCTTGTTCAGGGGCAGAACGACAGATTTGACCTTGTCAGCTAGGGGATTCGATCCAGCAACCTTTCAGTTACTGACCCAACGCTCGAACCACTAGGCTACCTGTCGCCCCCAAAAAACAAATGGAAAGGCGTTGGACTGTGCGGAGACACACAAACACACAGGCACACTCTAATGCACACAATTATTTTGTTGTATTGTTTTTATTTTGTGTCGTGTTGTTTATATATCGTTTTATTTAAAATGTGTGTGACTGTCCTCATCTATCGGTGTATCAATGTTTTGTGTTTTTTTGTGGACCTCAGGAAGAGTAGCTGCTGAATCTGCAAAAGGGTTTAGAATAAATGAACAAACCAGTAAAATAGCTGGAGGCTCCGATTTGACATGGACCTAGACAGTGAATGCCAGAGAGAACAGGACGCTAACAGACACTAACAGAGCTCCCACAGTTTGTCGTCAACCAATTGAACAACTTACAACCATACTAAATGTCTGTCTGTCTGTCTGTCTGTCTGTCTGTCTGTCTGTCTGTCTGTCTGTCTGTCTGTCTGTCTGTCTGTCTGTGTCTCCCCTAGCTACTTTCAGATCTCTGTCCCCTTAAGTCCTTTGTTATTTTCATTTGATTCTCTCTAAGTCCCCCTGTCTGGTTTACCTTGCATGGTCAGACTAATGTTTGTCTGTCTGCCACTTTCTCCCTTGGCTATTTACCTAGCTCTCTCCAAGTCTCTGTCTGGTTTACCTTGCTCTCTCCGAGTCTCTGTCTGGTTTACCTAGCTCTCTCTCAGTTTCTGTCTGGCTTACCTAGCTCGCGGAGTCAATCACCACCTTCCGGAGACACCTGAAACCCCACCTCTTTAAGGAATACCTAGGATAGGATAAGTAATCCTTCTCACCCCCCCTTTAAGATTTAGATGCACTATTGCAAAGTGACTATTCTACTGGATGTCATAAGGTGAATGCACCAATTTGTAAGTCGCTCTGGATAAGAGCGTCTGCTAAATGACTTAAATGTAAATGTCTCTCTCTAAGTCTCTGTCTGGTTTACCTAGCTCTCTCTCAGTCTCTGTCTGGTTTACCTAGCTCTCTCTAAGTCTCTGTCTGGTTTACCTAGCTCTCTCTCAGTTTCTGTCTGGATTACCTAGCTCTCTCTAAGTCTCTGTCTGGTTTACCTAGCTCTCTCTAAGTCTCTGTCTGGTTTACCTAGCTCTCTCTAAGTCTTTGTCTGGTTTACCTAGCTCTCTCTCAGTTTCTGTCTGGTTTACCTAGCTCTCTCTCAGTCTCTGTCTGGTTTACCTAGCTCTCTCTAAGTCTCTGTCTGGTTTACCTAGCTCTCTCTAAGTCTCTGTCTGGTTTACCTATCTCTCTCTAAGTCTCTGTCTGGTTTACCTAGCTCTCTCTCAGTCTCTGTCTGGTTTACCTATCTCTCTCTAAGTCTCTGTCTGGTTTACCTAGCTCTCTCTCAGTCTCTGTCTGGTTTACCTAGCTCTCTCTAAGTCTCTGTCTGGTTTACCTAGCTCTCTTCAAGTCTCTGTCTGGTTTACCTAGCTCTCTCTAAGTCTCTGTCTGGTTTACCTAGCTCTCTCTAAGTCTCTGTCTGGTTTACCTAGCTCTCTCTAAGTCTCTGTCTGGTTTACCTAGCTCTCTAAGTCTCTGTCTGGTTTACCTAGCTCTCTCTCAGTCTCTGTCTGGTTTACCTATCTCTCTCTAAGTATCTGTCTGGTTTACCTAGCTCTCTCTAAGTCTCTGTCTGGTTTACCTAGCTCTCTCTCAGTCTCTGTCTGGTTTACCTAGCTCTCTCTAAGTCTCTGTCTGGTTTACCTAGCTCTCTCTCAGTTTCTGTCTGGTTTACCTAGCTCTCTCTCAGTTTCTGTCTGGTTTACCTAGCTCTCTCTCAGTTTCTGTCTGGTTTACCTAGCTCTCTCTAAGTCTCTGTCTGGTTTACCTAGCTCTCTCTCAGTTTCTGTCTGGTTTACCTAGCTCTCTCTAAGTCTCTGTCTGGTTTACCTAGCTCTCTCTAAGTCTCTGTCTGGTTTACCTAGCTCTCTCTAAGTCTTTGTCTGGTTTACCTAGCTCTCTCTCAGTTTCTGTCTGGTTTACCTAGCTCTCTCTCAGTCTCTGTCTGGTTTACCTAGCTCTCTCTAAGTCTCTGTCTGGTTTACCTAGCTCTCTCTAAGTCTCTGTCTGGTTTACCTATCTCTCTCTAAGTCTCTGTCTGGTTTACCTAGCTCTCTCTCAGTCTCTGTCTGGTTTACCTATCTCTCTCTAAGTCTCTGTCTGGTTTACCTAGCTCTCTCTCAGTCTCTGTCTGGTTTACCTAGCTCTCTCTAAGTCTCTGTCTGGTTTACCTAGCTCTCTTCAAGTCTCTGTCTGGTTTACCTAGCTCTCTCTAAGTCTCTGTCTGGTTTACCTAGCTCTCTCTAAGTCTCTGTCTGGTTTACCTAGCTCTCTCTAAGTCTCTGTCTGGTTTACCTAGCTCTCTAAGTCTCTGTCTGGTTTACCTAGCTCTCTCTCAGTCTCTGTCTGGTTTACCTATCTCTCTCTAAGTATCTGTCTGGTTTACCTAGCTCTCTCTAAGTCTCTGTCTGGTTTACCTAGCTCTCTCTCAGTCTCTGTCTGGTTTACCTAGCTCTCTCTAAGTCTCTGTCTGGTTTACCTAGCTCTCTCTCAGTTTCTGTCTGGTTTACCTAGCTCTCTCTCAGTTTCTGTCTGGTTTACCTAGCTCTCTCTCAGTTTCTGTCTGGTTTACCTAGCTCTCTCTAAGTCTCTGTCTGGTTTACCTAGCTCTCTCTCAGTTTCTGTCTGGTTTACCTAGCTCTCTCTAAGTCTCTGTCTGGTTTTTACCTTGCGTGGTCAGACAGTTGTTTTGCAGGTTTAGTGTTTCCAGCTGCTGCAGACGTGTCAGGTCCTCAATGGTTACTACCTCTATCTGGTTGTTCTGAGACGAAGAAGAGGCAAAAGTATTATTGGCAGAACAGCAACGCTTCATTCATTCATTATTGATTAACTTAGATAAATGTACTCCTACCCTGGACATGTCCAGCCCTCATTTATGTGCTTTAAACCTTAAATCAGTCCTATGAAGAAAGATCTATCGCGTTTTAGGTGTGTGTGACCCACCTGTAACAAGATCTATCAGGTATTGGGAGTGTCTGTCAATTGTGACTGATGTATCTAATGGATGTCTGAGACCCAACTGTAGGGAGAGAATGTGGGTGTTGTGTTGGGTGTGTGTGTGTGTGTGACCCACCTGCAGCGAGAGAATGCGTGTGCTCTCAGGCAGCTCACTAGGAAATTCCATGAGGTCAACCCCAGCACAGTCCACCGCTCCCTCTGTACAGGTACATTCCCCTGGACATACACCCGGCTCGGCCTTCACTACGGCCGGGACTGTAAAGGTCTCTATCTCTGGCTCTGTCTCCTCCATGGGTTCTTCCTCCTTCTCCTCTTCATTCTGGGGCTCCAGAGGGGGCTGGCAGTGTACCAGAGCCCAGGCCAGGAGCAGCATACTCAGGCCCTGAAAGAGAGACCTCCTGGGGCTGGCCATGTCTGCTGGTCGTGCCTGGTGGTCAAGCTACCTCAGATACCTCAGCTGCCCAGAAGCACCAATGATCAGATGGGTCTATATAACAGTGTGATAAATCAATGAATGGATATATATATATATTTTTGAACTATAATCAGTGACCAAGGACAAATATTTCCTATTTTCTTTTACAGCTTTACAGAGGATTTCAAGCAATGGTTCTAAAGAGGCAAGTAATTATGAGACAGAAAAATAGATTACCAAACATAAAAGTGTATGTGTGTATATGGAATAGGTAGCTTTATAGGACATGAGATTTTTTTTTAAAGAGTGTGTGAAAAAAGTAGCTGGTTACAATGTCAGAACAGCAGTCTAACGAGGACAGAACGTGTATTGTCTGGGACAAGATCAAACCGTCTGCTTTAGTATTAAAAATGTTTAGTGGTGGACATTATGTTCCTATTTTGGCGTATTTAAAAATTCTCTCATTTATTGTGACGATCATATGGGTTGACCTACAGCACCCAGCATGTTCTCTATACTGTAACTTCTTTCTATTTTCCATATAGTCAAGTGAAAAATGTACAAAGTACAGTGGGACAAAAAAAGTATTTAGTCAGCCACCAATTGTGCAAGTTCTCCCACTTAAAAAGATGAGAGAGGCCTGAAATTTTCATCATAGGTACACTTCAACTATGACAGACAAAACCAGGGGGGAAAATCCAGAAATTCACATTGTAGGATTTTTTAATGAATTTATTTGCAAATTATGGTTGGAAATAAGTATTTGGTCACCTACAAACAAGCAAGATTTCTGTCTCTCACAGACCTGTAACTTCTTCTTTAAGAGGCTCCTCTGTCCTCCACTCGTTACCTGTATTAATGGCACCTGTTTGAACTTGTTATCAGTATAAAAGACACCTGTCCACAACCTCAGTCACACTCCAAACTCCACTATGGCCAAGACCAAAGAGCTGTCAAAGGACACCAGAAACAAAATTGTAGACCTGCACCTGGCTGGGAAGACTGAATCTGCAATAGGTAAGCAGCTTGGTTTGAAGAAATCAACTGTGGGAGCAATTATTAGGAAATGGAAGACTTACAAGACCATTGATAATCTCCCTCGATCTGGGGCTCCACGCAAGATCTCACCCCGTGGGGTCAAAATGATCACAAGAACAGTGAGCAAAAATCCCAGAACCACACGGGGGGACCTAGTGGATGACCTGCAGAGAGCTGGGACCAAAGTAACAAAGCCTACCATCAGCAAGGGCATTGAAGATGAAACGTGGCTGGGTCTTTCAGCATGACAATGATCCCAAACACACCGCCCGGGCAATGAAGGAGTGGCTTCGTAAGAAGCATTTGAAGGTCCTGGAGTGGCCTAGCCAGTCTCCAGGTCACAACCCCATAGAAAATCTTTGGAGGGAGTTGAAAGTCTGTGTTGCCCAGCAACAGACCCAAAACGCCACTGCTCTAAAGGAGATCTGCATGGAGGAATGGGCCAAAATACCAGAAACAGTGTGTGAAAACCTTGTGAAGACTTACAGAAAACATTTGACCTCTGTCATTTCCAACAAAGGGTATATAAAAGTATTGAGATAAACTTTTGTTATTGACCAAATACTTATTTTCCACCATAATTTGCAAATAAATTCATTAAAAATCCTACAATGTGATTTTCTGGATTTATTTTTCTAATTTTGTCTGTCATAGTTGAAGTGTACCTATGATGAAAATTACAGGCCTCTCTTATCTTTTTAAGTGGGAGAACTTGCACAATTGGTGGCTGACTAAATACTTGTTTTGCCCCACTGTATGTTGTTGTTTTTTTAACAATAAAGGCATTGTAATGGTGATATTATTCTCCCAGCAGGCAGAAAGTGTCCCAGTAGAGAAGTGTTTTGATCCTATGGCCAGCCAGTAAAAAGTTCCAAACAGGCACTGTGTGTGTGTGTGTGTGTGTGTGTGTGTGTGTGTGTGTGTGTGTGTGTGTGTGTGTGTGTGTGTGTGTCGCTACCACACCACCAGCCAAGAGCCTGTGTGTGCCAGACCCTGGAGCCTCACAGTGTGTGTGTGTGTGTGTGTGTGTGTGTGTGTGTGTGTGTGTGTGTGTGTGTGTGTGTGTGTGTGTGTGTGTGTGTGTGTGTGTGTGTGTGTGTGTGTGTGTGTGTGTGTGTGTGTGTGTGTGTGTGTGTGTGTGTGTGTGTGCCAGACCCTGGAGCCTCACAGTGTGTGTGTGTCTGAACACCAGCCGGGTGTCTATGTTCACGTCAGATAAAATAAATACAATTAAAAACCATGCAAACCTACACATGTGATCCTGAGTATATCCCCACACACGTACCAGACACCACGACTGTAACAAAAGGGAGCATATTCAACCCCACATGCATAAATCTACTCATAAACAGACATCATGTTCTCACACCTACCTAAAGGACTCGTTAAAGCTAAAAAATAAAATTAAAATAAAAATATATATTTTTATCAAAGTTGTAGGTGAGTCTGTAAAAGGTCATACACATCTGAACAGCTGTACACTTGTACAGCTTACTATTATTCACTTATTTGCAGACTACCACTCAGTCCATATACAGACAATCCTTTTCTAATGTAACGTTATATGATTGGTGACACGTTACCAATTCATTCACAGCCAGTCCATAATACATAGCACATAATGAGCATATCTAATATAGATGCCTACATAATTACAGCATATCTATACAATACATGCATTCTTTACCTTCTCTGACGGAGGGAGGTTAGCAGTGACAAAGGTAGTCTGGTGTCCAGTCGAACCAGAGACAATCACATAGCAGGATAGAGAGGAGCCACAGTCACTCCAGATCACAGATCCCTACCAGATGTAATAGGAGAGTGGGAGTGACAGAGGGAAAGTTCAGTGAAAGAAGGGGAGAAGAAAAGATAGAAGAGAAAAAACTGGGCTGAAGGACAGCCAAAAGCACAAAATTCTTTGCTTTTTAAACTTTTATTTTTTTCATGGTCTGAGACAGGTCTTTTCCAATCCCCATATAATAATGAGGCCATTTCATGTTGCAATTAGTTTGTTCTGAAGAAAGAAAGAAAGAAAGAAAGAAAGAAAGAAAGAAAGAAAAGGGGACGTTTTTATTTATTTCCGATGATTCAACAAGAATAACTTTCATATTGCTCATGAATCAACATGGATTAGTATCACAGTGAGACTGTATCTTGGACCGAAAGTATCTTGGATGTCGTATCTTGGCTGATGCTGAATCATACATTCTGTTTTTCTTTGAGCCAAGTACAAAGAGAGAGATATCATGAACCAGTGAGTCAGGGATGGCAGTACCAATGTGGTATTAGCAATTTGTTCCCTCAAAGGCCTAAATTGCAACTGACCACCAATGGGGAACCAATATCATATGAGCTTATAAACTTATCAGCATTAGCATTAAAGTATTTAGAGAGAACTCAATATAATTCCAGCTCGTCTTAAAATGATATTTGTTTTGAAGGTGACATTCCATATAGACAGGAAACAAGAGTCTTCCAAAAAATGGCGACAGACAGGATATGTCATAATAGCACACACATTCACGCAGCCTATACCTACCATCAGATGCTATGCTATCTTCTTTCGGTAGACATTTCTTTGTATCACAAATGATGATAGATCTGGATATTTTTTTTAAACGATACAGTGCACACTAAAGAAAGAGGGTTCCTCAAGGGTTCTTTGGGAAAGATGATGGTTCTATGTGGAACCATAATGACTCAAATAACCCCTTTGAGCCCTTCAATGGTTGTTTGCAGTTCACAAAAGGGTTATTTGCTCTTTTAGGGCCAGGATACATTGGTAATTTTTGGGGACAATATTGCCAAGCAATTTAGCTGGCATTGGAGTGGGGTATGAGACACTGGATGCGCAATGAGCAACATGGACATGAATAATAGACTTCATATATCAACTTGAAACTGAACATGGTATGTATGTATTAATGTATCATGATAAAATAAGCCACATATGAGACATGAACGGCCAACATTTTACTCCAACATTGGAGTTAATTTTTTCTCGCTTGAGCTCAAAAACGATCGCCATTTTTCCCTAAATATTTTGGAAGAGCTGATCACATGACCAATATCTGGCCTCTGTTTGGAGGATTCCTAAAAATGTCCCACTATGTGGCACTGCCGATCAAGATACGCCAGATAATAAAACGTTGCTATTTTTCAAATGTAAACTAGTTGCAGAAACTATTGCTCCGCAATATGGCCAGAAAAAAAAACAGTGTATCATGGCCTTTAGTGATAGTTAAAATGTTGGGGCAGCAGCACGTATTAATATTTTGGGTAGTTTATTTTTTTTAACCGTGAGTGAGAGTAACATTCCAGTTTATGTCATCTGTTGTGTTATTCTATTAGATATGAACTATGACCATGGCCAAATATGGTGTCATGTGAAAGACTCACATATGTCTTATGTCAATTGAGAACTGATACCTAAATCAGTGGTTTGTAAACCCCAGATTTTCCAGAGCTAGCATACTTGATTCAACTTGTGAATTAACACAATAATATGACCTATGGAATTTTAACAATATAATAATTACGTTGGTAACCAGCTTATAATAGCAATAAGATACCTCAGGGTTTGTGGTATAATACCAATATACCATGGCTAAAGACTGTATCCGCGAAGGATAAACTGGTTTCTCGGGAATGGGCCCAAATCCCCATCATTTGCGTGAAGAAAAGACAGATGCATAGATAATTAACAGAGAGTAGCAGGGCGAATAGTCTGGGTGGCCATTTGCATAGATGTTCAGGAGTCTTATGGCTTGGGGGTAGAAGCTGCTTAGAAGCCTCTTGGACCTAGACTTGGGCTCTGGTAACGCTTGCCGTGCGGTAGCAGAGAGATCAGTCTATGACTAGGGTGGCTGGAGTCTTTGACAATTTTTAGGGCCTTCCTCTGACACTGCCTGGTTTAAAGGTCCTGGATGGCAGGAAGCTTGGCCCCAGTGATGTACTGGGCCATACGCACTACTCTCTGTAGTGTAGTGCCTTACGGTCGTAGGCCGAGCAGTTGCCGTACCAGGCAGTGATGCAACCCATAAGGATGCTCTTGATGGTGCAGCAGTAGAATCTTTTGAGGATCTGATGACCCATGCCAAATATTTTCAGTCTTCTGAGGGGGAATAGGTTTTGTCGTGCCCTCTTCACTACTGTCTTGGTGTATTTGGACCATGTTAGTTTGTTGGTGATGTGGACGCTGATGTGGCGGATGTGTTGTTACCTACCCTTACCACCTGGGGGTGGCCCGTCAGGAAGTCCAGGATCCAGTTTGCAGAGGGAGGTGTTTAGTCCCAGGGTCCTTAGATTAGTGATGAGCTTTGAGGGCACTATGGTGTTGAACGCTGAGCTCGAGTCAATTAATAGCATTCTCATATAGGTGTTCCTTTTGTCCAGGTGGGAAAGGGCACTGTGGAGTGCAATAGAATAGAGTCTGCTGTGGATCTGTTGGGGCGGTATGCAAATCGAAGTGGGTCTAGGGTTTCTGGGATAATGGTGTTGATGTGAGCCATGACCAGCCTTTCAAAACACTTCATGGCTATAGACGTGAGTGCTACGGACCAGTAGTCATTTAGGCAGGTTACTTTAGTGTTCTTGAGCACAGGGACTATGGTGGTCTGCTTGAAACATGTTGGTATAACAGACTCGGACAGAGAGAGGTTGAAAAATGTCAGTGAAGACACTTGCCAGTTGGTCAGCACATGCTCAGAGTACACGCCCTGGTAATCCGTCTGGCCCTACGGCCTTGTGAATGTTGACCTGTTTCACGGTCTTTCTCGCATTGGCTGCGGAGAGCGCGATCAAACAGTCATCCAGAACAACTGATGCTCTCATGAATATTTCAATGTTACTTGCCTCGAAGCAAGCATAGAAGTAATTTAGCTCGTCTGGTAGGCTCGTGTCACTGGGCAGCTCGTGGCTGTGCTTCCCTTTGTGGTCTGTAATAGTTTGCAAGCCCTGCCACTTCCGACGAGCGTCGGAGCCGGTGTAGTATGATCCGATCTTAGTCCTGTATTGATGCTTTGTCGGAGGGCATCGCGGGATTTCTTATCAGCTTCCGGGTTAGAGTCCTGCTCCTTAAGAGTGACAGCTCTACCCTTTAGCTCAGTGCGGATGTTGCCTGTAATCCATGGCTTCTGGTTGGGGTATGTACGTACAGTCACTGTGGTGACGACATCATCGATTCAGTTATTGATGAAGCCAGTGACTGATGCAGTGTACTCCTCAATGCCATCGGAAGAATCCCGGAACATATTCCAGTCTGCTAGCAAAACAGTCCTGTAGTTTAGCTTCTGCTTAATCTGATCACAGAGTTGTACGAAATCTTCAGTTTCTTCACAATTTCTCACATGGAATAGCCTTCCGTTCTCAGAACAAGAACAGACTGATGAGTTCCAGAAGAAAGGTCTTTATTTCTAGCCTGTAATCGAACCCGCAAATGCTGATGCTCAAGATACTCAACTAGTCTAAAGGACCGTTTTATTGCTTTAATCAGCACAACAGTTTTCAGATCTGCTAACGTAATTGCAAAATTGTTTTCTAATGATCAATTAGCCTTTTAAAATGATAAACTTGGATTAGCTAACACAACGTGACATTGGAACACAGGAGTGATGATTACTGATAATGGGCCTCTGTACTCCTATGTAGATATTCCATAAAAAACCTGCTGTTTCCAGCTACAATAGTAATTTACAACATTAATTTACAACATTAACAGTGTCTACACTGTATTTCTGATCAATTTGATGTTATTTTAAAGGACAAAAAATGTGCTTTTATTTCAATAACAAGGACATTTCTATGTGACCCCAAACTTTTGAACAGTAGTGTGTACATCAATCATCTCCAATCCAAAGTTGAATCTAGAATTGGCTTCTTCCTATTTCGCAAAAGAGCATCCTTCACTCTTGCTGCCAAACATACCCTTGTAAAACTGACCATCCTACCAATCCTCGCCTTCGGCAATGTCATTTACAAAATAGCCTCCAATAACCTACTCAATAAATTGGATGCAGTCTATCACAGTGCCATCCGTTTTGTCACCAAAGCCCCATATACTACCCATATACTACCTGTATGCTCGCGTTGGCTGGCCCTCGCTTCATACTCGTCGACAAACTCACTGGCTCCAGGTCATCTACAAGACCCTGCTAGGTAAAGTCCCCCTTAGCTCGCTGGTCACCATAGTAGCACGCAACTGTAGCACGCGCTCCAGCAGGTATAGCTCTCTGGTCACCCCCAAAACCAATTCTTCCTTCGGCCACCTCTCCTTCCAGTTCTCTGCTGCCAATGACTGGAACGAACTACAAAAATCTCTGAAACTGGAAACACTTATCTCCCTCACTAGCTTTAAGCACCAGCTGTCAGAGCAGCTCACAGATTACTGCACCTGTACATAGCCCATCTATAAATTAGCCCAAACAACTACCTCATCCCCATACTGTATTCATATATTTTTCTCCTTTGCACCCGTCTTTCGATCTCTATACTTTGCACATTCTTCCACTGCAAATCAACCATTCCAGTGTTTTACTTGCTATATTGTATTTACTTCGCCACCATGGGCTCTTTTTTGCCTTTACCTCCCTTATCTCACCTCATTTGCTCACATTGTATATAGACTTATTTTTCTACTGTATTATTGATTGTATGTTTGTTTTACTCCATGTGTAACTCTGTGTTGTTGTATGTGTCGAACTGCTTTGCCTTATCTTGGCCAGGTCACGGTTGTAAATGAGAACTTGTTCTCAACTTGCCTACCTGGTTAAATAAAAAAAAAAGAATGGTTAGTGGTTGAGCTGCAGACTCCAGACTATGTATGGCCTCCAGTAACTGGGATCTGCAACTTTCACCTCTGCATTTCCCACCATCTATGAGTCTACCTCCTATCCTTCATGCCTATCTACGAGTAAACCATTTTTAAAGAGGGAGAATACAATTTTTAAACAGCATTTATTAGCAAGTAACAGAGAGTTTATTTAGGATAAATCACTTTAGCATCATGAGTCATTCAGGCGGTCACAGTCAGAACAACATGGCTGACAGTAACACAGTAACATTCATTCAGGTGTATTTCAGATTTTTATGAATCAGATGAGAGCTTATCAATAGTTTTACACTTGTTCATAAAGTAACAGGGGATACACACCAGAGAGGCACTTTAGTGTTTTATATCTCATAAAGGCTGCATAAGGAGAAATGACTATAGCGCAGCTCTGAGACAGTACAATACATGAATTATGCTGTCCCAAACGTCACGAGCGATAACATATCCATTACCACATTAAACTTAATGGGGGATCATACATTGCCAGATGAGAGGGGCATGATTAAATTCATGACATAATTTTCATGCAAACAGATCTTCTCTGAGTCATAATAAATCAAACTGAATTAATATAAAAATAGAACTGGAAGATGCAATGCCGGGGATCAAGTTGTGGGCCCACTTTTCCACCATCAGGACAAATTGGATAAACTGCCCTAGGACGAGCTACTTCTGTACTCCTTACCAAGCTTGCCAATTATCAGAGCTCAAAATCAAACAGATCACGCAATAGGCTTTTAAATGTGATATTTTCCAAGAACCTTTCTCTCAAACAATATGGGTTCTATGAGTCAATGAGCTTGCATTAATGATTCTGTCCAACAATGCCACCATGTGGCCAAACTGAATCACACTTTATAACTTAGCTAGCTGGACTCATCGGTCGGAGTTAAAAAAGGATCAAGGGAGATAAACATGTGCCCGTTATAGCGCCATTGTTTGGTCGATGTGAATGTGCATAGATGTTGAGAGTCTCGACAGTGTTTAGAACATGTGTACCAAGTTGTTATGTTGTTTATGAATGTTTATTGATCAGTAGCCGCCATGTTGTTTGTCCTGGAAAAACATGTGAGAGCTTGGTCCATAGATGCCATGTATCAAGTGTTGTACAGATGTGTCATTTGGTGCCAGAGGAGTAATATTATTATTATTTTTTTTTTTTAAACAAAATTCTAAAATGGCAGAAAATCTATCATAGAGGACCTTCAGGGTCCTGGAGGCAATATATATCTTTCTAGTCTAGTGTGTTCTGGTCATTAATATATTAGAAAAAGACAAGAGGGGTCAGAGAGAGCGAAAGGGAGAAAAGTCTCTCTCTTCATCCATTATTCCATCTCATCATTCTCTCCTCACATCCTCATCCTTCCTCTCCTCAAATTACTAGAGTTGGATGGGGGTGGCTGCTGTTGAGCTAGAGAAATGGTAGAAGTTACCCCTTAGTGCAGGTCTGGGACCAGTTTTGTTGTTGTAACCCCTAGTGGTTCAGGCTAGGATATGAAGATCTGACACTAGAATAGTGCTAGGGAGGTAACCTCTGACTGTAGCCCCAGGTTCTACCTCACAGCTTGGCTTTGCCTGGCTGCAACTGCAAACTCTGGAGCTTCATGGCCATTCCCATATTCCCTGTGATCTTCAGCTTGCCCTGGAAGAACGCCTAAGGATCAGAATAGAGAGTCAGTCATTAGAATCAAAACACACAGAGAGAGAGAGAGAGAGCAAGCAAGACTAATTTCACAGATGCTTTTTGGGAGGGCATAGCACAAGACCATTTTTTATTAAACACACAAACACATATGTTGCACACACAATTAATCTCTCCAAACAGTTGTTCGTCAAAGTGCAGCCTCCATTTTGAGCAGTGGAAAGTAAATCACACTGCAGACAACACAATGAGGAAATACTCTTCTGGAGTGGGTCGGAAAACAAACCATTTTGAAATGATTCCTGACCTGCACTATACTCCGGTAGTGTGTGTTCCTGTCTGGTTTAAAGAGTTAAAAATAAATGAGAAATGAGAAATTAACGTCAGTGTGGAGAGTGGGGCAGCAGCAGGATCTGCATATCATGTGCCTTGTGTGGCAGGCAGCACTGACACAGTGACCCTAACGGTTTTGGCACTGCACCCAGCGTGTGAAAAACCACTGGGAAAAGTGAAACCAGATTAACTAAACAGGCAGCCTTCATGGACAAATCTCTCCCCGCTGTATTGCCCAATATAGGCTACAGCTCAATAAGAGAATGAAGCACTAAGCATGCAGGCCTTCTCAGAGCTACAGGTGTGAACACGTTGTCTGATGTACTCAATGTACTCGTGTAGTGTACACCCGGCTTAAGCAACAACGATAGACATCGTAGCAGAAGCCCTGGAGGTTTCCTTGGTGAGATCGTAGTTCCATATCCTCCATTACAAAAGCACAATTATATAAAACGGGGGAAAACTAGAGAAGAAATGGACCATAGTCAACCTTTTGAACGATAGATAATAGTACAGTCGGATCTAAGGTAAACAAGTATGACATCATTGCACTGTGAAGATCCCAAACCCTCTTCGATTTTTTTGCTCCAACCCCAGTTGTAACTAACCTGGTGCAGTTTATCAACCAGCTAATTATTAAAAAATCAGGTACGCTAGATTAGGGTTGGAGTGAAAACCTCTCCAGGAACAGGGTTGGAGAGTCCTGAACAAACCTTACAAATTCACAGCCGAGTTCCTATACTACAATTTAGTATACAAAAGTCCATTAAAAATCAGACATACCTACAAACAGAGCAAATTAAAAGTAAAATAACACAGACATTGACACAGACGTTGACCTCATATTGAACCCGTTCTTTCATTTTCCAGAACGTGTTCTACTTAAGAAACAATAAGGTTAATGGGCTCTTTTCTAAAGGGATCACCTATCAAGAGGCCAGTGTTGGGATCTGGCTAGTAAAGACTGTGCCACATAGCAAAAGTCTAGACTGTGTTGATGAAGTTAATCAACAAGTGAAGTGTTTTATCAAGAAAATTATGCCAAATACTTTTAAAAAATGTCATGTCGGCTGAATGTCCTTCGGGTGGTGGACCACTTGATACACAGGGAAACTGTTGAGTGTGAAAAACCCTAGTGTTGAATGAAGTTCTTGACACAAACCGGTGCACCTGACACCTACTACCACACCCTGTTCAAAGGCACTTAAATCTTTTGTCTTGCTCATTCACCCTCTGAATGGCACACGTACACAATCCTTGTCTCAATTGTCTCGAGGCTTGAAAATAACATATTTAACTCATCTACACTGATTGAAATAAATGTAACAAGTTTTTTTTTTTCACCTTTATTTAACCTGGTAAACTAGTTTAGAACAAGTTCTCATTTACAACTGCGTCCTGGCCAAGATAAAACAAAGCAGTGCGACACAAACAACAGTACAGAGTTACACATGGAAGAAACAAGCGTACAGTCAATAACACAATAGAAAAAAAGTGACATCAATAAGGGATCATAGCTTTCACCTTGTCAGTCTGTCATGGAAAGAGCAGGTGTTCTTAATGTTTTGTATACTTAGCCTTCGGAAAGTATTCAGACCCCTTAACCTTTCCACGTTTTGTTACATTACAGCCTTATTCGAAAATTGATTACATAGTTTTTCCCCCTCATCAATCTATTTTTATTTTATTTTACCTTTATTTAACCAGGCAAGTCAGTTAAGAACAAATTCTTATTTTCAATGACGGCCTAGGAACAGTGGGTTAACTGCCTGTTCAGGGGCAGAACGACAGATTTGTACCTTGTCAGCTCGGGATTCGAACTTGCAACCTTTCGGTTACTAGTCCATGCTCTAACCACTAGGCTACCCTGCCGCCCCAAATATACACAATACCCCATAATGACACAGCAAAAACAGGTTTGTAGACATTTTTGCAAATGTTTTTTTTTTTTTAATGAAATTTTTACGTAAGTATTCAGACCCTTTACGCAGTGCTTTGTTGAAGCACCTTTGGCAGCGATTACAGCCTCGAGTCTTCTTGGGTACGACGCTACAAGCTTGGCACACCTGTATTTGGGGAGTTTCTCTCATTCTTCTCTGCAGATCCTCTCAAGCTCTGTCAAGTTGGATGGGGAGCATCGCTGCACAGCCATTTTCAAGTCTCTCCAAAGATGTTTTGGTACACTTCCCCAGATCTGTGCCTCGACAAATTCCTGTCTCGGAGCTCTACAGACAATTTCTTCAACCTCTTGGCTTGGTTTTTGCTCTGACACGTACTTATATTGATGTGTGTCCCTTTCCAAAACATGTCTAAACAACTGAATTTACCACAGGTGGACTCAATCAAGTTGTAGAAACATCTCAAGGATGCTTAATGGAAACAGGATTCACCTGAGCTCAATTTCAAGTCTGAATACTTATGTAAATAAGGTATCAGTTTTTTAAAGTTTTCACTTTGGGGTATTGGGTAATTGTGTGTAGATTGCTGGGTAAAAACTTTTTTTAAAATAATTTTTAGAACATGGCTGAAACATAACAAAATGTGGAAAAAGCCTGAATACTATTCCGAAAGGATCTGTACAGTATGTATATAACATTCTGTTGGTGGCAAGAATTTTGTATAATAATTTAAATGTAAAAACTCAGTGTTGAAGCTTGTTAGCTAGCGTACTGTTAGCCAGTATGTCTGACTGGCTGGCTTGTTGGCTGGCTGACTGACTAAAGAAATTAAGTCAAATGAGAGGTCATGAAGAGCAGGAGTACAGCCCACTCCATTGTGTAAAACCTAAATATTGAAATGGACCAATTAGAATATAGACAGCCTCCCTCACACCCATAAGTCTAAGAAGAGTGTTCAAGTTCGCAAACTTAAACAAAGAGACTGACTAAAATACAGCATATCAACTCCCTAAAGTAATAACAGCAGAAGTCTGCTACTAACAACTATGGGGGGAAAAGAGTTTGTTGAGTCTAATCACGCCACACCAAGGCCAGGTAATACTTACTGTCTGTGGGTTCATTTTCCCCGTCATCAAGGACAGCAGGTCTGCATCCAACATGGCGATGGTGCAGTCCGCTTTCTTTGCTAGAAGGGGAGAAGGAGGAGAGGAAGAGGCGAGCAAGAACGGGAGAAATACAGAGAGACCACAACAATCACAATACAGCCTGTGAAAATACGACTAGCTTTTTACATTCTTACTGTCAACGTGGACGAAACCTCTCATTCTGACCTGTTGTTGTGGCCCTTGCTGTTCTTACCTGTGTCATTGTGAACGCAACCCTTGCCATTCTTCACGTCCACTATCCAGGTCGCCTCTTCACCATCCGGACCATCCTTGACCTTGAAGGCAAACACCCCCCCAATCTTCTTCACAAATGACTCCCCATCCTACACAGAGATACAAGGCAGTATAAGTCATAAGATTGATAAATCAGTACTATATCATAATGTCATGTCCAAATATGGGGGGGGGGGAGGACTGATGCTAGGAAACAGCAACAAAAAAAAAATGTATCCCTAACAAGACATTTAATATTTAGTTAAACCATTCTTTGATCCATGGGCTTTGTAAAATCATTAAAAGAACTGCAAAGAATTCACTGAAAACACACACTGATTATCAGATACATAGTAGTAGAATACCATTACACCAAAAAAGAGATCCTAATGGGAACCAGATAGCCAGCACTGCTCCCAGACAGACTTGTAAAATCCAAAGCAGGACAAGAGATTAGTGATGCACCGATATGACATTTTTGTCCGATTCCGATTTCCGATATTTACCTGGCAAAAAAAAAAAAACAGATACCGATAACAGATATTGAAAATGTTTGCGGCCTTTTAAGCATTCTAGTACAATTAAATAGTTAACACACACACACGGATGCAGTGGCCTAAGGCCCTGCATTTCAGTGCAAGAGACGTCACTACAGTCCCTGGTTCGAATCCAGGCTGTATCACATCCGGTCGTGATTGGGAGTTGCGGTATTGTAAACACATCGTTCGTGGCCGGTGTTTGCAGACTTTTTTTGTACATCTTTTTTTTTAACACGCAAAGACCCAAACGGCATTCCATAGTATGTGTGTCGTGAAGCTAACAGCAGTGATGCTATTACTGTGTAACGCCGATAGGGAACCATCTGAACGATAGCGCACTTGGTAGCATGTACCGGTGCTCGACCAGTCGGTGAAAGCCAACATCACCCGCGACAGAGAACGGTTGATTGTCAATGGCAATGAATTACATTATCTTGGCTTTCATGGATTTCGCCTTGGAGTCGTCTCGCTGAAATGTTGTTACTCTTTGAAATGACTGCTCGATCCACACAGCAGACATTGTGGGGCTAGTTTAAGAATGCCGTGTTGCACATAAAGCTCAGATTTTACATGGCGTCATTACGTCATGTACCTACGTTATATAGGTATGCACGTCAGCTTTGACATCGGGTTTGCACAATGGGGCGTTGTAAACTAGACGTTGGGCTGATACCGATGTTGGCATTTTTAGCTAATATCGACCGATTCCGATATATTAACTGATATATCGTGCATCCCTACAAGAGATGAATGTTACACATCCAGAGTCAAAAGAGTTAGTTTAGTTCCGTTTATTTCTGTCTGTGTAATAGAAGTCTAGTTGTGTATTTTGGACACAACAGCACTGCTCTTCACTGATGGCTAGGCTGTGTTAAGGCGAGAGATAGAGATGGCGAGAGAGAGAGAGCAAGTGAGGGGGAGAGAGATCTGCCATCATCTAGCTTGTGATGTTTATAGTAGTGATGAGGTCAGAAGGAGCAAAGCAGCTGCCAATAAACACACAACTTTATAGAGTGCAGGACCATTTATCTGATTGGTTCAAACAACATAACTTTATAGAGTGCAGGACCATTTATCTGATTGGTTCAAACAACATAACTTTATAGAGTGCAGGACCATTTATCTGATTGGTTCAAACAACATAACTTTATAGAGTGCAGGACCATTTATCTGGGTTCAAACAACATTTATCTGATTGGTTCAAACAACATAACTTTATAGAGTGCAGGACCATTTATCTGATTGGTTCAAACAACATAACTTTATAGAGTGCAGGACCATTTATCTGATTGGTTCAAACAACATAACTTTATAGAGTGCAGGACCATTTATCTGATTGGTTCAAACAACATAACTTTATAGAGTGCAGGACCATTTATCTGATTGGTTCAAACAACATAACTTTATAGAGTGCAGGACCATTTATCTGATTGGTTTCAAACAACATAACTTTATCATTGTATGACATGGAGGAAAAGCCCGTTTCCGGGAAGGGATCCATGTGTGCTGCAGTCGAAGTGGAAAGAGAAATGGAAATAGGTTGTCTCCTTCATGTATGATCGAGATCAATAACACTCATATGGCTGTAGTGTGGAGGAGATGGATCAGAGGTCACAATATACACATTTTCAGTGAAAATGAACAGAAAAGAGGTCTAAACATGTTGGTGTGAAAACAGGATTTGCAGCATAACAGGTTTGCAGCATAACAGGTTTGCAGCATAACAGGTTTGCAGCATAACAGGTTTGCAGCATAACAGGATTTGCAGCATAACAGGTTTGCAGCATAACAGGTTTGCAGCATAACAGGTTTGCAGCATAAGCAGGTTTGCAGCATAAGCAGGTTTGCAGCATAAGCAGGTTTGCAGCATAAGCAGGACATATTCAAATAGCCATTGTTTCCTTTTATGCCATTTTAGCCTACTTTAGAGGATGAAGCAATAATTGATAACTGAAACAGATAACACACAGTAATGAAGATACCTCCTCCAGCTTCTTTTTTATCTCCTGGAAGACTGCATAGGCCTTGAACCTCTCCAAGCTGCTCTCTGCATTGGTGTTAACTGCCTGGATTCTCTGGGAGCTGAGAGAGAGAAAGAGAGAGCGAGGGGGAGAACGAGAGAGAGACACATAATGGACAGAGGGCATGATATACAGAGCCTGTGAGATAGGCTGCAACTATAACAAGCCAATGAGGATTATTCAGCAGGAGAAAAGAGATAGCATGGGGGTAGATCACCCAGGCTAAATAGACAAGAGTCCTCATTACATAAGGCTCTTGCCACAGTCACAAGTAGCTACTTTTAGCAACACTAGTATTTACACACTAACGTTGCAAGATATTAGCTTGCAAAAAACCCAGAATAGTCCTCCAAAGGCCAGGAGTTAAATCTAATTCAATTTACTATTCAGATTGTCCGTAGGATAGGTCCTTGTGCAGGAAAAACAAAACAAATAGGTATGTTGTAGACTCACTTCCTCTCTGCTTACTTCATATTAAAATAAAAGTCCTGCACGTGCACCATACCTGCACAAAAAAAAGCAAGACTTTTATTTTGACACGAGGTAAGCAGAGAGGAACTGAATGAGTCTCCAACAGACACACGTTTGGAAATTCAGTTTAATTATACATTCCATTCTGTTTTTCTCAAATGCCCTACTGCACAAGGGTTCAAGCATACAGACAACCAACAGAATAAATTAGAATGTAATTGGATTTAACTTCTGGCTTCCTGCGAACTATTGCGTTTTTTTTAACAAGCTAAGTCACAACATGATGGTATCATTGACTGACATCCACTGTGAGAGAGCAGTCCAAATGCAGAGAGCAGAAGACATATTTGATGCAAGTTATAGAAAGGGGTTGGCTCTTTGATTACATAATTAGACTAAAGTTGACCTACATCTAAACCCAATATTATGAATGTGGTGTGAAAGTAATAGCAGTGGCTAAATTTAATAGCTAGCAAGTATATGGATAAATAAAGATGGGCTTCCATAGGATTATAATATAATACTTGTCAGGTTGTTATCTTGTTATTATTGCACAAGTCATGTGTTAGCACAGCAGTTGTCATTGTTTTCAAAGAGCTAGCCAATGAGCTAGCCAGCAGCTAGCATAGCTCCACACTTGCATTTCACAAGGTTGACCCGTTCCGGATGAATAACGCGAGGAAACGAGTGGCAATTAAATGGCTGAGATAATGTTACTCATTTGAAGTATTTCTCACCTTACAACCTGTGATTCGCGCATTTTGACATTTGAAACAACCATTTTCAAACAGGCCGATGCAGCTCTTATGCTTGCTGTGTTGTGAATAAACTTTGTAACCGGAATTCCTTATTATGTTTCTCTGCAAGACCCTACATGTCAATAGCCGAGAAGGCGATGAGTTGATCTTCAATGCAGAGTTCTACTACTTTCTCTCTAAAAAAAACTGCCGAATTTGCTCTCAAGCCTATCTGACCAAATAACTAACATCTCTGTTCGTGTGTTGATGAGTATTATCAACCTCGTCATAAGTCGAGGTTTAGTGACATATTTTGAGTTAGAAAATACATTTTTCTACCACTTTAAAACCTGTTAAACTCTGAGCGGTTGTTTTGGGTCATGTACAAGGCCTGGTGAGTATGGGGGTACACCCCCCAAATTAAAAAATAAAGTAAAATATTCATCATAAAATAGAAAGTGACAAATCATTTGAAAGCTACAGCCTTGTCTTCTTGGATATTGAACTCAAATCTTACTACTGGCAAGTCATAAGAATATCCTCCCTTCCCCATAAAGGGTGGCAGGTAGCCGAGCGGTTAAGAGTGTTGGGCCAGTACCCGAAAGGTCGCTGGATCGAATCCTCAAGCCGACTAGGTAAAAAAATATGTCGAGGTACCCTTGAGTGAGCCACTTAACCCTAATTGCTCTTGTAAGTCGCTCTGGATAAAAGTGTGTGCTAAATTACTAAAATGTAAATGTCATAGAGTCGAATGGCTGTGATAGGAGGAAACTGAGAATGGATCAACGACATTGTAGTTACCGTACTACACAATACTAACCTAATTGACGGGGGGGAAATAAGGAAGCCTGTACAGAATACAAATATTCATCCTGTTTGCAACAAGGCGCTAAAGTAATACTGCAAAAGATTTCTGGATAAAAAATAAACAGAATGGAACTAAGCACAGGCAAAATCCTAGAGAAAAACCTGGTTCATTCTGCTTTCCACCAGATACTGGGAGATTAGTTCACCTTTCAGCAGGACAATAACCTAAAACACAAAGCCAAATCTACACTGGAGTTGCTTACTAAGATGGTGAATGTTCCTGAGTGGCCGAGTTAGTTTCGACTTTAATCCACATGAAAATGTATGGCAAGACCTGAAGACTCACAGCTGTCATCACTACCAAAGGCGCTTCTTCAAAAAATTGAATCCTGGGTGTGAATACTTATGTAAATTAGATATTTCTGTATTTAATTTTTAATACATTTGCAAAAAAATCTAAAAACATTTGAACTTTTCCATTATGGGATTCAGGCTAACACAACAAAATGTGGAATAAGTTAAGGGGCATGAATACTTTCTGAAGGTTACTGTAAACAGGAGTAATAGTAACCAGTATCTGGATAAATAGATAGATACTAATGGTAATGGAAATCAATAAGCAATGAATTGCAGCGTAGTGGTAGTAAAAAATTGAATCAATAATAATTTTAGCGGCAGGTGTGAGGGGGAGCAGTAGTTGTTAGCCATCAAAACTTATCTGGATTTTCGCCTGTCGGATAGGATTAAATGCATAGAATGAACGAATTGTTGACTTGAATGTGGACTCATGTTCTATTCATTATATTTCTATGAATTTCATTTAATCCTATCCAATAGACGAAATCCAGATAGATAACATTTGAAGACTGGTCCCTGGGGATAAAACCTGTACCGCCTGCCGGACGGGAGCATGGAGAGCAGTCCACGTCTCGGGTGGCTGAAGTCTTTGGCAATTTTTCGGGCCCATCTCAGACACGGCTTGGCATGTACGTCCTGGATGCCTGGGCGCTCACCCCCAGCGATGCGGTGGACCGTCCGCACCACCCTCTGTAGGGCCTTCCGAGAGCAGTGCAGTTGCCATACCAAAAGGTGACACAACCAGTAAGGATCCTCTCGATGGTGCAACTGTAAAGTCCCAAAGGATCTGAGGGGCCAAGCCAAATCGTTTCAGCCTCCTCAGGGCAAAGAAGCACTGTCGTGCCTTCTTCACGACAGTGCTTGTTTGAGAGGACCCTGTTAGTCCTCAGTGATGTGGACACAGAGGAACTTGAAGCTCTTGGCCCTCTCCACTGCGACCCCGTCAATGTGGATGACGGGGCCGCAGTGTGGATGAATATTTAATGAGGGGTGTTGACGTCAACCGCCTGTATTCAGTTAAGAGTGATATGCTATGCTAGCCTCGTGAATATGCATAGACCATCTCGAATTTAAACAGGGACAACTCAGATATGAAGTGTTGTTGGTAGCGCTTCACTTTAAGGGGTCCTTATTACAGTGTAATTACATGTTTAATTACACTAACAAGCATTGTAGTTCATTGTAATAACTCCTAGTTGCAATGTAATAACAACATGTAACTCACTGGTGGTTATTGCGGTTTGTAATTACAGAGGTTTAACAACGAATGCTTATTACCACGCTTGTTACAATTTAGTGTTTAGTTTATTCTCAGCTGCATCTGATTCAGTAATAACTGTTACAAGGTTTGCGATCTCTTCTGGACAAGATGTGCCAGGTGTCCGAGATTACAAAGGTTGGATGCTCAAAAGGCTCTAATTACCTACCTGTGAATGCGCACTCTTCAAAATCACCACTCAATGTTTTTGCTAAAACTTGCCCCCCAAAAAGTGTATAATCTGAGTTAACTTGGTTGAGTTTACAATAACAGATCAGATGTAGGTCGACCTCACTGACTGGGGGTCTACCATATGGGTGTCATCCCAGATTATAATAATACAAAAATGACTTATATGTACTTTACCCATTATGACAACCTGAACCTCCTTGCCATCCAAGTGTGAGGATAAACCCACAAGTACACCACAGAGTAATATCTGCATAAGTACAATGTAATTACTAGGTGTTACACAGGAGTTAGCTACTTAAAATGAAGTGTAACTTGAGGGGTACTTATACTTGTAATTAATGTGTACTTATATAGCACATTACCGAATCCTGACAATCTGGCCCTTACTTTAAGGCTTCCGGAAGCGCCCTTCAAGTGGGAGGATAAACACACTAGAACACCACAGAATACATGTAATATCTGTATAAGTACAATGCAATTACTAGGTGTTATGTAGGATTTAGCTAGTTAAAATTAAGTATATCTTCGGGAGTACTTACTTGTAATGAATGTGTACTTATATAGTACATTACTCATCCTGACCCTCATTTTAAAACATCTGTAAGCACCATGTAATATTTGCATAAGTACAATGTAATTACTAGATGTTACACTTAATTGTAATTAGCTAAATCCTGTGTATCTTGAAGTGTACTTAATTGTAATTATTGTGTACCTACAAAGTATGACAATTCTGACAATCCATTCTTACAATTTAATCGTCAGCTTTTGAAAGCGCCATTCAAGTGAGAAAAATAAACCCACTATTACACCACAGACTACATATAGTGGAGCGGGTTGAGTTTCAAGCTCCTTGGTGTTCACATCACCAACAAACTATCATGGTCCAAACACACCAAGAGACTCATGATGAGGGCTCGACAACACGTGTTCCCTCTCAGGAGACTGAAAAGATTTGTCATGGGTCCCCAGATCCTCAAAAAGTTCTACAGCTGCACCACCGAGCATCCTAACGAGTTGCATCACTGCCTGGTATGGCAACTGCTCGGTATCCGACCGTATGGTGCCAGAGAGGGTAGTGCGTACGGACCTGTACATCACTGTGGCCAAGCTTCCTGCCATCCAGGACATATATACTAGGCGGTGTCAGAGGAAGGCCCAAAAAATGGTCAAAGACTCCAGTCACCCAAGTCATAGACTATTCTCTCTGCTACCGCACGGCAAGTGGTACCGGAGCGCTAAGTCTAGGTCCAAAAGGCTCCTTCCTTAACAGCGTCTACTGCCAAGCCATAAGACTGCTGAACAATTAATCAAATGGCCACCCGGACTACATAGACACTTCCCCCACCCCCTTTGGTTTTTACACTGCTGCGACTCGCTATCTATAATCTACGCATAGTCACTACCTACATGCACAAATGACCTCAATTAACCTGTACCCCCACACATTGACTCAGTACTGGTACCCCCTGTGTATAGCCTCGTCATTGTTATTTGATCGTGTTACTTTTTATTTAATATTTTACTTTAGTTTTTTAGTAAATATTTTCTTAACTCTATTTCTTGAACTTCATTGTTGGTTAAGGGTTCGTAAGTAATAATTTAACGGTAACGTCACACCGGTTGTATTCGGCACGTGACAAATAACATTTTATTTAATTTGTGATATCTGCGTAAGTACAAGGTTGTCGCTAGTTGTTACACAGGAGTTAGCTATGTAAAGTGAAGTGTAACTTTATAGTTACCTATGAGTAATTGCTTTATAATGACTTTACTCATTACCAAGTGGAAATAACTACAATATGGATTTTTGTTTGTTTAATCTCATTCATCAAATTATTAATCTAAGACATATAGACCTACTCAATAACATACAAATAACTATTCTAGTGGTGACTCAAAAATGTAGCCTATAGTATGCTGTGTAGCCTAGACCGCTAGCTAATTCAGAACAAATGGGATTGTCTTTTTCATCCATTTTTTAACACTAATAATGGAAATCGAAAACTCTGTCTCTGGCTCTGTCTTCATCCGTTTATTTTTTGCAAGAATTTACCATCCTAGAGTCTGAGAACTGTAGTAGTTATCATCATGATGATTTCTATAGTTTAGGCATATAGCTATCCAGGCCAAGGTAGTTGTGTCATCCAGGTAGCAATAATAGTTAGTGCTTGTGTTGACACAAAGTAACTAGCTAGCTAAATTTAACATGCTGGTTCAGTGTTGCGAACTTAGCGACTTTGTTGCTATATTTAGCGAGTATTCAGACCCCTCTAGCCACACATTTTTTTTTTTAATGGACTAACGACAAAATCTAGCTACTTTTTTTTCTGGTGATATTGGAGTCTTTTGGAGACTGACGTGAAAGCACATATCTTTATTACCTGCAGATTTGTCACTGGTGTTACTGTTCAGGCTGGTGTTATTAGAATAGTCTGCATATTTGTCACTGGTGTTATTATAAAAAAATGTTACATAAACGGATCTTTACACATACTTGTTTAAAGGAAATCAAAACATTTTTATTAATATTTTCATGAACCTTTTTCGTCTTTGATTATATATGAAATAGTAAAATACCCTGCCGGAAAGTCTGAATTGCCATCTAAAATATAGGTAACACGACATATAATGTACGAAAAATATCAAACTACATTCATCCTTAAGTTTATTGACGCACCCATGCGTCAATCTAAGTAACATAACAAAACAATCCCCTTCAAAATCTGTCAGTTTAAGCAAAGCATGGGCATCTCAACAGCTCAACACATCGCATCCGCCTATGTCGGTCTTCCACGTCTGCGGTGGAAGGTGACCTAGCTACAGCAGTGTTTGTCAGACTATGAGACATCCCGAAAATCGGTCTTCTCACAAAAACGGTCTGTAGGGTCCAAACGGTTTGGCCTACAAAACTATTATGGAAAGGGGAGACTCTCACAAACACAATTGTGTTCTCTTGTTTTGCTCTACAACGCCCACAAGTGTCAAGGGACTCGTCTGAACTTAACCCATACAAACCAATGGAAATATGGAGGTCGTTTTGTTTCAACAAAAATAAGGGGCTAAATACGTGTAAAAAATATATATATATATTTCCTGGTTATAGGACAGACACTTCAAAACCTTAATTCACTTTTTTTACTGTATTTTTCACCATTTATGAATGTGTTATTCAATATGTTTTTATGGGCTACAGTCTGACAATATTCCAAGTTGAGGGAAGCCAGCCAATGTTGTGCTGCTGCTGCTGCTGCTGACTGCTGCCAGACAGTGGGGGAGAGCAGGCCCCCGTTATGGCCTTTTGAGGCCATAAGCAAAATGTTGTTGGTCGAGTGTCCCCTAGCAGCCATGGTCGCTTATTGGCTAGGGCCGGCTCTGAGAGCAGAAGAAGAGGCTTGCTGTAGCCGAACCCATTGAGATGGAAAGAGGTCTTAACTTTGTGTCTGTGACAGCCTCAATGGTGCTGCCCATCTCATTTTTAAAGTTTTCAGTTATCTTAGTCTTTTGAGGTTTGAAAGAAGTGTAAAGCTTATATTGGTGATTTACTGCCATCTGCAGTGCTGGAGTCTTGAACAAAATCTTGTGTCATTCATTAATTGTGGCCACTAGATGGTGGTGATATAGCTTAAATCCATTTACAAACTAGGCAAAACAATTTGAAGAAGAAGACAATGCTCTGATCTTTGGCTGATTGCTGCCAACTCATAGGACTCACCAGTTGACTACTTTAAAATGGTGGAAGCCTTCAATGGTAGTGTCCATGCAAAAAGGGGGAGGACGGGCTCGTGGTAATGGCTGGAGTGGAATTAGTGGAATGGTATCAAATACATCAAACATATAGTTTCCATATGTTTGATGACATTCCATTTGCTGCGTTGTTTCAGCCATTATTATGATCTGTCCTCACCTCAGCAGCCTTCTCCGCTGTATACATCTATATGGGCCGAACCAAACCTTTCACTGATGAAGTAGATGCTGCCCTCTCCTGGAAAAGTATTGCGCTAATAAATTAGGAATGGTGTGTCTCTTTAAATTTCAATATACTAAGAAAAAACATTTGTCTGAACCATTTATAGCTATTATGTCACGTGGTTAGGCAGGGAAAATATCCTAAAATTTTAAAGAGAAAAACGTGTTCTTCTTAATGAGGAAACCTGTCAAGCTGCGTACAAATATCTTGTGTTGTGTGTGTGTGTATAACAAGCTTACTTTGTCAAAGTACAGTAATGCAAACTGAGAGGTCACTAGCTGTGACTATCAGGAACCTGATCCATGGTGGGTAATTGTTCCCCTGTTCCTAAATGCTGACGTACCACACAGTGTCAATTTCCGGTAAAACACTTCCTGCTTCCGCTGTCACAAATTCTTATCCATTTATTTCTGTCTGTCTGGCTCTGTTGTCATTGTCCATCCTTAGGCGGTAGTAGGGGAAGGTATGGAAGGAGGACTTATCTAGCCACTGGGCAGTCATGGGAGTGACTGCCCCTAGTGACTGCCCCTATTTACTCATTCATTGAGTAAATAGCTTGCGACCAATTAAAAGTGCCACACACTAGCTAACTTAGCTAGCTATCTAGCATGCAAGCAGGTCAGTCATTGCCAGTTCTCCATATATGACCCTCTCGTTTTTGTAAGAATAACAAATAAGATTACTATTGGCAACAATTTAAATGACACATTATTGCTAATTTGCTCTACCTGCAGTTGTGGAGATGGAGCAGGCCTAGGGGAATCAGCAATGAGGCCGCCGTCAGTAAGCCCTACCTGCAAGATGAGATAGCCTGAACCCTTCTGGTGGGCAGGCCTGCTCTCATGAGGACTGAGTCCAGTTCCATGCCAATGAAGGTCACCCTCTGGGTGGGCGTCAGATGACTCTTCTTGTCATTTATAGTAATGCCCGGTGCCAGGACAGCATCCATGCACTTTGTGAAATTGCAGGGTGCCAAGGAGAGGCCGAGGGGAAGAACCATAAATTTGTAAGCTGTCCCTTCGAATGTGAATCGGAGGTACTGACAATGAGCTGGTTGAACAGGAACATGGAAGGACGCATCCCTCAGGTCCAGCATTACAAACCCCTGGTCCCTGGACACGGCCTGCAACACGTGGCTGAGGATAGTATGTGGAACCTTAGTACCTTCAAGTACCCATTGAGGTTGCGGAGGTCCAGAATCGGTTAGAACCTCCCGTCTCTTTTTAGAACAAAATAAGTGGAGTAGAACCCAATTAGCCGTTCCACCAAGCCGTTCTGATGCCCTGGGAGAGCTTATGTCGTGACCTGCTTGGAGGAATAGGAACCCGATGAGGGATAAATTACCCAGTACCTCTGCAAAAAACGGGGAAGACCCGTGTGGGCAAAAACAGGCTGCTTCACCTCACGCTGTGCCCCTCCCCGCTGTCGTCCCCCTCCCCGCTGTCGACCCCCTCCCCGCTGTCGACCCCCTCCCCGCTGTCGTCCCCCTCCCCGCTGTGCCCCTCCCCGCTGTCGTCCCTTAGCATGAGGTAATGGGGCAGGAGAGGGACCCCACCGTCGTTCGGGTGCAGGTGGGTGGCGACGGCTCGCCTGCCTTGAACCCAGGGCCTGAGGAGGCGGCATGGACCGTCTCAGGGTCCCTATGAACCTTATTGGTCTGCTCTAGAATGTCATCAACCCCTGGGCCAAACGCCAGCCCTGGGGTGATGGGGTGAGTGGTAAATGTGCTCTGGAGATCAGCTGGCAGATGGGATTGGGCCAGCCAGAGATGGCGCTGGGAGGTAACCACCTGCACCACGGCCCGTCCGTTGGTTCTGGACACATCCCTATAGGGCAGGGAATGCAGACACCACCATCACTTCCAGGAGGAGCTCCTATCACCCATTCACATCGAGTGAAAATGAGACTGTAGTGGAAGTTGGGATTCACCACGGGATGATTGACTGCAGTTGTATAGTACATTGGGGTGAATGTCAGGTTTTAAAGGTACTTTACCTCAAGCGTAGAGTGTGGGTTTGAAGTGATGGTATGGATTAATAAGAGGGGATACAGAACACAAGCTCTGCATAGGTCAGTAGAGGGCATATTCCTATACTGTCAGGTAGATAACTATGAATGTTCTGTCCATATCAAATTCATAATAAATGCCCAAGAAAATACCCATCAAATACATTCTGAAAGAAGAACAATGGAATCTCCAAGTGTGTTCGAACCAATGTTTCTTCCCTTTCTAACTGGCATTGCAATGTATCTATCAAGAGCCTTATACTAACAATACTAACTTTTATATTGGAGTATGTTTAAATGAATGACCTCATGTAAAGACCTTTAGTTTGATATGGAAAATAAATCTAGTAATCTATCGATAATGTATGATATTCAGAGTAGCACGGTGGTGTACAACATGAAGTCTCATTTGCACGTGACCCAATCGGATTACCCACGGTCAAAGGTGTACAACATGAAGTCTCATTTACACGTGACCCAATCGGATTACCCACGGTCAAAGGTGTACAACATGAAGTCTCATTTACACGTGACCCAATCGGATTACCCACGGTCAAAGGTGTACAACATGAAGTCTCATTTACACGTGACCCAATCGGATTACCCACGGTCAAAGGTGTACAACATGAAGTCTCATTTACACGTAAGACCCAATCGGATTACCCACGGTCAAAGGTGTACAACATGAAGTCTCATTTACACGTGACCCAATCGGATTACCCACGGTCAAAGGTGTACAACACGAAGTCTCATTTACACGTGACCCAATCGGATTACCCACGGTCAAAGGTGTACAACATGAAGTCTCATTTACACGTGACCCAATCGGATTACCCACGGTCAAAGGTGTACAACATGAAGCCTCATTTACACGTGACCCAATCGGATTACCCATGGTCAAAGGTGTACAAAATGAAGTCTCATTTACATTGCATTATTTATTGGCGGAACTGACCCCCCAGCTGTGTCAAAAAACCAGTGTACAACCTGAAGTCTCATTTACTACTACCAGACAAGACCTGGTTAGACAGTTTCAAGTTATCTAGAAGTGACTGACTGTGTCTCATTTACAGTGGAAATCGGATTACAAACGGTGTACAACATGAACTCATTTACACGTGACTTTCAAGTTACACCAGACCAAAGGTGTACAAAATGAAGCCTCATTTACACACCCAATCGGATTACAGAGTCAAAGGTGTACAACATGAAGCCTCATTACTTCCTAATGAGAATTGAAACAGAGGCCAAATCAGGAAGTTCAGCGCACCTTTAACAACTTCCTGTTCATGTGTGCTCAGCTAAATGCTGAAATAAACTGACCTCTGTATGACAAGAGCAACAGAGTGTAGTGTGCAATTCTCCAACCTGTTTTTCATACTACCAAAGATCAACCAAACCACAGCTATGGCTTCCAGTAAGTAACTTTAAAAATGTATAGATAACCAAGGCTATTAAAACATGGCATTTTTCCAATCATTTATTTAAAATAAAAAAAAAGAACAGATCGACCAAAAGCAAATGTACAAATGTTGTAATCGGCGCAAACATAAAACATTTTCCAACAGATAAAAACCATCCACTCCTCTTAGATGGGCTTGATCTTGAAGTGTAGCCCAATGAGACTGAAGACAAGACATTTCAGATTGGATCTAGTAGAACACGGGTGACTGACCCTGTGAAAACACAACTGTTTTTAGGAAATACAAACGCTTCCCATATTTGAACACATACACTTTCAAGTGACACCCAGACCAAAGGACACAAAATCTCATTCTCAGTCACATTTCCTAGTGAGAATTGAAACAGAGGGCAAATCAGGAAGTTCAGCGCACCTTTAACAACTTCCTGTTCATGTGTGCTCAGCTAAATGCTGAAATAAACTGACCTCTGTATGACAAGAGCAACAGAGTGTAGTGTGCAATTCTCCAACCTGTTTTTCATACTACCAAAGATCAACCAAACCACAGCTTGGGAATATATCCTTCCAGTAAGTAACTTTAAAAATGTATAGATATCAATCAAGGCTATTAAAAGGATGGCATTTTCCCCAATCATTTATTTAAGAGTAAAAAAACTCTCCTCAGACACGATTAGTAACAGATCGAAGCCAAAATAAAATAACAAAATCATTGTAACTTGTAATTATGCCCATTTTCCTACAGATAAAAACCATCATTGTAGATGGGCTTGATCTTGAAGTGTAGCCCAATGAGACTGAAGACAAATCATTGTAATCCTGGACCAGGTTAGCACGGTCCTTCTAAATCCCTGTAACAACTTGTTTTTAGTTATGCCCAGGTCCACATCTAAATCATTGTAACTTTCAGGGGTTATGCAGAACCTGAGAAATCATTGTAATTTCAGGGTTATGCCCAGGTCCTATCTAAATAATTGTACACTATTCTGCCCAGGTCCATCTCATTGTAAATCTTCAGTTCTCAACCAGTGTCCTACTCAAAATCATTGTAACTTTCTGGGGCTAGCCCAGTCCATTTTGTAACTTTCTGGGGAAAAATCATTGTAACTTTCTGGGGAGGAATATATCCTTCCTATCTAAATCATTGTAACTTTCTTCCCAGATCATTTGAGGTAGTATTATTACTTGTAACTTTGACTGGTCCTATCATCAATTGTAACTCTTCTGGGGTTATGCCCAGGTCCTATCTAAATCATTGTAACTTTCTGGGGTTATCCCAGGTCCTATCTAAATCATTGTAACTTTCTGGGGTTATGCCCAGGTCCTATCTAAATCATTAGTAACTTGAAGGTCCTACAAATCTAAATCATTGTAACTTTCTGGGGTTATGCCCAGGTCCTATCTAAATCATTGTAACTTTCTGGGGTTATGCCCAGGTCCTATCTAAATCATTGTAACTTTCTGGGGTTATGCCCAGGTCCTATCTAAATCATTGTAACTTTCTGGAGTTATGCCCAGGTCCTATCTAAATCATTGTAACTTTCTGGGGTTATGCCCAGGTCCTATCTAAATCATTGTAACTTTCTGGGGTTATGCCCAGGTCCTATCTAAATCATTGTAACTTTCTGGGGTTATGCCCAGGTCCTATCTAAATCATTGTAACTTTCTGGGGTTATGCCCAGGTCCTATCTAAATCATTGTAACTTTCTGGGGTTATGCCCAGGTCCTATCTAAATCATTGTAACTTGTGCTGTGCTTGTGCTGAAAGGGTCAGAATTGAACACTGGTCACATTTATTTTGTTGGACAGATTTGTATAAGTCTGATGAGGACGGGACTGAGGTCACAGCCCCATGAGAGCTAAAATCACTAAGTAAACAGGCGTAAGCTAGACATTACCAAGAGCACAATAAGTAGGAGACGCTCTGCTTTCCTCAACATACACCATGCTTTTACAAGTATCAGTATTTATTTAGGTATGTGTGAGTAGAATGGACAGACCTGTCTGCCCACTCTGTCTGGGGGTGGCCACAATGCATCATCTTCCTTGGTGATCTCACTGTCATCTATGATCCTCTTCAGTTCCTCCATCACACTTTTGTGTACGTACGCCTATAGTGGAGAACAACCCCAATAAGGTTTTGATGGCATTTTCAAGAGTTTTAAGCAGCATCCCACATAGAAATTGGATTGATGGGCCATACACTGATCAATGTAACCAAGAAATCCTTTAAACATGAAAGAAGAAAAAAAGCTACATGTATAGTGTTGGTCCCATGTTTCATTAGTTAAAATAAAAGATTCAAGAATCGTTCCACAGGCACAAAAAAGCTTATTTCTCAAATGTTGTGCACAAATTTGTTTGCATCTCTTAGTGTGCATTTCTCATTTGCCAAGATAATCCATCCACGTGACAGGTGTGGCATATCAAAAAGCTGATTAAACAGCATGATCATTACACAGGTGCACCTTGTGCTGGGAATAATAAAATACCACTAAAATGTGCAGTTATCACAACACAATGCCACAGATGTCTCAAGTTGAGGGAGCATGCAAATGGCATGCTGACGGCAGGAATGTCCACCAGAACTGTTGCAGAGAATTTAATGTGCATTTCTCAACCATAAGCCACCCCCCTTTGTCATTTTAGAAAAATGTTTGTAGGTCCATCCAGCCTATCAACCGCAGACCACGTGTAACCACACCAGCCCAGGACCTCGAAACCCAACTTCTACACCTGCAGGATTGTCTGAGACCAGCCATTGACAACTGATGAAACTGGGTTTGCACAACCAAAGAATTTCTGCACAAACTGTCTGAAACCGTCTCAGAGAAGCTCATGTGCGTACTAGTTGTCTTCACCAGGGCCTTGAGCTGACTGCAGTTCGGTGTCATAACCAACTTCAGTTGGCAACTGGAGAAGTGTTGCGCTTCACAGATGAATCCTGGTTTCAACTGTACCGGGCAGATGGCAGACAGCATATATGGCGTTGTGTGGGCAAGCGTTTTGCTACTGTCAACTTAATGAACAGATTGCCCTATGGTGGCGGTGGGGTTATGGTATGGGCGGGAATAAACTACAAACAATGAACACAATTACATTTTATCAATGGCAATTTGAATGCACAGAGATACCGTGATGAGATGTTGAGGCCCATTGGCGTGCCAATCACCTCATGTTTCTCCATGATAATGAACGGCCCCATGTAGCAAGGATCTGTACACAATTCCTGGAAGCTTAACATGTCCCAGCTCTTCCATGGCCTGCACACTCACCAGACATGTGAGCCTTTTTGGGATGCTCTGGGTCAACATGTACGACAGCATGTTCCAGTCCCCACCAATATCTAGCAACTTCGCACAGAGATTGAAGAGTGGAACAACATTCCACAGGCCACAATCAACAGCCTAATCAACTCTATGCGAAGGAGATGTATCGCGCTGCAAATGGCAGTCACATCAGCTACTGACTAGTTCTGAACCATGCCTCTACCTTTTTTTAAAGGTTTCTGTGATCGATACAAATCTGTATTCGCAACTATGTGAAATCCATAGATTAAGGCCTAAGGAATTTACTGATTTCCTTTTATGAACTCTTAACTCCGTAAAATCTTTTAAATTGTTTCATGTTGCGTTTATATCTTTGTCCAGTGTAAGTCTGATAAGTTACCTCTTTCCTGATCATGACATCATTCTTGTAGTTGCTGTTGTTCGCGTATCTCAGCTTACCTGAAAAGATAGTTACATTTATTAGCGTCACGTTTGTTGTGAATGCTGATGATAACTTCTACTCAACAATAGCAGTGCATTTGTTTATAACTAGTTAACGTTAGTTCACAAGTTTTTAAACCTACTG
This sequence comes from Oncorhynchus keta, assembly GCF_023373465.1. Classification (NCBI taxonomy): domain Eukaryota; kingdom Metazoa; phylum Chordata; class Actinopteri; order Salmoniformes; family Salmonidae; genus Oncorhynchus; species Oncorhynchus keta. The sequence goes on from NC_068446.1 coordinate 3,344,538, forward strand.
TAAACTAACCAAGCATTTTGGATACATTAGTTTGCTAACCAGCTACATAGCTAGCTGGATACAATAAACGAGTGAGGTTATGGTTAACTATGCAATTTAACTATTTCTGAGATCATGTTATAACTGAACACACGAATACAAAAACTAGCTATAATTGCGATAAAAATACATTTGGAAATGCCGCTAGCAAGCAGTCGTTTGCATGCTTAGCTAGCTGGCTAATGTTGCTAATTAGTCAAATTGCCGCCTAACTTACCGTCTGGTCTAAACTCAAATTCCAAGAACTCGTGTCCAAACTTTCCCTTGTGCCCGACATAATATCTCAAATAAAAGTCACTCGTTGACATTATAAACTGCAAATTCAGTGTTTGCGAGGTCCTTGAGAATCAACGAAAGCACACTGCTTCCTTGACGGTATTTTAGAAAATCTGAACACGCATGCGTGAGGGGGCGCTTCTCTGTGATCTCATACGAGTTGTCGCATTGCAGTGATGTCATCGTCTTCGATTTAACAGAGGTTGGCATCCAATAAATGTTGCATTACCGCCACCTACTCGACTGGAGTATAACTCCCTTATACTTTGCTTGAAAAAACGAATGAATACAACAAATACCCTACCATCTAAGCCCTACAGCCTGAAAGGATGGGACACCACCACTTAACACACCCTGTAACTCTTCTGATGTCAAGTCTCGCACACCCAAATACTTATCTGCAGCTGCCACCACAACCTCTATTGTCTGTGACTTACGGTCCAACCCTGCAGTACAGTTGATAAATCAAATCAAAAAGTGACTATGCATATTCGATCAACAGAGAGTAGCAGCAGCGTAAAAAGAGGTGTGTGTTTGTGTGTGTGTGGGGGGGGGGGCACAATGCAAATAGTCCGGGTCCTATGGCTTGGGGGTAAAAACTATTGAGAAGCCTTTTTGTCCTAGAATTGGAACTCCGGTACCGCTTTCCATTAGATAGTAGAGACAAACTCTACTAGTAGAGACAGTCTATGACTGGGGTGGCTGGGATCTTTGACAATTTTTAGGGCCTTCCTCTGACACCGCCGGGTGTAGAGGTCCTGGATGGCAGTCAGCTTTGCCCCAGTGATGTACTGTGCCGTACGCACTACCATCTGAAGTGCCTTGCGGTCGGAGGCTGAGCAATTGCCGTATCAGGCAGTGATGCAACTGATGCTCTCGATGTTGCAGCTGTAGAACCTTTTGAGGATCTCTGGACCCATGCCAAATCTTTTTAGTTTCCTGAGGGGGAATAGTCTTTGTCGTGCCCTCTTCACAAATGTCTTGTTTTGTTTGGACCATTCTAGTTTGTTGTTGATGTGGACACCAAGGAACTTGAAGCTCTCAACCTGCTCCACTACAGCCCCGTTGATGAGGATGGGGGCGTGCTCGGTCCTCTTATTTCTGTAGTCCACAATCCACAGTCCTCCTGCACTACTCTAACCCTGGAAACCTCAGCCTGCCTGTCTCGCACGGGACATTTCTGAATCCCAGCCCCATGGGCACCCCTACAATTAACACATACCACTACTTTCCCCAATGCTATACATTCCTTTGTCTCATGACCTTCTGCACACTTCTCACACCTAGGGACCTCCCACCTACACACACACTGCTGCCACATGCCCATAAGCTTGACACCTGTAACAACCTAATGAATTCGGCACAAAAGCTCACACAGGATAACTTATATATCCTAACATCACTTTGTCGGGCAAAGACTCAACATCAAAACTCAAAAGAACATTTTTTTTTATTTCACCTTAATTTAACCAGGTAGGCCAGTTGAGAACAAGTTCTCATTTACAACTGAGACCTGGCCAAGATAAAGCAAAGCAGTGTGACACAAACAACAGTACAGACACACATGGGATAAACAAACATACAGTCAATAACACAAAATAAAAATAATCTATATACAGTATGTGTAAATGTAGTAAGATTAGGGAGGTAAGGCAATAAATAGGCCATAGTGGCGAAATAATTACAATTTAGCAATTAAACACTGGAGTGTTAGATAATGACTTCTGTTTCAACACTCATGCCACACTGCCTGCGTCGCACCAAACAACAAGCATCAAACGCTGGGAATCTTCCCCTTTAGTTGGTCAGCTTCCACATTTACCGCTACCCCAGTATTCACTCCTTTCAATGGTGCACTTTTCTTGAGAGCAAAACAATTCACATCTCTTGCCCCCATTCCTTGAACACAGAGCGCCTGCTCCGTCTGACCAGCAAAAAGACAAACAATTATTACAACACCACTTCTGGTTACCTTCACCGATTCCACAGCACTCAACTCTGTTTTCACCCACCCTGACACCACAGGGTGGTATTCCAGCAGCATACCACCCTGCATCCCACTGCTGGCTTGCTTCTGAAGCTAAGCAGGGTTGGTCCTGGTCAGTCCCTGGATTGGAGACAAGATGCTGCTGGAAGTGGTTTTGGAGGGCCAGGAGGGGGCACTCTTTCCTCTAGTCTAAAAAAATATCCCAATTCCCCTGTGTAGGGTGCTGTCTTTCGGATGGGATGTTAAATGGGTGTCTTGACTCTCTGAGGTCATGGCACTTATTGTAGGGGTGTTAACCCTGGTGTCCTGGCTAAATTCCCAAGCTGCACCTCATACCATCATAGTCACCTAATCATCCCCAACTTACAATTGGCTCATTCATCTCTTCCCTGTAACTATTCCCCTGGTCATTGCTGTAAATGAGAACATGTTCTCAGTCAATTTACCTGGTAGAAAAAACGTATCATTCAAAAGGCAAGGGTCCACTTTTTCCAAAAACTTCACTCCGACTGCCACAGACTCATCTTTATCCTGACCCTCGGTGCAAGCCTCCAGCTCCGAGAACTTCACCACACCTACCACCTACAATATTTCTGCAATGATGTCAGGATCAGCCCTGTGTTGCTGCGTTCAAAACAGCTGGTTACTTGGAACAATATGAGGTCAAATCATGACGTCAGTGATCTTCTGGTCGTAAAGTCCGAGCTCTAGAAAGAGGCCCGAGTTGGAATTCCGAGTTCAAAAATATTTTTCAGAGTCGGAGCTAGTTTTATTCCAAGTTCCCAGTTGTTTTGAACGCAGCATGTGGATTTGAACAGATACTTAGAATGGAGGAAATAGGAATCCCACCAGCCGAGAATAGAGACGTAATTACGCCCCACCCAGCCGACTGTTAACCAATCGCGTTCCCGTGGTTATGCTGTGTCAGGCGGTTGCTTAGAGAATCGTCACGCAATTCCTTTTGAAAGTCAGGGTATGAGTCGAAAACCTGCCTATTTTCCTCGAAAGTACGCAATGTCACGATTTTTAAGCTATATTATTTTACAGAAAACAAGTTCATTATCTCACATCTCGGAAAATATTCGAAATATTGTAGTTATTGTTGACGTAATTCATGCTAATGTTGTGTTTTTGCGCAAGCGCTCAATTGACTCCCATTTACTACTTGAAGGAGTGCACTCCTTGTCCCGTAATCTCCCAGAATGCAGCGCGCAGCCCATTGACGACGCGTGGGCAACGTTAATATGATTTCTTATTGAGTTTCTCCATCTCCTCAAAACGATCTCTGATTTTAACCAGCGATGTCACTTAAACCAAAGTAATAGATCGATCTTTCCATGACTAAAACATCATGTTATTTCATGATTGGGGTTCACTGATATTTTATATTATTCTATTCTGCATATTCCATATGACTGGCAATCAAATTCTATTGTTTTCTCCATCTCTGAATCTCGCAAAGAAAGCACATACACATAGCATACATAGTACAAAAACTTTATTTCATTATTTGATTGCAGTTTCTTGATACACAACCTGTTTGATAATACATGTACATTATAATAAAGTTAAGAATGCTCTTGTATTCATGTAGTCATATCCAGGTGTGTCAATCAGAAAATCTCCCTACTTTTTACTGTTTAATAATTTCAGTTTTCAGTTAAACCAGTAAAGTCATGGTCATCACAACTTGGTAGGTAACCTGGTTTTCTGTTTTACTTGTTGGTCTAGTAACAGTTTCGGTTATAGTCATACTATTTATTCCTCTCTCATCACAGGTCTCTTCCATGCTAGAGCCATGTACAATGCCTGAGCTATGTGTCAAAGGCCTCATTCTTCACATACTGTATAGCAGTGGTGTAATGTACTTAAGTCAAAATACTTTAAAGTACTACTTAAGTCAGTTTTTGAGATATCTGTACTTTACTATTTATATTTTTGACAACTTTTACTTCACTACATTCCTAAAGAAAATAATGTACTTTTTACTCTATACAATACCTGACACCCAGAAGTACTCATTACATTTTAAATGCTTTAGCAGGACAGAAAAAATGTCCAATTCACACAGTTATCAAATATCTGCCTCTGATCTGGGGGACTCACTAAACACAAATGCATCTTTTGTAAATGATGTCCGAGTGTCAGGAGTGTGCACCAGATCAGAGGCAGAAGGGATGGGGTACTTCTTCCACCACTGCTGTATACCAACCACATTACTATTGTCAATGTGTTTGATTCTAAAATACATAGTCAAGTGTTCACACTGAGGCAGTTGACTGTCTCATTGATTCACTGTTACACCCTGATCATGGAACAAATATGGTACAATAGCTAGCCTAGCTCTTGTAAGCAAGTAGCACATATGGTATCATGTCATTGGGTTAAATGAGCAGAGATTTACAGCAGATTTCATCACCAACATTGAAGCTAAATGTATGCAATAACACACAAAGCAACATTTGATTCATAAATACAGACAATCCACAGCCTTTCGGACTATAATATATTTGCGCAAGGGAATTCATTTGTTACTGAACGTCTGCAAGATGGCTGCCTATGATAGATACTACTTGACTGACTTTTTGGAAGGCCTTTGAAATTAAAGTTAGGCCATTTCCTCCACACTTAAGTGAGGCATCGTATTACTAGTGTTTAGGGTTATATTCATAGTCTTTTCTTTCTCTTCAAAGGCAAAATCTCAAGTTCCTGTGCTGTGTGAATCAATAAGTTCACTTTCTCTAGTTCTACATCTCACAAATTAGATAGCTAAATCATGGAGTGAACACAGTACTTTAGAAATCATTTCTCATTTCAATGATCAATCAATTTGAGGCTAATAATAACAAAAGTATTGATGATGCACTGATGGACAACAACATTGTGACATGCCCATCATTGGCCCTGGAAATTAGAAGAAAAAAAAAACTACAGTATACACTTTGCATACAGGTATCAAATATATTGAGGTAGGAAAACATCACAGCAGTCAGGACTTTTTAAAAATATCTATATGTCTGAAAGCAAAACAATATTGTAACCGTAGACTACCCATTGCAATACAGTACAACCTTTCGTATAACACTACTAGCACAATTCAGTGAGTGAATGTTAAGACCATAACCTCACTTTCTATATCAGTCTGGGAATATTGCAGTATATTTTGATTGACTTGAATACATCACTAATAAATGAAACAATATATGGTGGGCAATTTGACGTGGAATTAAAATATATGAATGACCTGAGAGCCTACTCCTAAAGGAAAATGTTTTGGTGGTGCAAAATAGTAGAAAAAAAACAAAGCAGAGTTGTACATTGATGAAATAAACTGTTAATTAGTTCTAAAGAGCAACTAAATATATTAATGCTTGTTGAATCAATTGTTACTAATGTGGACAATCACCATCTTTTTTAAAAGTGCAAATTTACCTCAAATCCTGCAGTTCAAGACAACCTACAATATTTGTAGGCTTAAAAACACCGCTTTCAAATGAACCCTTTCAATGATAGAACATTATGTAAAGAATATGTACTTCACTGATGTTCAGACAGAGGCATTCTAGTGATCATCATTCAAGAGCTTTAAAATAAATAAAAAAATGTTACAAGTAGGAACTCTGAAAGAATTATATTGTCATGGGGGCATTACAAACTACAACGTAACGGTTTCAGAGGGGCCATGCGGCCAAGTACAGAACGCGGTTGATTTATTTGGTGGGGTTGTCAGCCACCATACCACAAAACCGGCCGAGGTAAAGATTGAAAAAGACAAATCAATCTCAGTTACGTTCTGACATTTCGGTTGTTTGTTCCAAGATGCATGGTGACAAGCAAATACTGTGAAAACACTGAAAAATTATTGAAAAAGTGCAACATCGGGAGGGTAAATAATACTACACCATGTACAAACTAAGAACACTGCTTTGATTTGTGAAGTCAAGTAGTTCCGTTTTTTTTTCTTCTTTCAGATGGAGATTAAGTTGCTTTGATCCATTGAATTGGTGAGCAAAAGGCAGATAGATACTCTGTGAACATTTTCCCTTTCACTCGCTCAAGAGTAGGCTTGTAACACTGAGGCAAAGGATGAAGGGGGATAACAGAGTAAAGGAACGCGAGAAGTGGTATCCTATACCATGTCAAACATGATTAGTGCTCTAAGGTATATCTACGTCAGTTAATCAAATAATTGCTAAATCGGAATCTACAGAGGTGAATTGCATTCAGTTTCGCATCTCGGTTCTTGGATAGTTTCCAAGATCATGTAGTGTGTGTCTTGGAGTTCCCTCGGTAACAAATCAAATCTGTCACGCGTCCTTCCTTCCATTCCAAACCAACAGTACAGAAAGACAGACAACATGACCAATCAAAATGCACTGACCACTGAACACACACAGCAAGGTCTCAAGCTCAACCCAACTTCCTCCTCATTTATTATCATCTGCAAGCTCAAAAAGGGGCCAGAATATCAAATAAAAATACATAAATAAAATAACTGCTTCACCTTTGAACTGAAACAGTTCCTTCCTCCCTTACAAAACATTTCATCATCCAGTCAAAAAAAACGAATCAAATGAAGGCCTTGCATATTCTTGCTAGAGAGTTTTTTTTTTTTTTTTAAGTTGTTGTTTTTTGTTTGTTATTTAAATACAGTGTAGCAGACAGGTGGTAGGTATGTACAGATGAGCCCTCTTCCATCGATCCCCAGCTCCCTGGTGTTCAGAGAGGGCCGGTGCAGTTAGTGGGGCCGACTGCTGGACTCTGACACCTGCCGTTTCCGGGGAGTTCCGTAACCGTTAAGGCTGCCGTTCAGGCGTTTGGTCAGACCACCGTTCAGAATGTCCTGGATGTGCTGAACTATAAGGTTTATGGCAACTGTTAAGGAGAGAGAGAGAGAGGAGGGGGCACATTGAAGGATAATCTGTAACGGTGTTCCATTCCTCTTTTATTCAGATCAAATTTAAAACAGAACCAGTTCCAGAGTTTTTAAAGCACCACTCTTTGCAAATACATGTTGTTTTTGAAAAATCTACAATTGACCTTGCCATTCCAAAACAGAGATAGTCTGAAACATTCCCAGGACAAAACAGCTCATCTAGTCTGCTTCCCATGTATAGGTCTCACCAATCACAGACCACAACAGCTATCTCAAGACATGTAGAATAAACAAAAACAGCCATCACATTCACATCCGCCTTGAGTAAGTTTACCATCGCAGGGTAAGAGACTGGACTGATTAACGATGTCAATGACAGACTCTCTATAGGGAGATGTGTCCAAGAATGAGTCAGTGAGGTTTGTCACATAACAGCCTGCTTGCTTACATAAGGCAGCAATCTTGAGAAACAAACAGCCAGGAACTCACCAAGATTATCTGCTCCTCTAGGAATGATCACGTCAGCACACTTCTTGGTCTACAGAGGGTGAAGAAATAAACATGTTTAGCAATACGATCTGAATCACATCTTAACCAAGATGGCGTAGCAGTAAGACGCGTTTTGTTTTTTTGTCCCATGTAAATATTCATTTTCTTTGTAGACCTTATAACTGGATCTCCATCAGAGGCTAGACAGCCGATTAGCTACTCGCTATTTAGTCATTGTTAGCCACTGCTAGCGGCCTTTACCTTTAGCGCAGACACCAGCTGCTTTTGCCCTGCCAGTCTGCACACCGCAACACCTGCCAGTCTGCACAGCGCGATATCAGCCCTGAGAATATCAGACTGCTTTTTCCACTACATCACCGGATTCTTGCTGCAAGCTCTGGACCATTACACCGGATCACCGCAGCTAGCTATCTGCTACCGAGTGGTTATTGTGGCTAACGCCCTTGTCCAGAAGCAAGCACCAGTTAGCTTCAAGCTAGGCCCATCTCCCCGGCTAGGAAACAAAGTACACCAACTACAATGACGCTTGCCAATTGGCCTGAACCCTTTGTCGACACGGAGCCCCGTCGATCCATCACGACTGGTTTGCTGACGTATTCGTATTGCGTCGTGGATGTCGGTGAAGACCCTTCTGCTAGCCCCGGCCCGCTAGCTTCCTGAACGCCGCGTCTCCCGCTCGCCTAGCGTAGTAACGACTACCGAACGGCTCCCCGTTTCATCTATTGCAGCTCATTGGACCCTATGACCACTCGGCTACACAGCTGATTCCTGCCGGACTGTTCATTAACATGGTACTTCATTTGGTTTATCTGTTGGCCCCAGCCTCGAACTCAGGCCCTGTGTGTAGCTAACTGACCCTCTCTGCCCATTCATCGCCATTTACCTGTTGTTGTTGTCTCACCCGTTGTCTAGCTCTCCCACTCAACACCTGTGATTGCTTTATGCCTCTCTTGAATGTCAATATGCCTTGTATACTGTTGTTTAGGGTAGCCATCACTGTTTTATTTTACTGCGGAGCCCCTAGTCCCGCTCAACATGCCTCAGATAGCTCCTTTGCCCCACTGCCCCACCCCACCCCACATGCGGAGACCACACCTAGCTTAACTGGCGCCTCCAGAGATGCAACCGCTCTCATAATCACTCAATGCCTGGGTTTACCTCCACTGTACTTGCACCCTACCATACCCATGTCTGTACATTATGCCCTGAATCTATCCTACCACGCCCAGAAATCAGCTCATTTTTTCGCTGTTCCCAATGCACTAGACGACCAGTTCTTATAGCCTTTAGCAGTACCCTCATCCTCCTCCTCTATTGATGTAGAGGTTAACCCAGGCCCTGTCCCCAGGCACTCTCAATTGTTGACTTCTGTAACCATAAAAGCCTTGGGTTAATGCATGTTAACATCAGAAGCCTGCTCCCTAAGTTTGCTTTATTCACTGCTTTAGCACACTCCGCCAACCCTGATGTCCTAGCCATGACTGAATCCTGGCTTAGGAAGGCCACCAAAAAGTCCGAAATTTTCACCCCCAATTACAACATTTTCTGTCAAGAAAGAACTGCTAAAGGGGGAAGAGTTGCAATCTACTGCAGAGATAGCCTGCAGTGTTCTGTCACACTATCCAGGTCTATGCCCAAACAGTTAGAGCCTCTACTTTAAAAAAATACCTCTCCAGAAATAAGTCCCTCACTGTTGCCGCTTGTTATAGACCCCCCAGCTGTCCCCTGGACACCCTAAGTGAATTGAACTGGGATATGCTTAACACCCCGGCCGTCTTACAATCTAAGCCAGATGCCCTCAATCTCACACAAATTATCAAGGAATTTACCAGGTACAACCCCAAATCCGTAACCATGGGCACACTCGTAGGTATCATCCTGACCAACCTGCCCTCTAAAACACACCTCTGCTGTCTTCAACCAGGATCTCAGTGATCACTGCCTCATTGCCTGTGTCCGTTATGGGTCAGCGGTCAAATGACCACCCCTCATCACTGTCAAACGCTCCCTAAAACACTTCTGCGAGCAGGCCTTTCTAATTGACCTGGCCCGGGTATCCTGGAAGGATATTGACCTCATCCCATCAATAGAGGATGCCTGGTTCTTCTTTAAAAGGGCTTTCCTCACCATCTTAAATAAACATGCCCCTTTCAAAAAATGCAGAACTAAGAACAGATATAGCTCTTGGTTCACTCCAGACTTGACCAGCACAAAAACAGCCTGTGGCGTACTGCACTAGCATCGAATAGTCCCCGCGATATGCAACTTTTCAGGGAAGTCAGGAACCAATATACACAGTCAGTTTGAAAAAGCTAGCCTTTGCTTTCCTAACAGAAATTTGCATCCTGCATTACTAATTCCAAAAAGTTTTGGGACAATAAAGTCCACGGAGAATAAGAGCACCTCCTCCCAGCTGCCCACTGCACTGAGGCTAGGAAACATCGTCACTACCGATAAATCCACGATAATTGAGCATTTCAATATGCATTTCTCTACAGCTGGCCATGCTTTCCACCTGGCTACCCCAACCCCGGCCAACAGCTCTGCACCCCCCACAGCAACTGGCCCAAGCCTCCCCCACTTCTCCTTCACCCAAATCCAGACAGCTGATGTTCTGATAGACCTGCAAAATCTGGATTCCTTCAAATCAGCTGGGCGAGACAATCTGGACACTCTCTTCCTAAAATTATCTGCCGCCATTGTTGCAACCCCTATTACTAGTCTGTTCAACCTCTTTCATATCGTCTGAGATTCCTAAAGATTGGAAAGGGGCCGCGGTCATCCCCTTCTTCAAAGGGGGAGACACTCTAGACCCAAACTGTTAGACCTATATCCATCCTGCCCTGCCTTTCTAAAGTCTTTGAAAGCCAAGTCAATAAACGGATCACTGAACATTTCGAATCCCACCGTACCATTGCCGCTATGCAATCCAGTTTCCAAGCTGGTCATGAGTGCACCTCAGCCACACTCAAGGTCTAAACGATATCATAACCGCAATTGATAAAAGACAGTACTGTGCAGCTGTATTCGTTGACCTGGCCAAGGCTTTCGACTCTGTCAATCACCGTATTCTTATCGGCAGACTCAGTAGCCTTGGTTTTTCTAATGACTGCCTCGCCTGGTTCACCAACTACTTCTCAGACAGAGTTCAGTGTGTCAAATCTGAGGGCCTATTGTCTGGACCTCTGGCAGTCTCTATGGGGGTGCCACAGGGTTCAATTCTCAGGCCGACTCTTTTCTCTGTATAGATCAGTGATGTCGCGGTTGCTGCGGGTGATTCTCTGATCCACCTCTACGCAGACGACACCATTCTATATACTTCTGGCCCTTCTTTGGACACTGTTAACAAACCTCCAAACGAGCTTCAATGCCATACAACACTCCTTCCGTGGCCTCCAACGGTTTTAAATGCTAGTAAAACTAAATGCATGCGCTTCAACCGATCGCTGCCCGCACAACTAGCATCACTATTCTGGACGGTTCTGACTTAGAATATGTGGACAACTACAAATACCTAGGTGTCTGGTTAGACCGTAAACTCTCCGTCCAGACTCACATTAAGCATCTCCAATCCAAAATTAAATCTAGAGTCTGCTTCCTATATCGCAACAAATCCTCCTTCACTCATGCTGCCAAACATACCCTCGTAAAACTGACCATCCTACTGATCCTTGACTTCAGTGATGTCATTTACAAAATAACCTCCAACACTCTACTCAGCAAATTGGATGCAGTCTATCACAGTGCAATCCGTTTTGTCACCAAAGCCTCATATACTACACACCACTGCGACCTGTATGCTCTCGTTGGCTGGTCCTCGCTACATATTCGCATCCCTCGCTACCCACTGGCTCCAGGTCATCTATAAGTCTTTGCGAGGTAAAGCTCCACCATCTCAGCTCACTGGTCTCCATAGCAACACCCACCCGTAGCACGCGCTCCAGCAAGTATATTTTACTGGTCATCCCCAAAACCAACACCTCCTTTGGCCACCTTTACTTCCAGTTCTTTGCTGCCAATGCCTGGGACGATTTTTTATTTTATTTTTTAAATCACTGAAGTTGGAGACATATCTCCCTCACTAATTTTAAACGTCAGTTGTTAGAGCAGCTTACCGATCGCTGAAGCTGTACACAGACCATCTGTAAATAGCCCATCTGTACACAGCCCATCTGTAAATAGCCCATCCAACCAACTACCTACTCCCTATTTGTTTTTGTTTTTCTGCACACCAGTATTTCTACTTGCACATCCTCATCTGCACATATCGCTCCAGTGTTAATTGCTAAATTGTAACTACTTCGCCACTATGGCCTATTTAGTGCCTTACCTCCTTACTTCATTTGCGCACACTTTATACAGATTTTTCTATTGTGTTGTTGACTGTACGTTTGTTATCCCATGTGTATCTGTTGTTTTTGTCACACTGCTTTGCTTCATCTTGGCCAGGTCGCAATTGTAAATGAGAACTTGTTCTCAACCGGCCTACCTGGTTAAAGAATAGTGAAATATATATATTTTTTTAAAGAAATCAGGGCCAGGGTGTTCAATACCATTTAAGAGGAGGTCAGAGACGACTGACAATAAAAAGGTTGGCTGGGAACCTGGTTATGTGAGTATAGTACATGTCAGAAAAAAAATCGTCACTACAGGCCAGATGGAAACAACAAAATGTCTAAACTTTCCAACTGTCAACAAAATACGCTTTACAAGGTGGGATATTTTCATGTCTGTAAAATGTATTGTGAGAAATGATGGAAACTATGGGCAAACATTGATATAATAACCATGATATTTTACATGATAAACTTGGAGTCACGCAGTGATATGCTGTGTGGTCCTCCCACTATGACTCAGGAAAGCATGCAGTTTATTAGGCTACAAATTAAATAAGCTACGATGAACTTCACAGGGTGGTGAAAATGCAGCTTGATGCTTCTTTCCAATACATATCGAGCGTCTTATTCTGCTGACATGATCGAGTCTTGGCTGCCGTTTTTTTTTTATCCATAATAATCTCATGTAGGTAATACCTGCACTGTATCTGAGAGCTGTTGGCTAAAGCGCATGTGCCAAGACCAGTGGGTATATTCGCTAAATAACCTTTGTAGCGACAAAACCATCAGTAGAGTTGAAAAGTAATTTTTATGTGCACTACATCACGCACAGCCTTTTATCCACAACAAGTCAATTTAACTTCTTTGGGATAGGGGGCAGTATTTTCACTTTTGGATGAATAGCATGCCCAGAGTGAACTGCCTGCTACTCAGGCCCAGAAGCTAAAATATGCATATTATTAGTAGATTTGGATAGAAAACATTGAAGTTTCTAAAACTGTTTGAATGATGTTTGAGTGTAACAGAACTCATATGGCAGGCAAAAACCCGAGAAAAAATCCAGACAGGAAGTGGGAAATCTGAGGTGTGTAGTTTTTGAACTCAGCCCTATCGAATACACAGTAGGATATGGGTCAAGATGCACTTCCTAAGGCTTCTACTAGATGTCAACTGTCTTTAGAAACTTGAATGAGGCTTCTACTGTGAGGTGGGACTGAATGAGAGCTCTTTGAGTCAGTTATCTGGCAGTGTCACAGCCTCATGACGCGCGGTCACGAGAGAGTTAGCTCTCGTTCCATGGCTTTTCTACAGACAATGGAATTCTCCGGTTGGAACATTATTTAACTTTTATGATAAAAACACCCTAAAGATAGCAACTTGTCAAACTAAGTATAGAATCTTCGACCTGTAATATAACCTTTTGAACGTTTCGTCCGACTGGACCAAATCGCTCTTTTGGATTTGTTTACCAAACGCCCTAACAAAAGAAGCTATTGGACATAAATGATGGACATTATCGAACAAAACAAGCATTTATTGTGGAACTGCGATTCCTGGCAGTGCATTCTGATGAAGATCATCAAAGGTAAATGAATATTTATAATGCTATTTATGAATAATTTTGACTACCCAACATGGCTGATATTTCTCTGGCTGGTTTGGGCTCTGAACGCCGTTCTCAGATTATGCTTTTTCTGACACAGCGGTTGCATTAAGGAGAAGCGCATCTAAAAAGTTCCATGCATAACACTAGAATTTTCATCAACATTTATAATGAGTATTTCTGTGAATTCATGTGGCTCTCTGCACAATCACTGCATGTTTTAGAACTACTGAACGTAACGTGCCAATGTAAAATGAGATTGCATATTTATATAAAGCACTTTATTGAACAAAACATACATGTATTGTGTAACATGAAGTCCTATAAGTGTCATCTGATGAAGATCAAAGGTTAGTGATTCATTTTTATCTCTGTGCTTTTTGTGACTCCTCTCTTTGGCTGGAAAAATGGCTGGGTTTCTCTGTGGCTTGGTGGTGACCTAACAATCGTTTGTGGAGCTTTCGCTGTAAAGTATTTTTGGACTCAGACACTGTGGCTGGATTAACGAGAATTTTATCTTTAAAATGGTGCCTAATACTTCTATGTTTGAGAAATTTGATTTATGAGATTTGTATTTGGCGCCCTGCAATTTCATTGGCTGTTGGCGAGGGGTTCCGCCAATCCTAGACAGGTTAATGGAAACATATCTTGCAGGAAAACGCAGATTTGAGAATATTCGCATGAAAATCTGTCGACAAGTGGATGGAAACCTAGCTATTTATATCATTTGATTGATCCAAGGCTCTTAGAATACGTGTTGTGGCAGTATCATAGCTAGGTACTCACTGGCAGACAGAACTCTTCGAAGGCGGGCTTAACAAAGGTTATGTATTGCGTTAGCACCTGCTCCAGGTCCCTTCCTCGCTCGCTGATGTCTCGGAGCACTGGGGAGGGAACACAGAACAGGAGTGGAGCTTTCAGTATGATTTCACAGAAGAGATTCTTACAAAACTAATAGACTTCTACATCCGGTTCCCATTCATGCCCTCCAGGCCCTGTATTGGAAGCCCCCTGGTATTTTTGTACAACTCACAGGTATGATGTGTTTCATCCAATGAAATAGTGAATAGAATAATATAATATATGTCTAAGGTTTCACCCCTGCGTGAGAGCCGTGTGTCTGCGTCTGTGTCCACAAACAGCTTCATCTGGAACAGGTCCCTGATCTCCTGGGAGTAGAACATCAGGATGCCCTCGAACAGCACCACATCTGCTGGGTACACCGTCACCGCCTCTTCCTTCCTGACACACACACACACCAGAGAGAGGACAATGTGTATGAGATGAGATGAGTCAGTGGGAGTAGAACATCAGGATGCCCTCGAACAGCACCACGTCTGCTGGGTACACCGTCACTGCCTCTTCCTTCCTGACACACACACAAACACCAGAGAGAGGACAATGTGTATGAGATGAGATGAGTGAGTGAGTGGAGTGAGTGTCCTAACCACTGACCTGGAATGGGTGACAAAGTCATACACTGGGATCTGCACTGTTTGGCCCTCCAAAATGTCCCACAACGTTTTGACGATGAGCTCATTGTCAAATGCATCTGAGAAGAGAGAGAGAGAGCAAAGGCACTCAGAACAATGTCTATGTTTCTGCTGGTGCCACTGTGCCAGGCCATAGGATCTAGATCTAATCCCACAAGGTGGCAAGTTGTCATGGGGATAGAATCTGTGCTGATATGAAACCTATTTAGTGAACTACTTTTGACCAGGGCCCAAACATTATCTACCACACTGTCTGAGACCGACTACTCTGCTACCATACTACAATCTACCAGAGGTACCGCTGCTAAGTATGTACTCTGAATGAGACAGATTTTCAATACAGCAGTCATTGGCCCCAAGGCAGGACATGTAGAAGGCTTTAGTTCTCTCCAGTTCTCTCCATTATGGTAATTATATTTCTAAGAACTAGGGGGAAAAGCCCAACAGAAGTATCCTTTGAGTATAAACTCAACAACGCAACTATTTATCTTCAATGAGAGAGCAAAGGGATGTAAGAAACTATTCGTACATTTTTTTACACTGGAAAGCAAGCAAGGGATAAAGCTACATTTGCCAGTTGTTAACATATACCATACGACTACGATTTAGCGATTGACACAGTATCCAGATAAATATATAGATTAGATAAATACCTGGGTGGTCGAAGTTGAACTGTCCCTTCAGTGCCTTGGCCTTCTGGTCCGGTGTGAGGACCCTGTAGAAGCTGTCTTGGCTGAGAATGGCCACCTGGCGCTGGTGATGGTCAATCTTGTTCTGGCCAAGCAGCTCCATGATCTTACCGCAGACAGACGACTGGCCATGGGCAGAGGGAGGAGCGAGAATGACAGTTAAGTCAGTCAGATAGATAACACTATCTGAAGTAAATTGTGACCCATAAAGATGTAAGAGTGGAGTTGTGTTCACTGATCTATGGAGATACTGAATATATTGGTACCAGACTATTACATAGACGTACAGACAGTACAGAAGAAGCCAAATCTGCAGCAATGTGCAATAGCTCTCATTTAAAAATGTTCTTAGATGTTTGCAATACTCTCTGACCTATTTTACAACTAGAATCCTCACTTACTCATAGGGCCTCTCTATGACTTAGGGCCCCTGGGTGTGGTCACCTTGCTGGCTTCTAGTCGACTACGTCACACGTGGCTAACCTCTGCACTTCCTAAACGAACAAGGAGGAAGTGACAGCGTTTTTTTTACATTGGAAAATAAACTAATATTAGTAACTCCAAAAGGGCACTACCCCATCCCTACTGATCTCGCAGTACAGCCCAAAAGACATGTCGCTATGGTTCATTGGGCCAATTCAAGGAAGAGGAGAATGGACCTACAGCAAATAGGATAATAAGATCAGTAATGAGGATCTCACATTATGACAACACTGTTGGATGGAACTTAAAAAAATATAAAAAAAATAGTTCAACACATGAAGTCTTGTAACATTATTTACCACATGAAGTCCGAACCAGACTTGTGTCATTGAGAACAGCAAGGCTGCTACTGACCAAGTCTGAGGCCACACCACAGTAGACAGGATGTCGGTCAGTCAATATCGAGGTGCTATTCTTAGACCACTGCACCTACACGTGTCACCAGCCATGATAATCTAACTGCTTGCTCCAGGCCTAATAGAGGACAGAATAAGAGATGACTGGCAACAGACATTAGGGTCAAGTTGAACTTGCTGTTAGAGAAGGGAAAATGTATTGCAGCAGAAGAGGAAAATGCATGCTAGCAACCGGTGAAAAATGCATTAGTGTCTCCTTGAAAAGTGCTCAGGCAGGGCAAAGATAATACAAGACGATGAAGCAGAACACATTTGTCTGGAGTCGATCCACGTTTATAAATGAGTCTACAGTCAGAGGGAATAGTTCAAGGATGACAAAGGGGCATTACAAGATCTTCATGCAGCCACAATGTTATGTGATGAGACTCACTGTACTTAGTCACCAGTCCGGGTCACACTCAATCCATTTAACTAATAATCCGCAAGTTGGGCCTGGGCCCTACAGACTTCATACACAGCCTAAACTGAAACGGCATTGTCTCTCCAGACTTCCCAGAAAAGTTTGTCAGAAGAAGAAAAAAAAAAAACACTGTCGGATAAACAGGTGGCTCTACTGGTAGTTTCTCGCTTTCGTTTGTTGTGGGGTATGATACCAAGAAATATTACACGCAAAGGAACGTCAAGTGGACCACAATTCATGCTCTAGAACAGCCTTTCATAGAGGATGTGAATTACTCAACTTCTTATCTGCATTTATTTTCTTTCAAAACCTTCTACAAAATAATCTACAAAAAATGACAAAGCAAACAAATGTTAGCAAGATGATTGTCAGGTTAGTGCTTGTGAGGTTTCTGAGAGCTCGAACTCTCCCAATACCAGACCCCTTTGTCGTTTCACATTTCTTCCAAGCCCTTAATTAAAACAGTGATTGCCGAAACTGCTCTTGGTTACAAAAGACCAGGCCAGGTCTCTTACCCAAGCTTGGGTCAGTCAGACATACATTCAAAGTCTGCCTCTTCTATTGCCAACGCTGACTAAACATTCCCCTGCCCCAGTTAAAAATTCTATTGTGTCCAAAAAAGCTCAACTGCAGTTTACCCAGCAATCCTACGTCAGAGGTACATAAAGACAATTGAAAAGCTATGTCATGATCAGTTACAGTGGGTATAGAAAAACGTTTTTAGGGGAGAAAAATCAGGACATTTTTTTCTTCTGCATGGTTAGCGCACTAGCTGTTATGACAAAACACAGCTGAAGGTAAAATAAACGCCGCTTGGAAGGAACAGTAAAATTGTGCCCGACTGACAGTATGCCTACTAGTGATGGGGGATTATTATTTTGGATGACAAAAAGTATCATTTTGACCATATTGCAATATTATTTTTGCGCTGGTTTACTGTGCTCTAGTATTTTTCCTTCATAGCTTATACTCCATCTTATTTTATTTTTTAAAATAGGGAGCCCATTTGTTTTCAGAACTTTTAT
The DNA here is from genome assembly GCF_023373465.1 of Oncorhynchus keta. Lineage (NCBI taxonomy): Eukaryota > Metazoa > Chordata > Actinopteri > Salmoniformes > Salmonidae > Oncorhynchus > Oncorhynchus keta. Next base: position 3,362,672 of record NC_068446.1, read on the forward strand.
TTCTCTCGTCACTCTGCAGTAGACATATGGTGAGCAATATGTTTGGAACATCAAATCACAATAAAATTACAGAATCGAATTGCTATATATGGTATTGCAATACATAATGTAAATGAAGCTCTCTCCAGCTCAGTAGGCCTATAGTGTATACAGTTCCACAATATGACCCAAGAAATGGGTTTGACCATAATAAATCCTCCCTTTTCTTATTAAATACTATTCAAAACATGATTTTAAAAAATAACGTATGAAACCTTCAAAAAAGATAGAGGGATACTCATTCAAAACTTTGAGACAGCAGACTACACAATACAGCAGAGGACATAGCTGCAAGGCCATCAGCCATTTCAGGGGACTGTTTAGGACTATCTCAGGTAGACAGTGAAAAACAGAAAAACAAGAGATAACAGTCACTTTCTTCAGAGGGGTGGGGGAGGTGCATTTGAAAGGCCATATGTTTAGACTACCTAACCAGACAGACAATTGTGGATATAAGTGTGCTAGATTATAAAGTGATGTCTGTATTATTCACAATATGACTTTGGCATGGTTGAATTCTTGATTCTGGAGAGAACACGTATTATTTACTGTACCATGATGAACAGTAGCATACATGGAAAAAGCGGCAACACATTGACGTAGACTGAGGCTCACCTCCTTACACGTTATGAGGTAAGATGTGACACATATTAGGCAAGACAGTAGGCTACAGTATGAAGATGGGCTAAAACTGCTTTTCCAATCGAAACTCCAGTTTACACTGAAGGCGATGTCATGGCGACACTGGATAGCTAAACGCATGCGTAGTAACACGTCGTATCGCGCATGTGCAAGCCGTCAACTCAAGACACTCCGGACCGAAGCTGTTTGACAAAAATGAAAATGTTCAGTTTGTCCCTTTGGAGTAATAACATGTTCAGATAAAGACATTACCTCGAATCTACTTCGTGCCTTTTGATTTCTAGAAAACGAACTAAGATTTTTTTTTTTTTACTTCTCTCATTGCCTTTTCAAACCCCAAACCCTGACCAAGTCTGTTTGGCAAGTGTACCCGGAAGTCTCGCGATGTTGCGCCTCTGGGTTTATACATTTTATTTATTTTCCTGTGCGGCGAATTATGCGCAGAGGCAGTTTTCACTGCTTGCCAGGTGTAATCAGCTGGTCCTGTCGACGCATTAGAAAGTGAATATTAACAGTGGGCGGACTGGAGCTCGAGGTCCCTTTTTTATGAATAAGAAAACTACCGATTTCAGCACCCGTTCTGAAATCAGTAGTTTTGTGATAAACTAAAATGGTATATGCTGTTTTAGCTCCAGTCCGCACACACTAGTCGCCGCTCAACTCCATCGTAAATCGCTGAGTTTAGTTGGCTAAGCAAAGTATTGCTTTTCGGTTCTGTCGGTTGTCATAAATGCCCTTTTTGAATTGAATAAACCACAGGAGTAGATTCCTCTCAAATCCTTGTTTCATATAGGTTTGTATTAATATTTAATTATTTGTACACGAATTGATAGGGCTATAGATGTTATAGACAAAGACATGAATGCAAGTTGGATTAAGGTCAGTTCTCTACAGCCACATAAGTGGGTTAAATTATTGCCAAACAGGGCCCATTCCTATACACGCTTTAAAAATGTCAATGTTTTTCCAGAAATTATTAAAAAACAAACTAGCTTTAATGGAACAAATTAATTCATTGGTCTGTCATGACAGGAGCCACGCGGTCAATGAGTTCTCATCTTTCAACCACGTTGACAATTTAGTGTTTCAAATAAAAACATGACATTTCTAATTCATTAAAAATCACAATGCCAACCTTGCCGCTGGCAGTCCCTCCGGCTACCCCGATGAGGAAAGGTTGCCGAATAGCATTCTCGTGTTCGGCTTGACTGTCCACCCTTGTCTCGCTGTCGCCTGCCATGCTTGCTATAAACGCATACAGAAGCACGGAGGTGGTTTTTGCCCCAATTGCGCTCCTCCCCTCTCTTCAGTTGTGCGTTTGCTTTGATGCTATGACTAAGCCTGGATATCAATCCGTTCTTTTGTAAGCTACTTGAAATGTAGAACCTTCACATCAGGTTATGTGTTATTGCAATTCAGTTATCAGACTCTAGGCCCATATATCAGATTTCTGGAAATGTTGTGGCCTACATTTATATCAGCTCAGTTAAAGATGCACTCCCGGATCTTAAAAGGTGACAGGCAAAGGGCTCCATAAATACCTTAACACTTAATAACAATGCTCATGCAGGCTTCATTAAAAAGTCCTCAACAGCATTTTTGTGTATCACAAAACTTTTCATTTCTAGTTTTTGGTGAAGATGTCATTTTCTGGGCATAAAATGCAATGAAGACATCATTATTAGGCAAAAAGAAACAATGCCCTTACTGCAAGCAACACAAGCTACAGACATGGCTTTTGTGAGCCCTTTTCTGGATCAGAAATTAAACAAATTATACTGACACGATGTGAGAAGACACTTGTACATCTGGGGAAAATACATGCATGTCAACAACGATCCCTCATATGCAGATAATGAGATCTGGCTAGTTAGCTAGCTATAGCCAGTCAGTGAATTCCCAATCAATCTGATGTTGTGGCTGCAGTTCAATCAGCCAATACGAGCTAGCTAAAGTTTTGAGTTGATAATAAGTTATTGGATGACACAACACATGTATAAATTGGCTAGCTAATACATTTAGCAGAAATAGCTATTGCTTCCCTAGAATATAACTATAGGCTATAGCTAGCTATAGTCATTGATGCTGTGGCAGCTAACTAACTAACTAACCAAAACGTGGCTAACTACCACATGAAAATAATACAGCTATGGTAATTCTGGTTAGCTAAATGTTACCATATAGCTAGACCCTTTCTGTTAAATGTACTGGTTAGCTTGCTAGCAAATGTTAGCTAGCCCAAATGTGTATAGATTATAGTTAGCTAGCATAGAAATCCCCGGCAATAATCCATGTGCCTACAATAAATACTCAGTTTAATTCACACTTAATAGACAACCAACAAATTTGAATTTGTTTTGTGACAGCAATATTACAGACAAGACAAATTGTAGACTATAGCATGGGATACAACATTACAGTAACATCTAGATAAATACATTAGATACATTGTATATTGTCAAAAGTAGGATATGTCATGTATTTATGTTAGAAATGTGGATCACGTGTAATTATCTATGTAATTAGATAAGGATGTAAGGATAAACATGTATTTAAGCTGTAAATAGTCATCCACCCAAAACAGTTAACATGCATTGATAATAACCACTGACAGGTGGCCACATCAAACATTTATGAGCATGTAGTGCCTTTTGCTTCCAAGAAAACAGAATAAGGTTGTCTCCCACAATGCTTTGGCTCCGACTTGCTCCGACTCCGAGTTGCAGTTGGTGAGGAGCAACAGCAAACATTTCCAGTCGACTGCAGTCGAAATACCCAAATGCAGGACAACGGGATGATTTTGCGGGACTTTCACTGGACAGTGTAGCCTACATTAAATATTTTTTTTGGGGAAGCACCCCCCATCCCAGACACAGAAAAACTGCACTGAACAAGCTAATGGAAGCGCGCCTACAGGCTACTCCTTTGCCCTGCGAAAAATGTGGTCATGTAGGAAATATGGGAGTAATACTAGTCCAAGGAAACAGTTCTGGTTGGTCTCAGGGAATGTAAAACAGTTAGGAAGGCAGTCTTTGAAAACCAGCCTGAGTGAAGTAGCAGCAAACATGTTAAATTAGCATTGAATGAGCATGGAGAGCCTCACAAGTTTGACGAAATCCACCCTATCTTTTCAGTTTAATCACATTATATATTTTTTTCAGTCTAATACAGCTATTTATTTACTTTTGTAAATCTTCCATAGAAGCATGCTTTTTTAACTGTCCTCTCCAAAGTTTAGCTGGAATTTAGACCGAAAGGATTTTACAAATGATTGGGACATTGGCCTATGTATCGCTTGGCGGAATATCAGATCTCAACGATTGGGGAAGTGTTTAACATCACCAGTACCACATCCTTATGATATATATATCTATTCAAAAAGGCAACGTGACTGTAAACAGAGATCTGTATAAAATGACGAAATGCTATTTTCTCCGCCCTGACAATGGGAGTCGTTATCCGACAGGCGGGAAGGCAGGCGAAAACTTTAGGTCCAAAATTAGCTAAAAGAAACGCATTGGGCTTATTTTGAACACATTTTGGCGAGTGAAACCTCTCGCTTCACCTCATCCTCTCTGCAAAACAGACATGAGCCTGAATGAAATACGGAACAAATCTACCTTTTTTTGGAAATTAGTGGTGTTTTTTTTTTAAATAAAAATGTATTGATTGAATTGATTAGACAATTTAAAAAAAGTATAATACATAAGGGCGCTCCAGCTGGTGACGCCTCCACATACAATTTAAGAAAATCATTAAGGACTTCATCACGCCATCCAAAAAAACATGGCGGAAGAATTTAAAATGTTAATATCTTCAGCTGTCAGTGATGAAAAACAAATTGGCCTTAATTCAATGGATGTTTTGTGCACAAAGGTAATGACTAAAGTGTCTTATTATGAAGTTTCAAATCTGTCTTCTCTATGTGGCCATGTATGGAAATTGTCTTTCTGGGCCAGGTGTCAGTTAAACTGGAGTACCGAAGCATAACTGTAGGAGCAGTCGAAACCATGCTTCTAGACCGGAACCCTGTGTCATTGGTCATACAAATCAAATCAAAGTTTATTTGCCACGTGCGCCGAATACAACAGGTGTAGTAGACCTTACAGTGAAATTCTTACTTACAGGCTCTAACCAATAGTGCAAAAAAAAAGGTATTAGGTGAACAATAGGTAAGTAAAGAAATATGCAGTCGACATCACCGAGGTATAATAAAAAACTGGAGACTGCGTCCAAGATGTCTGACCATTGTTTTCAAGGTAATCTACTAACATTCACATATGCCGATTCATGGACCGTCTATATCCGGGTTACATCTGGTTTATATGGACCAACATCACATGCGCACAAGCACACAGGAAGTAGTGGCGACAGCAACACTTCATCCAAAAAACATGGCAGACATTGTATGAATATAACACACAGGAAGTAGTGGCGACAGCAACACTTCATCCAAAAAACATGGCAGACATTGTATGAATATAACACACAGGAAGTAGTGGCGACAGCAACACTTCATCAAAAAACATGGCAGACATTGTATGAATATAACACACAGGAAGTAGTGGCGACAGCAACACTTCATCCAAAAAACATGGCAGACATTGTATGAATATAACACACAGGAAGTAGTGGCGACAGCAACACTTCATCCAAAAAACATGGCAGACATTGTATGAATATAACACACAGGAAGTAGTGGCGACAGCAACACTTCATCCAAAAAACATGGCAGACATTGTATGAATATAACACACAGGAAGTAGTGGCGACAGCAACACTTCATCCAAAAAACATGGCAGACATTGTATGAATATAAAATGTTAATATCTTCAGCTGCGAGTGATGGAAAACAAAAATCGGCCTCAGCTACAATTATTTGAATAATGAAATGTATGTCTTGTGCATATGTTTTATTTGCATATTTCCATTAGGGACCGCCTCATCTGTGAAGTGCGGGTGTGCAGAAATTAAATTCGACCTTGCACTCCTAGGAAACTTTGGCAAAGCATCAAGTCTATAAAACGTAGTGCACTGTCTTGGTAACAGATTCTAGTTTTGTGAACATAAAAATGTATTGAGATCAGATTAGGTGCATACATCGCCACCTACTATACTGGTGTGTGAGGCCATTCACAGCCTACCTACATTAAATTATTTCAAACAATAATTCAAAACTAACAACTATTAGCACTCTCTAAAAAAACTAACACCACATTTCACCATTTAACCAACGGTCTGAGAGGACATAACACTGTCATTCAACACCCCCTGCAGCTGTTTTGCTATAAATCCTTGCAATCCCAAGTACTTCTCTGGCACTACAACCTCTATTTTCTGTTAGTTTCGATCCATTTCTGCAGATCAATTGACAACCGTGGCTATAAATGCTACAATGCCCACCTTACAGAAGCACATATTCATCCCATCACTCTCTTGGTCTCTGCCTACTCACAGGAATCCTCTCAGGATCCCTCACCCTGTACCCACCTTCCTCTGCCACTCTTCACTGCTTCAGCATACAACACTTTCTATACTACTCTAATCCGGCAACCTCGGTCTGCCTTTCTCTCACCGGACACCTTCAATCTGCAGCCCCATGGGCACCTCCACAACTAGCACACATAACTTTCGCCACCAATATAACACATTCCACATACTTCTCATATCTAGGCATCTGCCTCATACACACTGCTGCAACATGTCCATAAACTTGATACTTAAACCACCCGTGGCTGCGGCCCTGCCCAGTCATGTGAAATCCATAGATTTGGGCAAAATTAATTCATTTCAATTGACTGATTTCCTTATATGAACTGTAACTCAGTAAAATCGTTGAAATTGTTGCATGTTGAGTTTATATTTTTGTTCTATATAGACTCAGCCGCAGGACAATTTATTCTTGAGCGGATGGTCTGGGGCGAAGACACAATTACAAATAATTGTAGACAACAATTTGACTACAAGAAGCCCAAACAGATATAATTGTCACGCCTACTCCCGCTCCCCCTCTCTGGTGCTCGAGGGCACCAGGTGGGCCCTCATTACGCACACCTGGTTCCATCATTACGCGCATTAGCTCTCCATTGGAGTCACCTGGACTCCTTCACTTTGTTGATTGCCTACTCTAAATCTGTCTTATCCTCAGTTTGATCCTTGTGTCAGCGTTAATATTGTTTTGTTCCCCCTGTCCAGACGCAGTCAGTGTTTCGTTTCATGTCCGTTATTCATTAAATGTTCACTCCCTGTACTTGCTTCTCATCTGTCCTCACAATAATGTTTGACTAAAACATAATCATTTCAAACCTTGCTTACATTTGTACACGGTCACATAGCTCTCTCTATTATGTGTGGGAATACGTTGGAACAAATGTCTTATATTAAAATCACTTGGAGCTGATTTTCTGGAGTTTTTAGTCTATTATGTCCAACAATAAAAAAATACACATTGTTGTTTTTTTTCTCAGAAAAATTAGGGGGCCAAATAAAACCGCCAGTTGGGGCACACTGCTTTACAGCCATGACCATGTAACGAAAGACAGACAACACACTTTGAAAACGGTGACCAATGTTGGTCAACAACTGGACAAGTGATCCACACTATTTTCTCAGATTTCCTCTCAGTTTGCACTGTGCAGTTGATAACCAAAGGAATAAACGCTACAAAGTCCACAGTCTTAACATGCAACATGTCAGGATCCCTGTTGACATGAAACTTCATCTTGTATCGCTACTCCTACTACAGTATCATTACTTCTTCAACTTCCTGCCTTTCTTCCACTCTTCTCAATTCCTCCGGACAGGAGGAATTCTATACAGCCCTTATTCTTGCCACCTCCCGTCTCCTTCACCCTAACAGGACACTTCAGAAATGTGGGTGTGTCTCCCGAGTAGCGCAGCGTTCTAAGGCACTGCATTGCAGTGTTCGATCCCAGGCTGGGAGGGTTTGGTCTGCCGGGGTTTCCTTGTGCCATGGCGCTCTAGCAACTCCTTGTGGCGGGCTGGGCCGGCTGCCTGCAAGCTGACACTGGTCGCCAGCTGGACGGTGTCCCTTCCGACACATTGGTGCGGCTGGCTTCCGGGTTAAGCGAGCAGTGTGTCAAGAAGCAGTGCAGCTTGGCAGGGTCGTGTTTTGGAGGATGCATGGCTTTCGAGCTTCGCCTCTCCCGAGTCCGTAGGGGAGTTGCAGCGATCAGACAAGACTGTAACTACCAATTGGATATCACAAAATTGAGGAGAAAAAGGGGTAAAAGCTCAAATAAAAATAAAGAAAGGAATGCGGGTGCATGTTCACCACCACAATTGCAGCATTTAGGCTCAGCTGGCATATAATACTCCTACATACACTTGACACATGCCCAAATCATTTACATTCATCACACTGCATGGGTTTGGGCACTCACAGGTAATCTCATATAACCCAAATACACGTGAGAAGGGAGACCCTTCATCTAAAAAAACAAGATCGATCCAAAGATTTACTAGTTTCCACTACCACTTTACTTCTCTTTTTACAATAATATCGCCACTGTAATCCAATTCTTCTCCCTCTCATCTACACTTGACACGCAATCTGAAACAGAACATCCGCTTCCGCCATTTTCCCAAAGCACCCCCCTCAAAACATCTGAGATGACCGGCTAGCTAGCCTTGCACAGAATAGAGATCCTATTAAATTACTAAAGGGGCTATGTCATGAACCCCAAAAAGCTACATATTGGGGCGAAAATGGTAGCCATCTTGGTCAAGGAGAAATCCAAAAACCTGTCTAATGGCGAACGTGCATAAAGATGGCAGAATTCACTTTGTTATGTAGCACTATATTGGATCACTCCAATATGGTATCCGTCCGCGCGGCAGGATACATTCTGAGTAAGAATTTCCGATTAGTCCCGTACACTGGGTAGTGCTGCGGCGGACCCCCTTTTAAATTGCTGCCATCGCACTACTTCAACCTTTTCTATGATGATTCCAGAGTGGATTCGCTTGATAAGAGGTTATGTTAGTGTATAAGCGCAGAAATAAACCTGCAGCTATTCAGTAGCAAATTATCAGTGGTAGTTGTATCTATCATTTCTATTTATCTGACATACACACTCTTTCAAACATGATTATTTGGTAATGTTATCAGGGGTAGTAACTAGCATAATTTATTTGACTTTCTTTCACACACACACACCTCATTGGCTAGGTTAGCTAGCTAGCTAACTAGCCACATCTAGCACAAGCTCACTACTAAACTGACCTGGCAATCCTACTATCATGGACACTTGTCTCCAAGCAGCATTTTGTTGTGTTTATGTCCCTGTAGCGGTCGGCAGTTGTGTCAAAAAGACACGGTTTTGAGGATACTGAGAAAATTATTCTCTGCTCCATGTGTCCCAACCGCATGTGACCATCTGCAAAAGATACCTGCATCAGTATAGTTGCCTAGTTACGCAAAATGTTATGCAGCAGTGATGCATGACGCAGTAGGTGTGTTCAAAGCGTTAGGAGAATTTACAGAGCAGGTTAGAATAATTAGGCTTGAGCAAATGGTTGGGTTTGCTAAAATGCAAAAACATTTCAACTTTTGGCTTAAAATCTGCAATATGTAACTTTTTGAGCAACCAGAGTAAATTCACATAGACTTTTGAGTTATACATCTGTAATTCTCGTTGAAAGCAAGTCTAAGAAGCAGTAGATATGTTATGTGCACTATTTCTTTGCTTCCCAGTCTTAAGTTTCATTTTTGCATCTTTTACTTTCAGTTTTGGACACCAGCTTCAAACAGCTGAAAATACAATATTTGGGGTTTATTGAAAGTATTGTAATGACCTGACTAGATCACAAAGGAACAATTTTCCAGACAGAGGGTTGAGTTTACGAATTGACGGTTTCTTAACCCAACTTTACACAGGCTACTGTTTGGCCGTAGCCCACGCCAAATAAACGAAAGATACCCCACAAACCAACCGTGACCTTCTCTTGTGAAGCCCAGACGTAAGAGAGAGAGAACAAAGGCTAAACCTGGTCTTAACTTCCAATGCTCCATCCCCCTGCCCAACCCCCCTCCACGCCACTCAGCCAACCACCAGGATGCCCGGCATCAGAACATCCCAGGCATTCCCGTGATTGGCAGATAGCAGGTTGATTGGCATGTCGGACCCCGCGAACACTGGGTACTGGTAAGTACAACACAACCACCTACTAGCCTAACACAACACTGTGCGGGTCGCAACAGTATATTTCACAACGGTTTAGATGGTACAATGATTCTTTACAGTCTCAATGCTTGTTATGTCACATAAATTGAAATGAAGCAAACTATTAGAATTTTAGCAACCAGGAAATTAGTGATTTCTGCATAGTGCATCTTAAATTAGGCAAAATCGGGGATCCCTTCTAGCGATTTCTGCATAGTGCATCTTAAATTAGGCAAAATCGGGGATCCCTTCTAGTGATTTCTGCATAGTGCATCTTAAATTAGGCAAAATCGGGGATCCCTTCTAGCGATTTCTGCATAGTGCATCTTAAATTAGGCAAAATCGGGGATCCCTTCTAGCCATAACCAGAGTAAGATGCCACCACTATTTCGATGTATTTTCCTGTACTAGAGGAAATGCACGTTTAGGTTCCACCTCCTGAAGAACGAGGTTACCACAAGCATGAAGTAAAAATGAGCTATATCGTCAAAATGTATGCAAACAAAAATGTAAGGGTATGGTTTATGACTGACTTTTTATGACTTCGGAAGAATGATGAAGGTTACTTCACAGGAGGTTTGTGGATCTTAATTGGTATAGACGGGCTCGTGGTAATGACTGGAGCGGAATTAGTGGAATGGTATCAAATACATCAAGCACATGGTTTGATACCATTCCACTTGCTCGGTTCCAGTCTTTATTATGAGCCATCCTCCCCTCAGCAGCCTCCACTGCTAGTTATACATATTCACAAATTGAGTGTGGGAATCTCCACATGGAGTCAAGTAGGGCACTGACAGCTATCACTGTAGCGAGCTAGCATTAACCTTATCTAGCTAGTTATCTGCCATCTGGCTAGTCTTATCTAGCTAACCTTATCTGGCTAGTTATCTGGCTAGTCTTATCTGGATATCTTATCTGGCTAACCTTATCTGGCTAGTCTTATCTGGCTAACCTTATCTGGCTAACCTTATCTGGCTAACCTTATCTGGCTGGTCTTATCTGGCTAGTCTTATCTAACCTTATCTGGCTAGTTATCTGGCTAGTCTTATCTGGCTAGTCTTATCTGGATAGTCTTATCTGGCTAACCTTATCTGGCTAACTTATCTGGCTAACCTTATCTAGCTAGTTATCTGGCTAACCTTATCTGGCTAGTTATCTGTCTAACCTTATCTGGCTAGTTATCTGGCTAACCTTATCTGGCTAGTTATCTGGCTAACCTTATCTGGCTAGTTATCTGGCTAGTTATCTGGCTAACTATCTGGTTAGTTATCTGTTGTTGCTATTTTTTTTTTTACTACACCATATTCCAAAGATTAGCCAGCTTGATCTATGGCTGGCTCTGGAGCTGGATTTAGGGAAAACTTCACCACAGATGGAAACCACTGGCCTTGCCAGAAGATACCAACTCTACCGGTACGCTTGTTTACACTGAGCTGCACTGGGGTCGGAATGCAATCATGGTTACATTAAGACACCATCAAATTTGGAGTATAGTGGCATATCCCATCCCTGCATTGAGGTATGTATTCCAACCAATATCTCGCACCGGCTCCACGGTGTCACAATGTAACCATGATTGCATTCCAACCCCAATGTAAAATGCAATTTTATGGACAATGGTGGATGGTTCTTAAAATAATCTTTGTGTTAGGGGGCTCTTAAAAGAGCAGTTTCACTCCACGGCATACTGCCAATGGACTTCACCTTCTGGCGATGAGAAGTAGGTGGTCAGCTTCTCCCTCACCTGGAGTTCCTGTCTACGGGCGTTGTTAGACATCGGGTAGGTGACCATTTGGCGTTCCCATCTCCATCCCAAACGGCTCCTGAAATTACCTCCGCAGGTAGTTGTAGACAACACATGTGGCCTTCACGCAGGCATTGACATTTGAGAGGCTGAGACCAAGCACTCTCCGATACATTCTCCACCGGGCTGCCAGAATCCCAAAGGCGCATTCAACAACTAACCTTGCCCCGGACAGTAGTTTGTTAAAGATCCTTACAGGCTTTGGCAATGGCAGCTGGCGTACAGTGTAGGGCCTCATGAGGTTGGGTCTCGAAGGGAAGGCCTCGTCATCGACGAAGACGTGGGGAACAGGTCCCAGGTCTTCAGCCCCAGGGAGTGATGCAGGTGGTGGAATCTCCAGGGTGCCATCCTGAAGTGCCTGGCTGAAGGCAGAGTCCCGGAGGGTCCCGCCATCACTTCCCTTGCCGTAAGCACCAACATCGACAACACGGAAATAGTAGATTGCATCTACAACAGCCAAGAGTACAACTGAATATGTACCCTTGTAGTTGTAGAACTGCGAACCCGAGCACAGTGGAGCCAGGATTACTACATGTTTCCCGTCAATGGAGCCAAGACAGCAGCGATGGCCCTCCAGTCTTCCTCCTTGGGGACAGGCATGTATTCACCAACCAGACAGTCCCAAATGGCTTGTGCCACCGTGGACCGTTCAACTCGGAAGCTGAATCCCACTGGTACTGTAAGAGTACCCTGTCGACAAGAATCTAAAATATAATGATCAATATTGTGTGTAACTTGAATTCCACCCACATATTATATCCATTTACCTCCCTTATCTCACCTCATTTGCTCACATCGTATATAGACTTGTTTCTACTGTATTATTGACTGTATGTTTGTTTTTACTCCATGCGTAACTCTGTGTCGTTGTATGTGTCGAACTGCTTTGCTTTATCTTGGCCAGGTCGCAATTGTAAATGAGAACTTGTCCTCAACTTGCCAACCTGGTTAAATAAAAGGTGAAATATATATATATTTTTTAATTATATCTCGTCATATAGCTACCTCATTACTCATTACTGCTCTACTAATTATATTGTAATACTCATCAACCATCATTAACAATTCCATGAAACAGTACAATTCAGTCTACGACTATATCAATAAACTGTAGCACAGGGAACTCTACTCTTAGAAAGAATGGTACTGTCTACTTAAAAAGGGTTCTCAGGCTGTCCCCATAGGAGAACCCTTTTAGGTTCCAGGTTGTACCCTTTTGGGTTCCAAGTAGAACCCTATTGGGTTCCATGTATAACCTTTTCCCCAAAGGGTTCTACCTGGAACTATAAAGGGTTATCCTATGGAAAAAGCAGAAGGACACTTTTGGAACCTTTTTCTCTAAGAGTGTATGTGAGTCCAATAAGAATGTAATGAATGACTGTAACTGTCTTGAACAACAACGGGTCCTGGAGAAGACTAGTCTACCTTCATCGGGGCAGAAGGCACCTCAACTTTTATTTTAATTGGGTAACATTGCATAATTAAAAAAGGATTTATAAACCAACTTTGGGAAAAGTTAGTGTCCTAATGAACATTCTGTGAACGGATATCTGACGTCAAATAGGGACTATTAACTGGAGAGGCCTTTAGCTAGCTAGGTTGCACATAAAAACTATGTATCAAATATCAATCGATTATGGTATCGAATGCTTTAAAAATGTACTTGAATTTAGCTTACCGGAGACAAATCGTCAGGGCTGATGGACTCCCGGGCGATCCTGGCTCCAACCATCTGGAGCAGGTGATCGAACTGGCTTCGGTCCAGACGAAAGTAATGTCGGAATTCCTCTCCAGTCGAAGGTCTTGAATGAGACCGTGGAACTCCCCCGGCTGCTTTCGGGACTTTAACCATCTCTAGACCTCTGCTTTCGGCGGGGCTGGTCACGGCCCAACAGGCGCGATCAAGACCAACTTCCTCAACGTTGGTCTCACTGTTGACTATTTATTATTGCATTTCGCTCCAAAACTGCATTTTGGAGGGAAATTATATTATAGGCTCTCATAATTAATTTGTGGATGTCATCGAATAAATTATATACTTGGCAAATAAATTAATAAAACATTTAAATAAATTATACAGTCAAACTGTTTTTATTATGTTATCCCACATTTGTTTACTGGATGTGTGCATCAAAAATTCAACATTCACATTTTGCTGCTTTCTGTCAAGTAAATCCACGCATACAATTTGATGCATACGTTCGATAAATCCATGCTGCAAGGCCAACGCAGGTTCCATTGGAAATGAATGTACTTCTGGTGTATCAAAACGCAAAACACAGTCGGTGTGTTCGAAGCGTAAAACGAAAAGTCAAATTTGAAGTTATTTGGACACATATTGGATCCCTTCTAGCAAAGACAAAAGTTGGATCCCGTCTACCCATGACCACTTCCTGTTCCTTGCACAGCGGAGACAAATGAGCCCTATCTGTGGACAGTCTACGATCATTCTTTATGCCGCATTCAAATCAACTGGGAACTCGAAAAACGGGGGAAAAAATAATTCCAATTGGTAAAATCGTTTTAATGGTCATACAACTCGGAAATCCAAGTCGGGAACTCTGGCCTCTTTCGAGAGCTCCAACTCTCCGTCCTGAAGGTCACTGACGTCATGATTTGACCTCGTTTTTCCGAGTTCAAATCAGTGATCTTCAGGTTGGAAAATCGGAGCTCTAAGAAAGAGGCTCGAGTTGGATGACAGTTCAAATCAAATTTCCCAGTCGGATCTCGCTTTTTGTGAATTCCCAGTTTTTTTGAACGCGGCATTATAACTCAGTGTAAAAAATGCGATCAAACCCCGGAAACGGAAATCTTAGCAAAATGAATTCAGATTATTTAAACAGCTAATTATTTTATATTTGTGACCGGGCCGTTGAAGATTATATAGGTTGTTTTACAGATTGATACCTGTAACAGTAAGTGGGAACTGTTTGAATACAGCTGCTTGTCGTTTTGTTATGGCATTGTATTGTTTTTTTGATATAAATTACTGTAGGTGGAAGTGGGTAGAAAATCTGCAAATAAAATATAATTGGAATAGATTCTTTTCTCAATCGTGTCAAATGTAATGTAACACAGGTGAGATGATTAAAGAGATACATTACGTTAAACGTAATGTAGGCGAAGGGAATGTAAGTGAAATTAAAAATGACACCGAAAACATCATCATGTACTGACATTTGGGTTGCTTATTCCAGTATTCATGGTTATTGCACAATGCAGTGCCATTGCGTGTCCGTTTGTTGGAGGATTGCCTAATAACTGGCATTGTAAATCTGACAGACCGCAACAGTTATACAGTTGTCCACCCTACCTCGTTTATTGCAAGTTGATTGCAGACAGGCTTTGTTTAACTGCAGCCGGCTTCCGATTGCACACCTTGATTTTTAAGAGTCGCCATGTCTACTGGGAAAGTGGAGCGATTATTGGACTAATTTCACTGTGACTTTAGTTCCATCTATTAGAAGCGGGTCTTATTTCGAGTATGGAGTATTAGCTAAGAAAAGGTGCAATAGGCTAGCCTATTGTAGCCAGTGATTCTAGATGACTAAACTCAACTGCATGGCGAATGAAGTAGTTCTAGACCAGTGATAAGGTACTGGTTAGGTTTTCAACATGATCATGGAGAGGACACAATAATAGCTACTTAACACTATTGAGATGCTCAATGTGAATATCCCAACGGCTGTGGCATCTGTCTTCTGCCCTGTCTTTCAGGTACACATGGCAGTGGCAGGTAAAAATGACTTTGCAGTTCTCAACACCGGGCGGAAAATGCCTCTCATCGGTCTAGGAACATGGAAGAGCGAACCTGGCAAGGTAGGTGCCTCACACGTGATTGATTAACCATTCATCTTTTGGTTCAAATATTTAACCCGGCTAATTTAGGTTTTTATCAAAATGGAGTGTACTATCAATATGGGCTTGCTGTTGGGGTCTTTGTAACAATGGCTGTCGTCTTGGGTTGTGCTGTATTCCAGGTAAAACAGGCAGTGGTGTGGGCTTTGCAGGCTGGCTACCGTCACATCGACTGTGCTGCCATCTATGGCAACGAGGTGGAGATTGGCGAGGCTCTGCAGGAGACACTTGGCCCTGACAAAGTAAGCCAACAGCAAGGAACATGGTAGCTCTGGTCCAGGGCGTTACATGCGGGTTGAGTCGTCTTCTTATTTAATGGTTGTTGAAGAAGGCTCAATCGAACACTTAACACCCTGGCCCAGAGCTACGAGTATGGTATCTAAGGCTTATCAATGTGGATACCATAGACATCATCGGGAGATACTGAGAAGGACAGAGATGTGCTAGTCCAGTGGTAGCTGCTGATTGGCTGAATACCCCGGGGTGTGAGGTGGTTGGAGTTGTCAACAAAGCAGCATGACAGAATAATGGTGCCAAGTTTTCAAACTACTGGTAGTTTGAGAAGATCTATAAATCGATCTGTGCATTTGAACAACAGCATAAATACACATATTTCACTTTGAATGTCAAACTGAATGACAACTGCAGCATTTGCTGCCACAGTTTTGAACAGATTAGATTATACTATTTAGAATGAACAGCATTCAGATCCCTTGAATTTTTCCACATTTTTTAAAGTTAGTCTTATTCTAAAATGGATTTGTTTTTTTTCTCCCAGGATGCACCTGAGCTCAATTGAGTCTCATAAGCAAAGGGTCTAAATACTTATGTAAATAAAGTATATAATTATTTTTTATACATTTGCACAAATTTATAAACTGTTTTTGCTTTGTCATTATGGGGTATTGTGTGTATATTGCTGAGATTTATTTATTTAATCCATTTTAGAATAAGCCTGTAATGTAACAAAATTTGGAAATGTCAAGGGGTCTGAATACTTTCTGAAGGCACTGTACATATCAAATTGTATTAGTCACATATGCCGAATACAACAGCTGTCGTAGACCTTAAAGTGAAATGCTTACTTACGAGCCCCTAACCAACACGTTTCAAAAAGTACAGTTGAGTATAAGAGATAATAGTTACAAGTAATTAAAGAGCAGCAGTGAAATAACAATAGTGAGACTATATACAGGGGGGTACCGATACAGAGTCAATGTGCAGGGGGCACTGGTTATTTGAGTTAGTATGTACATGTAGGTAGAGTTGTTAAAGTGACTGCATAGATGACAACAGAGAGTAGCAGTGGTGTGAGGGGGGGCACTCGTTCACACTACCCTCTGTAGTCCGACCGCAAGGCACCCGATGGTGCAGCTGTAGAACCTTTTTGAGGATCTGAGCACCCATGCCGAATCTTTTCGGTCTCCTGAGGGGGAATAGGTTTTGTCGTGCCCTCTTCACGGCTGTCTTGGTATGCTTGGCCCATGTTAGTTTGTTGGTAATCTGAACACCAAGGAACTTGAAGCTCTCAACCTGCTCCACTGCAGCCCTGTTGATGAGAACGGGGGTGTGCTCGGTCCTCTTTTTCCTGTCGTCCACAACCATCTCCTTTGTCTTGATCGTGTTGAGGGAGAGGTTGTTGTCCTGGCACCACACGGCCAGGTCTCTGACCTCCTCCTTATAGGCTGTCTTGTCGTTGTCGATGATCAGACCTACCACTTGTGTCATCGGCAAATTGAATGCGTTTGAGTCGTGCCTGGCCATGCAGTCATGCATGAACAGGGAGTACAGGAGGGGACTGAGCACGTACCCCTGAGGAACCCCTGTGTTGAGGATCAGCATGGTGGATGTGTTGTTACCTAACCTTACCACCTGGGGGTGGCCCATCAGGAAGTACAGGATCCAGTTGCAGAGGGAGGTGTTTAGTCCCAGGGTCCTTAGCTTATTGATGAGCTTTGAGGGCACTATGGTGTTGAACGCTGAGCTGTAGTCGTATGTATGTATGTATGTATGTATGTATGTATGTATGTATGTATGTATGTATCAGCGCGCTGCTGCTTCCAAACACACACACGCGTGTGTACCGAAGTATGTGAACACCCCTTCAAAATGGGTTGATTCGCTATTGCATTTGCTGACAGGTGACTTTTAACGTGGCACTGTCATAGGATGCCACCTTTCCAGCAAGTCATTTCATCAAAGTAGTGCCCTGCTAGAGCTGCCCCGGGCAACTGTAAGTGCTGTTATTGTGAAGTGGAAACGTCTAGGAGCAACAACGGCTCAGCCACAAAGTGGTAGGCCACACAAGCTCACAGAACGGGATCGGCGAGTTCTGAAGCGCGTAGCGCGTAAAAATCGTTGACATCAGCAAACCCCTCACCCACAGGACTCCCTACACGCCGTCTGCCCGGTTAAGTTGAAACTGGGATTCATCCGTGAAGATGCGTGCCAGTGGCCATCGAAGGTGAGCATTTTCCCACGGAAGTTGATTACGACACCAAACTGCAGTCAGTTCAAGACCCTGCGGAGGACGATGAGCATGCAGATGAGCTTCTCTGAAATGGTTTCTGACAGTTTGTGCAGAAATTCTTCATTTGTGCAAACCCACAGTTTCATCAGTTGTCCAGGTGGCTGATCTTAGACGATCCCGCAAGTGAAGAAGCCAGATGTGGAGGTCTTGGGCTGGTGTGCTGATGCGTGGTCTGCAGTTGAGGCCGGTTGGACGTACTGCCAAATTCTCTAAAACGGCATTGAAGGCGGCTTATGGTAGAGAAATTAACATTTTAAATTCTCTGGCAAGTGCTCTGGGGGACATTCCTGCCGTCAGCATGACAATTGCACGTTCCCTTAACTTGAGGCATCTGTGGCACTGTGTTGTGTGACAAAACGGCACAGTTTAGAGTGGCCTTTTGTTGTCCTCAGCACGAGGTGCACTTGTGTAATGATCATGCTGTTTTATCAGCTTCTTGATATGCCACAGATGTTTTTTTGTGCACATGGAAAATGTCTGATCTTTTATTTCAGCTCATGAAAAATGGGACCAACACTTGTTACATGTTACATGCATAACTACAAAGGTATGATCTTTGTCCCCATGTGCAGTTGCAAACTGTAGTCTGGCCTTTTTTAAGGCGGTTTTATAGCAGCCTTTCAGGTTATGTTGATATAGGACTCGTTTTACTGTGGATATAGATACTTTTGTACCTGTTTCCTACAGCATCTTCACAAGGTCCATTCCATTGTGTAGTGCTCACAGTAGATGTCCAAATCAACTTGCCAAAACTATAGTTAACAAGAAATATATGTTCTAACGACTCCAACGTAATTTATGTACATTTCTGACTTCAACTGTATGGATGTATGTATATTTATTTTATGTTTATTTTTTGGGACTTGTCACACAAGTTATCCATTGTGCTACTAGCCCAACGATAGGGTCAAGTAAAGGGGTGTGTTTCTGTTTACACCTGTCTCTGTTTACAGGCCCTGAGGCGAGAGGATGTGTATATCACCTCCAAGCTGTGGAACACACAGCATCACCCAGAGGATGTTGAGCCCGCTCTGCTGAAGACACTGAAGGAGCTGAGGCTGGAGTACCTGGATCTCTACCTCATCCACTGGCCCTACGCTTTCCAGTGAGTAGCCTCCATCATGGGTTCTGGAGAGGCACTAGCCTCACTGAACATGATACAGTAAAACATTTATAGGATTGCCAGACACTAGCAGAATTTCCTTTTTTAAATTAATTTCAATCTGGGTATTAAACTTGCTATAATAATTTTAATGATCAATTCACATTACAGGGGTTGTGTAACAAACTGTATGGGCATCCTACTGTTCAGTGGTAATTGTGCCCGTACTTCTCCTTTACCGTTCCCACAGACAAGGTGACGCTCCTTTCCCCAAGTCAGAGGACGGCACCCTGCTGTATGACGACATCGACTACAAGCTGACTTGGGCTGCCATGGAGAAGCTGGTGGGAAAGGGCATGATCAGGGCTATCGGCCTGTCCAACTTCAACAGCAGACAGATAGACGACGTGCTGTCTGTAGCCAACATCAAACCCACTGTGCTCCAGGTAAGGAGAAGATGTGTTGACTGTGCGTACATTGTACCTAGCTAACCAGGATTTCCATTATGAAAATGCAATTTAATTTACCGGGACAGTTGAGAAATGTACCAGACCATATACATTGGGTACGTAACCTGATTAGGGTCTCCACCCACCGTGCTCAGAATGATAGAAATCACATTTGATATAATTCATCTTAACAGAACATGTAAGTCGAGGATGAGGTCCTTACTGCACATGTTGAAGATGGTATAACTGTCCATTTTACTTTTCCTCAGCCAACAAGATGAGTAACAAACAGAAAAATCACTAGCCTACTGTATGCTTAGGCGGCGCACAACTTTCACGTTTGGGGAAGCAATTTTTCATCCATCTAAACTGGAGGAGGAAATTATTGTCCAAAAACTTAAGAGGCACTGACCCAACAATAACGAGTGAGTGCACACTCACCGGAGATATAGCCGATGCTCTCAGTTGGTGCCAATGAGATGGGCTATAGGTCTACTGTTGTTCGCTCAATTAAGTTGAGAATTTTTATTACTAAAAGACATGTCTTTTCATTGTCTCCTCTTTACAGCAATAGCCATTTACTTTCCAAACTGTCTGGCTACTGGACAATGAAAGAGAAATTAAAAACAAAAGAACATGAGAGAAATAGGCTACTGGTTTCAATGGCATATGGAAGTCTATATAAAATAATTGCCTCCACGGATATGCTAAGATTTTGCCTAGGCTACTTTGAAGCAAGGTAAAACATGCCTCCTAATATTTTGTAAAACATTCAAGTTTCAAACAATTTAAGTAGCTATATGTTTTAAAAAATGCATACTGCCACCAGCTCATCCAAAGAGGTGTGATGCGCTGATGAAGCCTGCCTTCCGTTGACTATGCATTTGAGTGGCGAATGGGAAGAATGCCTCAATTAGCGGCTGAGAAATACAAATATTAGCTATTTTTAACACACAATTTCAATTAGAATTATTGCGCTTAAAACCATGTCTGACAGATTTTCTGCTTGAAGGCTGTATCTGTATGCTGTGCATAAGATGCATAACGAATAAATATTCCACAAAAGTATGCAAATGAACCCATAGACCAATAAGCATGACTGGTCAAATGTTTTTCCATCAACTGGTGTTCCAATCAATGAATAGGCTAAAAAGCATTAAATGGCTGAAAGCCGGCTGTTTTCAGCTAACGGAAACCCTGCTAGCTACCTACCTGAAGATCAGTTGAGAAACTATTTTTGTTTATTTAACTAGGCATGTCAGTTCAGAATTACAGTTAAGAACAAATTCTTATTTACAATGACGGCCTAACCTGGCTAATAATTGTAACTGTAGACCCCTACCCTAACCCGGACGACGCTGGGCCAATTGTGCGCCGCCCTATGGGACTCCCGATCACGGCCAATTGTGATACAGCCCGGGATCGAACCAGGGTCTGTAGTGACACTCTGGAGCAAGGAGTCAAATCTAGAATGTTCTGATCTGTAATCAGGTGCGCTATCCATTGTGCCACTAGCCCGCTGAAAGGGGTGGCGTTTGTATGTTTGTCACTACCACAACCAGTCTTCTCACAGTCCATCGCTCCTCCAATATCCTTGCATACAAACCTCCCCCTACTGTTTCTTCGTGTCCCTGTCAGAAATACAGCAAGTGTTTGTTTGTTGACAGTTAAATATTAGAATATACAAGTTTGTTTTTGTTTGGTTTGAGTTTTTCTAGGTAGGGAGGTCTTGATATGTGGCATGTGCTGTGTGTACATTATTCCTCCTTACCTAAAGATCAGTTGGTAAAATATTGAAAAAGTTTAAAAGCTGGACAGGAGTTAAACGTAGAATATTCTGATCCATAGTCATCCATTGCTAGCCCGCTGACAGTTGTGGTTTCTGTTTCTATTATTCAGGTGGAAAGCCATCCATATCTGGCTCAGGTGTTGTTGCTGCAACACTGCCGGGACAGGGGCCTGGTGATGACAGCGTACAGCCCACTGGGGTCACCGGATCGGGCATGGAAGCATCCTGACGAGCCCGTCCTCCTGGATGAACCAGCCATCGGCACCTTGGCCAAGAAGTACAACAAGTCCCCAGCACAAATTATCATTAGGTGAGTAATGTTATATAATGTTCTAGCCTAGTACTCTTTACTCAATGATAACCCAGCATCCCCATCCCCAGAGGTGATGAACCCATCCTCTTGCATCTGTACAGTGAAACAGGTGTAAAATAAATAAACAAACAAAACCACACACCTTGCCTTGACCCAATCTGCGTGCTAGTGGCACAATGGATGACAGTGTGTCTGATTACGGATCAAAAGATTCTAGATTCGACTCCTGTTTAAATCGTAACTTTTTTTCAAAATCCCAATTTCTCTTTTAGGTAGGCAGAATAAATGTATCAGTACGATATATCAAGACCTCCTGAATTTAGCACAATAATTCCTCAAATAAATTAATAAAACACTCATATGGTGATTAGATCTTGCTTTTCATGTAACCTATTTGATCTCAGACCAAACCATGTACATATTGTCTCTAGATGGCAGACGCAGCGAGGAGTGGTGACGATCCCTAAAAGTGTGACTGAGGCTCGGATCAAAGAGAATATCCAGGTGGGTTATTCTGTTTGACGATCTATAATTGTAAATTGCTGCACGATTCAGTTTACTGCTGCAAGAAACCACAGCTCCTATTACTACTATTTCTACCCATCAAAACTGTTTTCATAATTCCCATCGTGTAATTATTTGATTACTGAGTGGACTCTTAATCTAAAATGCGTGTGTATCCTCAGGTGTTTGACTTTACCCTTGCAGCAGAAGAGATGAAGTGTATAACAGCATTGAACAAAGGCTGGCGCTACATTGTACCAACCATCACAGTGAGTGACTTTAGAGCTCCCTCTACTGGTACATGTGTACAATGGATGTGAGACTAGAGAATGTTATTGAAGTTCTATGGGTTATGTGATAGCCAGCTCACAAAGATTAAATGTTTCATAGACGGCTAATGCTATATATGCTGTATGTAATCAGTTGGTTGAATTAAGCAACCAAAATGTAGTGTCTCTGTTGATATTCTACCATAGCAGTTGTCAGTGGGCTAGTGGGGCAATGGATGACACGTCTGACTACGGATCAGAAGATTCTATGTCCGACTGCTGGCAAGCTTGTGACATTTTTCCAATTGTTGTTGCAGGTTGATGGGAAGCCTGTCCCCAGGGATGCAGGACATCCACACTACCCCTTTATTGACCCCTACTGAGTAAATCCCCAACTGCTGCCCACTTGTGCCTTGGGAACCCCCTCCCCTTCCTCAACCCCATCCTAGGCTGTGTCCCAATTCAATTAAATAGCTTCATTTTGTCATAATCCTCCTGAGTGACAACTGATTTGAGAAGTTTTATTTTTTAGGGGAAAGAAGGTTGGTAGAAAAAAGTCCAGCTCCTGCCAGATCAGTCGTCATGGTGGCGGGGAAACATTTAACATTTACATTTAAGTCATTTAGCAGACGCTCTTATCCAGAGCGACTTACAAATTGTAAAGAGTGCTTTAGAGTGTATTAGGACATAGCATCTGTGTTCTTCGTAATAAAAATGTTTTGTTACTGCCCTTGATTTATTTGCTTCGACTGATTGGTAATTAAAATGCATCTTCACTTGGAGGGAAAACTAGTCTAAACAATAGTGTAAATACCAAACTAATTTACTTTCTGACTCAGGCTACACAAAAGCTCTGATGTGAAATGTTTATGGAAATGCAGTGTTATAAACCATTTTACAGCTGTGTTTTGTAATGTATTTATCCCATCTTTCACCAAGCACAGTACCTGCATCCCACTAACTCAACATGTGTAAATAACAATGTATATGTAGAGACTAGTATACAGCTGCAGCAGTTTTATGCTCTTGTCCTAGACAGACAGATATCCCAGCTAGACAGACGGATATCCTGTTGGACTTCCTGTTGCACACAACAAACCCGGACCACCTGGATGGAAAGAAGGATTCTGATTATGAGTTGTTTTGATTAAATTTACTAATCGTGCTAGGTGGGGAGCTTTTTATATAAATGTTGCACGTTCAAAAGTACATTTTGATTATTCCTATCTACCTAAAGACCAGTTGGGAAGTGAAAAATGTATTAGATAGCCAGGAGTCCAACCTACAATCTAATGATCCGTAGTCAGCCGTGTAAAATTACGTTGTCAGGGGCGCCAACATGGGATCAATATCATGTCAAATGTAAATCACTATCCACAAACACCCTTTGATTTGTAAATCGAGGGCCTTAAGTAAAATGAATGCCATAGAGATATGTGCAAACATGACATATGGCAAACCTGCAACTCCATATTTGGAAGCGCTTAGGTCACCTGACTTTTGGAATGAATTTGACAAGAAGAAAAGATAACGCCTAGACGAAGTTCTCACACAATTGTTTCTATCCCGATAGAAAGTGTTAGGGTTGCGTCAATTCGAATCTGGTATCAGGATAAATATGACATTGCGTCACCGATTGTATACAATTAATTTTTTATTAACTAAGCAATAAGTGGTAAATGCAATTTTTGTATATACGGGCTCTCTGTCCCACCTCACAGGGCAAACCGAGAACTGAACCGTTCCTGACAAAGATATTATAATATACTCTGAACAGAGGTAGTTCCTGCTTCCGAGCCGGCCTGTCACAGAGTAGAGACTGGGTGTGGTTTAGACTCACCCAGCCTATCGTTGATTGTTGGGAGTGTAACCGGTGTGAAATGGCTAGCTAGTTAGCGGTGCGGAAATGCCCTTG
This sequence comes from Oncorhynchus keta, assembly GCF_023373465.1. Taxonomy (NCBI): domain Eukaryota; kingdom Metazoa; phylum Chordata; class Actinopteri; order Salmoniformes; family Salmonidae; genus Oncorhynchus; species Oncorhynchus keta. Next base: position 3,387,074 of record NC_068446.1, read on the forward strand.
ACCACAGAGTGAATTGCACACTGCAGTCAGGGGTACTTGGCTGTGCACACCAATAGCGTTTCAATCGGTGACGTCACTCGCTCTGAGACCTTGGAAATAGGTGTTTCCTTACTATTAAATGATAGTTAAGTTTGAGGTTAAAGATCTGCTTTCACACTTTTGGTAAAGGGCTTGTGGAGAAAAATGTTATTGCAAAAACTGGGAGCTCTTTAAATTTGAGGTGTCCAAATACCTTAGAAAATATGGTAGTAATCTTGCTAAGACCAGAAGAGCCGAGGAGGAAAAGGTGATCATTAAGATAACTTCCCTTTCTCAGAGGTCCCCAGTCGGCCTCTCGGGGAGGAGAATATGGAACTAATTGAGTTACAAAAATAAACTGGATAATATATATCGATTAAAAGCAGAAGGAGCCTTTATTAGATCTAGGGGGAAAATGGATTGAGGAGGGAGAACAGAATTCATCCTAATTCTTTAGACTTCAGAAATGTTCTTCTAAAAATAACACAATCCATAAGTTAAACATCGATGGTGTCATTACAGATGACCAAAAATGAATGGCTAAATACTGTAGCAGTTTTTACAGAAAGTTGTATAGCTCTACGTACTGTCAGGAATCCACAGATATGATTTTTTAACTCACTGAATAATGTTAACTCTATCAGTGATATAGAATCTAAACAGTGTGATGAACCCATCAAAGTTGAAGAGATTATAGAGTCTATCAAACATCTAAAGAACAATAAATCACCAGGTGTTGATGGAATTCCATCAGAATTTTACAAATTATTTTCTGAATAAGTAGCTCCCTATTTGAAGTCTTTTTTTAGAGAGTATTAAAAACAATGTTCTCCCTCACAATGAGTCAGGGGTTAATAACACTGATACCTGTAAGCCTAAAAAATAAGTGCTGCTCATCGATAACTGGCATCCAATTTGTCTTCTTAATTAATAATGACTATATGATATTAGCCTTACTACTTGCAAAAATAATTAAAGTCCTGAATGCAATCATTGATGAAACACAGTCTGGCTTTATGAGGAACAGACATATTTCTAACAATGTCAGACTAGTATTAGACATACTTGACTACTCAGACCTAATAACCGAGACTAGCTTCATATTATTTTTAGATTTTTATAAAGCATTTGACACAGTAGAGCATCAGTTCCTCTTCTACTCCCTTGAGAGACTTGGCTTTGGGGATTTTTTCTGTAAGGCTCTATACAATGGTAACAGCTCTATCAAATTGAAATATGGCACCTCACCTAGATTTGAGTTAAAGAGAGGAATTAGGCAAGGTTGTCCTATCTCTCCATACCTGTTTTTATTAATCACCAAACTTCTTACAAATTCTTTAAATAATAGTCCTGTACAAGGTATTTCCATAGCTGGTAAATAAATTATTATAAGCCAGCTGGCTGACAATACTACACTTTTTCTGAAAGACCCTAACCAAATTCCCATATCGATCAATCGATCAATGTAATAAATGTGAACTCATGGCTGTCAAAGATTGTGTGACACCTTCATATTATGATATTCCAGTAAAAGAAGAACTTACATATTTAGGCATAACCACTACAAAGGATCAGAAGTCTAGAGGCTTACTCAATTTTAATCCTCTCATTAAAAAAGCCCAGAAGAAGCCAAATCATTGGCTACAGGGGGACTTATCTTTAAAAGGAAGAGTCCTAATAACCAAGGCTGAAGGTATGTCTAGACTAACATATGGTGCTCTATCTTTATATCTCGACAGTAAAATAAGCAAGGAGATAGACCAGATGCTTTTCAACTTTCTGTGGAGAAACCGTAAACATTACATTAGGAAAACTGTTGTAATGAACACTTATGAGAATGGTGGGCTGAATTTTCTGGACTTTACTACCTTAAATAATACTTTTAAGATCAATTGGATAAAACAATTCCTAAGAAGACCCACTTCTATGTGGAATTGTATTCCTCATCATGTCTTCTCTACTTTTGGTGGCCTTAACTTCATGTTGGTTTGCAATTATAATATTGGCAAAGTTCCAGTGAAACTTTCTGCTTTTCATCGGCAGGTTTTCTTGTCATGGTCCTTAATTTATAAGCATAATTTTTCTCCACACAGATATTATAAAAATTTAATAGTCGGGATATATTGTATAAAAAAAAAACTTTGTTTTTAGAATATTGGTTCCGAATTACTATCCTATTGGTGAGACAACTCTACCTTCCGTAGACCCTGTTGACTCATCAGTAGGAAATATTTGTTTCTCTTTTGGTCCATTCAACAACAGAGCGATATGAACCTTGTTTCTGCAGGAACGGTGTATCTATCTATATCTTATGTCATGCCTTATTGGAATGGATTTATTTATAATATCTGTTGGAAAAGAAGTTTGGATGTTGGTTCACACATACCTACCTACTTGTTAAGAAAATGAAGGAAGTTTCCTTTAAAATGATTCATAAATATTATCCTGCCAACCACTACATGAAGAAGTTTATGGAAAACATTAACTCAAATTGCTCCTTTTGTAATGACCGCCCAGAAACAGTGTTGCATCTTTTTTGGCATTGTATTCATGTAAGAAAACTGTGGCAAGACATCAGTAGATTTATAATTGAACACATTTATGAAGATCTTAAACTATTGTGGAGAGATGCACTGCTTGGATTCTTGACCTATGATAGAAATAAGATGAAACATTTTCATGTAATTAATTTCATTATTCTTTTGGCCAAATTTCATATTCACAAATGTAAATGTACAAAAAAACAAAAACAAATGTTCTTAACTAACAAAAATAAATTGAACTATATTTTAAGACAATTTAAATACTCTACTAACAAAAAAGCTGTTAGAATTATAAGTGTATGTATGTCCCTTAAGGTCCTTGTATAATGTGATATTGTACCCCCTAGCCCAATTGTCCATAGTATATTATTCATATATACTTGTGTTTCCACATGTACTTCCTGTATTGATTTGTTGTTAATAAAAAATAAAAGGTGTTTCCCTACTCTGCAAGGGCCGCGTCTTTTTTTGGAGCGATGGGTAACGATGCTTCGAGGGTGACTTTTCGATGTGTTTAGAGGGTCCCTGGTTCAAGCGAGGAGAGGGACGGAAGCAATACGGTTACAAAGTCTGACCCCATAACCTACACCACCCCTCTTCCTTTTGCATGCCTCTCCAGGGGAAAGTCCCATACAGGGGAAGAAATGCACCCTTTTTAAACAAAGCCCTCTCTACATGCAATGGATTGATTTCATTTTTTTTTATTACCAGTTGAACGGCATTCTAGAACGTTACATTCGCAGGTAGCCTATTGGTTAGAGCGTCGAGCCAGTAAACCGGAAGGTTGCTTAATCGAATGCCCGAGCTGACAAGGTAAAAATATGTCGTTTATGCCCCTGAACAAGGCAGTTAACCCACTGTTCATAGGAAGTCGTTGTAAATAAGAATTTGTTTTCTTAACTGACTTGCCTGCTTAAATTAAAGAAAATAAAAATTGTATCATGTTACTTTCCCTTTAATATTTTCTCCCGCGTTTAATCAAGTTGAAAGGTCAACGGAAGTGTGCACGCACGGTTGTCAGCAAACGCGCCAACAAAGAATAGTGTCAGTGAAATAAAAAAAAACTGACATTTTCCTATAAAACCTGTTCATTTAGCTAGCTACACAGTTTACACTACGTTGTATGCCGAGTCAGTCACGTAACATGACAGAGGAAACAGCAGTTGCTTCAAGCTCAGGAAGGTGAGACATTTTGTAGGACATTTGTTTGTGTGCCTTCGCCTATTTCCCCTGGTGTGTTAGCTAGAAGCTAGCTCACCTGTGTTTTGATTAACTACCTACAGTATCTAGCTAATCACCCGTGTCTTTAATCCGTTGTGTACTAGCGAGTTAGCCGAAACGTGTTCATGTTCCCATTCAATACACAATGCAATATATAGCAAGCTAACTATAAGTTCCGCTCCAACACCCGACCAGCTACTTAAAGGTGCGTTCGTAAATTCGCTGTAGTTATACTGTAATTTCGGAACAGTTTCGTCAGTGCCGGACCGAGCGCAGAATAACTGATGAATTTAACACCCGTTGACTATAGCCGGTGTCAGTACACGTCGTCAAAAAGCTTAATTAAATTGCTGCCAGCAACACGGTTAGTAGCCAGCACTCGGGATAACATGGAACCAGCTCTACTAGGGTGAGTAAGAAGGTCAGAAAGCACGGATCTACTCCTCGGCTAGAGGAGCGTCTATTTGTGCGCTTCCAATAGCGAAATACTGTGAATTTTACAAACGGACAACATGACAATGCTCTGAATTTACGAACGCCCACAGCGCACTCCCGATTGACTTTACGAACACACCCTTAGTTAGCACAATTGATGCTATTCGTGGGTGGTTAACCGTACGCAGCTAATATTCGTTAACTGCGTTACACTATCCTCTAGCTAACGGTACCGATTATTAGCTAGCTACCTCGAATTGAACGTGACGATCTGTTGCACTTGCTAGCTAACGTTAGTTTTCTTCGCCAAGGTAGCTAGTTAGAGCTAACTAGTTAGCCCAAAATTGTTAGCTAATTGGCTAGTGAACTAGCTAGCAAAGCGTGAAGCAATTCGCCTACTTCCTGGTACTCAAATGCACGTGCTTGCTGGCGTGACATAGCTATGATGCTAACTAGAAACATTTTCCCAAAGCTTTCTATAGCTGAACGAACGCCACTTTTTTTTTTTTTGCAATCCAGCTCACCAGTTCAATTCAACGTTATTGTCAAGACACGCCAGTGTCAATTTGCAAAACGTTTTTTTTTTTTTTTTTACACTAACGTTACCTGGATGGCTCTTATCTCCTAGAAGCAACACTTCCGTTCGAAACAGGATATAATAATAGTCACTGGCATACTGAGACTACCAGGGGGGCGGGGTGTCTGACTAAATTAATAAAGTCGCGTTGCTCGAAGGACATTTTAACCCCTCCTGCACTTGGAGGTTTAACCCTAGCCTCATGACCTCTGCTAAAACTATTTAGTGTTCACAATAATGTAAATGTACCTAAACGTACTTGACTAGACAATATTTTGTAGCCTTTATTCTATAATTGACTGCATGTGTCACTGTTTCAGCATGGATGAAAAGCCTGGGTCATCAAGTACTATGGCAGCAGACAGGTGAGGAACTGTGCTTTTTGATTTTGCTGGTTTGAATTTATACAGCTTTTATGGTAAGGTTCCTCTTGTACCTTTTTTAGTCTCAACTCCACACTGATTTATCATGCAATAGGTTTGTTTGAGTGAAGTACAAAATATGTATTGTGGCTGTCTTGTCTGTACCACAGCTCTGTCGATGTGATGGCGGAGGCAAAGAAGCTTATCGGCGCAGGGAACAGGCACCTGGTGATGGGAGATGTTGTTTCTGCAGTCCATGTGTTCCAGGAGGCTTGTGGCATGCTGTGAGTACTGAGAACAAATGGCTTGGATCCAGGGCAGTCACCCGAGTTTCATAACATTCGTAACTCAGTCCTGAAGACCAGGGGTTTGTGGGTCTTAGGGAAAAAAAAGCCTTTTCTAAAATAATTTTCTTTAATCTGTCATTTTACATGACTGCAGACATTACAATATGTTTTGTTTTTATACCACGCAAATTATCAAAATGACAAGCTCCTCCTGACATTTGCATACTGAGATCAATAAATGACCCATGCCTTAAGTGTAGCCAATAGCATGGGCCAATGAAGAGTGGATACACTGATGTTAGGCCTATAATATGAGGAGGAAATTATAGTCCACCAACTTTCCAGTGGCACTCACCTGTTCAAACAGATTTTTCCCTAAATTGTGTTTTGAAATATTGCCAAACAGCTTCTAGCCGCAGTGTCTCTTATGCTGGTGTAGTATTTTCAATGATTTAATTTATTAATGGACAGGTGTAGCCTAATTATATCATTATTTTGCAAATGTATTTCAATTTATCTCCAGCACCCCTTTCTGCAACATTGTTTTCAATTAAGGCCAAATAAGTTAATCAACACTTATTAATTCAATCAATTGCGGTCAGTAACCCCATATGAGGTTGTGTAGGTAGGCCTACTGTTAAAATAATCAGCAAGTATCCTAGTAGCCTACAATTATGAGAATTAATTCAGTAAGTCAATGAAGCGTGGTTTCAGTTATTGTTATTGAAACAATGTAGGTCTTTTGGAACAATGCAAACATATCAAATTACTTGAGCTTATGTACAAATGTTTATTTGCATCAATAGGCTAACTGACTGAAAAGTATCAATGTTCAGGGAAGCTCATCAGGTAGGCTATAAGACTGGAGGTTGACCGAATCGGAATGGCTGATTAATTAGGGCAGATTTCAAGTTTTCATAACAATCGGAAATCTGTATTTTTGTACGCCTATTTATATATATTTTTGTACACCTTTTATTTAACTAGGCAAGTCCAGTTAAGAACACATTCTTATTTTCAATGATGGCCTAGGAACGGTGGGTTAACTGCCTCGTTCAGGGGCAGAACGACAGATTTTCACCTTGTCAGCTCGTGGGATCCAATCTTGCAACCTTACAGTTAACTAGTCCAACGCAATAATGACCTGCCCCTCTCGTTGCACTCCACAAGGAGACAGCCTGTTACGCGAATTCAGTAAGCCAAGGTAAGTTGCTAGCTAGCATTAAACTTATCTTATAAAAAAACAATCATAATCACTAGTTAACTACACATTGTTGATATTATCTAGCGTGTCCTGTGTTGCATATAATCTGACTGAGCATACAAGTATCTGACTGAGAGGTGGTGCGCAGAAGCAGGCGTGTAAACTTTAATTCAAACCAGCAGTGCGTTTTGCCAGCAGCTCTTTGTTGTGCGTCAAGCATTGTGCTGTTTATGACTTACAAGCCTATCAACTCCCGAGATGAGGCTGGTGTAACTGAAGTGAAATGGCTGGCTAGTTAGCGCTCGCTAATAGCGTTTCAAACGTCACTCGCTCTGAGCCTTCTAGTAGTTGTTCCCCTTGCTCTGCATGGGTAACGCTGCTTCGATGGTGTCTGTTGTCGATGTGTTGCTGGTTCGAGCCCAGGAAAGGGCGAGGAGCGGGACGGAAGCTATACTGTTACACCGGCAATACTAAAGTGCCTATAAGAACATCTAATAGTCAAAGGTTAATGAAATACAAATGGTATAGAGGGGAAATAGTCCTATAACTACAACTTAAAACTTCTTACCTGGGAATATTGAAGACTCATGTTAAAAGGAACCACCAGCTTTCATATGTTCTCATGTTCTGAGCAAGGAACTGAAACGGTAGCTTTTTTACATGGCACATATTGCACTTTTACTTCTCCCAACACTTTGTTTTTGCATTATGTAAACCAAATTAATTATGTTTTATTTATTTTGGGCTAAATTGATTTTATTGATGTATTCGATTAAGTTAAAATAAGTGTTCATTCAGTATTGTTGTAATTGTCATTATTATAAATACATTTTAAAAATCGGCCGATTTTTAATTGGTATCGGCTTTTTGTCCTCCAATAATCTGTATCGGCGTTAAAATCATAATCGATCGACTTCTACTATAGACCTAGTGTGTGTGTGGAGAAGATATGCATTGCTTTCAATTGCTATAATCAAATTTATTTATTCTGATATCTAAAAGTGCTGTACAGAAACCCAGCCTAAAACCCCAAACGGCAAGCAAGACAGGTATAGAAGCAGTGTTCAGGAAAACTCTGTAGAAGGGCCAAAGCCTGGTTCCTCTCTAGGTTATGAGGGGTGGCCAGTCCTCTTCTGGCTGTGTCGGGTGGCGATTATAATAGAACATGTTCATAAATGACCAGCATGGTCAAATAATAATACTCACAGTAGTTGTCGAGGGTGCAACAGGTCAGCACCTCGGGAGTAACTGTTAGTTGGCTTTTCATAGCTGATCACTGAGAGTATCTCTACCGCTCCTGCTGTCTCTAGAGAGTTGAAAACAGCAGGTCTGGGACAGGTAGCAGGTCTGGGACAGGTAGCAGGTCCGGTGAACAGGTCAGTGTTCCATAGCCGCTGGCAGAACAGTTGAAACTGGAGCAGCAGCACAATCAGGTGGACCGGGGACAGCAAGGAGTCATCATGCCAGGTAGTCCTGAGGCATGGTCCTAGGGCTCAGGTCCTCCGAGAGATAAAGAGAAATAATTAGAGAGCATACTTAGTCACACAGGACACCGGATAAGACAGGAGAAATACTCCAGATATGACTGACCCTAGCCCCCCCCGACACAAACTACTGCAGCATAAATACTGGAGGCTGAGGGGTATAATCATCAGAATAATGAGAATGATCAGAATAATGATCAGAAGCGCTCACCTTCAATTTATCTAATGTTTTCCAGCCTAATTATAACCAAACATTGACAGATTCAGTGGTGTAAAACATCTGACATTGATGCTGGTCTCAGAGCAGCGCAATGCCGTTGTCCCATCAAAGCGGTGCTGGAATTATCAGTTGACCACACATGGCAGTTGCGTTACATTTATTATAACCAGTGGTATTCTTTTAGCCTGCCAGAGCATTATTATTAAGCAATCATTCTGAATGAACCATATAAAAAAATAATTTTAGAATATAGGCTACATACAATGCATCATGCATGATTGCCTACACATACTGTGACTAATCCTAAAACACAATTAGGCCTACCTTATTATAAATCGGGCCTTCACTGTCAGTTGATAACTATTCATGTTGTACAGATGAAATGCCCATGCTGCATGCATGCCAACTATTTGATAACAATCAGTTTCATGGTGTTAGGTTCTACATTTTCAGAGTAAATAACTCACGGACCCTAGACCCTTAACCAAGTTTAATTATTCCCAAAGGGTCTTTACAGCTGTAATTCAGGCAGACATGTTCTCACCATCGTATATATATATATTACACCTCATCCCCCTCCTTCGCCTAATCCACAGATGTCCATCCATTTCCCCTAAAGCAATCCTGTGACCACCTCCTGTCCACCCAACACATTCCAAAGCCATCTGTCTTTCTACAGAGACCCATTCCCTTCTGACATAAAACCCAGTCTTTTTCACTTCTTATACACTATGTGTCTGATCTGTCATGACTTTGATCTCTCAATGGTCAAAGTTTACCCGACTCCCAACAATGGGAATATGTGTTTCGACCTTCTTGAATGATGTACGGGTGGCTAACCAGCTGAGCTAATCCACTTTTTACAGCAGATGGAGTTAATCACAGCCACATCATGATTGGGGGGGTGCAATATTTCAGCACAATCATCCTAAATTGTCATAATAAGTTACATGGTGTTTCTGGTATAACAGTAGCCTGACACGATCACGCTGTTATATTCGGTTTGTTATGTAGGATACTAATTCATCATGAAGTGATCTTGTGAGACACTGCTCCATCCTGAGACGTGGCGGAGCACCGGGAGCACTACACCCCTGATTTATAACTGTTGAATAACTTCGAGTTTAACGTAACCACATCTCTATGAACTAAGTGGCACATTCAGTTGACTACAATTTATTTACACCATTGCAGCAGTGCCAAAGATTTGGGCCTGACACAAAATGATTTGGTGCTAAAGCCCTCGAAAGCCAGGTCCTGGTGAAGTCATGCTTGGATTGACTGGATTTGTAATGCTCTGAGGGTCATGTATTGATTGTGATATTTCAAGGAATTATTTAATTTATTCTTTACCTGACCTCAACCAGCTAATCTGACATCTCTTGTCCTTCAGGGCTGCGAGGTATGGGGACACCGCAGATGAGTGTGGAGAGGCCTTCTTTCTGTGTGGGAAGTCTCTACTGGAGCTTGCCAGGTAAGTGGGAGAATGATACTGTATGGGTCTTTGACACATTTTTCTAGTTACATTTTAGCAGACTTTATCCAAAGTGACTGGAAGAACTGTTGAGAATGAGTGACTTGTGTATTCACTATACATGGGGTATGTCCGGGTTTGGCTGGTGTAGGCAGTCATTGTAAATAATTTGTTCTTAACCTTTTTATTTAACTAGGCAAGTCAGTTGTGGCCCATGTGGGATTCAAACCCACAAGCATGCTGTTACCAGGACAATGCTCTGAGTTATGAATATTTGAATTAAATGGCTGTGGCATTTCAGGGTGGAGAACACTGTCCTAGGTAATGCTCTTGAGGGAGTCCCTGAGGAGTCCTCTGAGGAGGAAGGAGAGGGAGAGAAGCTGGACAACTCAAAGATTGAGAGTGCTGACAACTTGGAAGGTGAGGAGTAGCCCATCTTAACCTGACCATCACTGTTTATGGCTGCTTGTCACTCAACTCCTAGCTAGCTAGGACAATTGACTTGTGCTGGAGCAAAAACTAACAATTGTTAATTTTTTTTCATTGGCATTAGTAGGTGTCTTCAACATGATATCAAGTATTTACATGCCCCCTGTCAATGGGCTTATCTAACGTGGGAATAGGGAATGACCCAGTCAGCTCTGTTCAGTGAGGGGGAAAAAGGCTGGTTCATGCGATGGTCACAGATTGATCATTTATTTTGACATGCACTCTTTTTGGGGAGAATGATTTAACATAAGTTTTAATGCCCCATGTATCTCTGGTGTAGACAAAACAAGGGATGAGCTTCGAGTGCAGGTTTATGATGTGATAGCAGAGAAAAAAACTGATGGGGAGGTTGGCAAAACTGAGCCAAAGGAGGAAGGGAAGAGTGAATCTGAGGCAGTGGCAGAGGGGAAGAAAGAAACCATGGAAACGGAAGCAAAGGAAGAGGACGCTGCCAAGCCTCCTGCCAAGAACGGGCGTGATGAGAAGTCTAAGCCTCTTGTGGATGGGGTGGAGGAGACTCTTTTTGCTCCTGAAGATGAAGCTAGAAAAGATAAGGAGGCTGGGCAAGAGGAAGCTCTGAAGAAGATTGGCGTGAAGGCTTCTGAAGCGCGGAATGGAGAGGAGGCTGCAGAGGAGAAGATGGAGGAAGAGGGTGAAGTTAAACTTATGTCCTGTGTAGGAATCTGTTTGGGTGCACAAAGTGGATTGGGACTAAAAGACTATAAGAATGGCTGTTAAACAAATAGTTGTTGAACCTGCAGTAGGGCTGTAAAGGGATTGTAAACTCAAGTCTCACTTCTCTTGCTAATGGAAGTTTAAGCTGCACTGTTGGGAATGGCCGCCGTCACATTATTACTGGAATCACAAGCTCTTCCTCTTCCACTTGTCTTTCCTAGTGAACTATCAAACTCTGGTTTTGTACAGTGTCTTTGGTTTTCCTGAAGTGAAGGACTGCTGCAGTTTAGGCTTACTGTATTCTCTTGGCCTCCACTCTTAGATGATGACGACGATGAAGGGGAAGGCACTGGTGAAGACAAAGTAAGTTATCCTTTAACCTCACTAGGGGGTGAGGCCAGGGGGTTGGCTAGCATCCCACCTGGCCAACATCCAGTGAAATTGCAGAGCACCACAAACAGAAATACTCATAAAAATTAATCAAACTTACGAGTGTTATACATCGGTTTAAAGATGAACTTCTTGTTAATCCAACCACTGTCAGATTTCAAAAAGGCTTTACGGCGAAAGCATACCATACGATTATCTGAGAACAGCGCCCAGCAGACAAATCATTACAGTTAACAGCCAAGTAGAGGAGTAACAAAAGTCAGAAATAGCGATAAAATGTATCACTTATCTTTGCTCTTCATATGGTGGCACTCCGAAGACTCCATGTGACAACAATAGATGTTTGTTGTGTTCGATAGTGTCCCTGTTTATGTCCAAAAACCTCAATTTTGTTCAGCAATCCTTTGGAACAAAGCGCAGTCACAGACAGACGAAAAATCTAAAAAGTACCATGAAAGTTCGTAAACATGTCAAACGATGTTTTGTCATAAATAATCAATAATATTTAAACTGGACGACAGCTTCGTCAATAGAAAAGGAGAAACAAGAAAGGCGCGTTCCCGATCGTGCACTGGACTCGTGTCTGGAAATTTCCACTGTCCGCTCATTGAACGTGCTGTATCGCCCTCATTTTTCAGAGTGAAAGCCCGAAACGATGCCTGAAGACTGGCCACGTGTAGAGGAAGCCATGGAGATCGTAAACTGGGTCTTAAGTGGTTATGGTTGATAGGCTTTCAATGGAAAAACAGCCTTTCAAAATAATAGTACTTCCTGGATGGATTTTCCTCAGGTTTTCGCCTGCCATATCAGTTCTGTTATACTCACAGACATTATTTTGACAGTTTTGAGAACTGTTTTTTTTTTTTTTTTCTATACAAATCTACTAATTATATGCATATCCTAGCTTCTGGGCCTGAGTAGCAGGCAGTTTACTTTAGGTGCACTTTTCATCCCAAATTCCGAATGCTGCCCCCTACCCTAGTGAAGTTAAACAAAGTCCCTTTGTCACAATGTACTTATTTTGTATGAAAATATTTCACGAACATCTAACCTTTTTGTTTGCTTCTTCCCATCTCTTGTAGGAGGAGGAAGTGGGTAACCTGCAGCTGGCTTGGGAAATGCTGGAGGTCGCTAAGGTCATCTACAAAAGGTAAACAAACGCTCCCTGTAGAAAGCTACCATGAAACTGTTTTGGGTATACATTATTCCAATGGACTACCTTTTCACCTGTTTCCCTCTCTCCTTATACAAACAGAAAGGAGAACAAGGAGGACCAGTTGATGGCTGCCCAGGCCTATCTGAAGCTGGGAGAAGTTGGAGCTGAATCTGGTATGATCTCCATTTGCTTTTTTCTTTTATTTTTGGCTCAATGCAAAATGTTTTGCTACGGCTTGCCCTACTGAAAACGCACGTAGTTAATGTTGACTTTATACATCTCATTTCTGATCACCTTGCCCTTCCCTCAGGTGTTAGACCCTTGCGCCACACACTACAGATGTTTGTTTCATATTCACGTGCCTTCCCTCTTCTAGGTAACTACTCTGCAGCTGTGGAGGACTTCCAGGACTGCCTGTCCTTGCAGCTGAAGCACTTGCCCCCCCACAGCCGCCTGGTGGCCGAGACCCACTACCAACTGGGCATGACCTACTGCATCACAGGCCAATACAGCCAGGCCATCCAGCACTACAGCAGCTCAGTCAAAGTCATTGAGAGCCGCCTGGGTAAGGTGGATAAATAAAATGATACATGCCACGTATCTATGCATTTTAGTATTTGAACCTCCAACCTAGCCGTCGCCATGTTACCAATTTGGCCTTACAGGATGGATGGCGGGAGTGGGGTCTAGGGGACTCCCCTCTGACCTTCTCCGATGGGTTTTAAGGAGGAGAGAGAGAACGTGACGAGTATGCAGTTGAGATTTTCCCTAAGTTTTAAGGAACTGACTGGCCCTCATCGATGCCGATTTGGCATACTCTCAGCGGCGTCTGTTAACAAAGGAGCTAAAAGCGTCTTTTACCGACAACCGCTGATTAGATCTCTTGTAGCTTATCAGCAACAGTTTGGGAAAGAACAACTTTTTGCGCTTGATTCGAAGCTACCTGCAGTCACTACTGCACTAGGTATGACTTGTCAACCTCTGACCTGTCACTTACAAACCTTGTTTTTCTGGTTTCTAGCCATGCTCCAGGAGGTGATAGACAAGGCGGAAGGTGAAGACGGAGCCAAAGAGAAGATAGAGCTGGAGGACCTGAAGCAGCTGCTGCCTGAAGTCGCTGAGAAGGTAGAGGATGCCAAGGAGAGCCAGAGTATGGCAGGATCAGCCTCTGTGGCCATACAGCAGACATTGGTGAGTCCCTGTGGGATATTGGCTCATCTCAGGGTTGTGTTTATTAGTCACCAAACAGACTGAAACTGGCAGGAACTTGTCCCAGTAAATGCTCCTTTTAACCCTCCTGTTGTGTTAGTTTCATGTTAACTTCTTACGTCTCAAATCCCTCTAACGGGGTCGGTATGACAACAGCTAGTGAAAGTGCAGGGCGCCAAATTCAAACAAATCTCATTAATTAATATTCCTCAAACGTACAAGTATTTTAAAGAAACTTAGTGTCCGATTTTCCAAAAGACTTTACGACGAAAAGCACACCGAACGATTGTTAGGTCAGCACCTAGTCACAGAAAAACACTGCAATTGTTCCAGCCAAAGAGAGAAAATGAATCGCAAACCTTTGGTCTTCATCAGATGACACTCATAGGACTTCATGTTACACAATACATGTATGTTTTGTTCGATAAAGTTCATATTTATATCCAAAAATCTGTTTACATTGGTGTGTTATGTTCAGTAATGTTTTTCTTCCAAAACATCTGGTTTTGCAGAGCCCCCTCAATTTACAGAAATACTCATAATAAACATTGATAAAAGATACAACTGTTATGCATGGCATTATATAGATCCACTTCTCCTTAATGCAACCGCTGTGTCAGATTTCCAAAACTTTGAAAAAAGCACACCACGCAATAATCTGAGTACAGCGCTCAGACACAAAAACAAGCCATGTTGTGGTGACAACAGAAGTCAGAAATAGCATTATAAATATTCACTTACCTTTGATCTTCATCAGAATGCACTCCCAGGAATCCCAGTTCCACAAATGTTTGTTTTGTCCAAATACCTCCCTTTTTTGTTCGTGTTCAGTTCACAAATCCAAATTCATGAGGCGGGAGCACTAGGTCCAGACAAGGTCAAAAAGTTCCATTACAGTTCGTAGAAACATGTCAAACGATGTATAGAATCAATCTTTAGGATGTTTTTAACATATCTTCAGTAGTGTTTCAACCAGAGAATTCCTTTGTCTTTAGAAATGCAATGCAATGGAATGCAGCTAACTCTCATGGGTGTGCGTGAGACTGAGCTCATGGCACTCGTGCCAGACACCTGGTTGAAACTGCTCTCATTCTCTCCCCCCTTCAGTAGAAGCCTCAAACAAGGTTCGAAAGGCTGTTGACATCCAGTGGAAGCCTTAGGAAGTGCAATTTGACCCCATAGACACTGTATATTCGATAGGGGATGACTTGCGCCCAGCCATAAATTAATTAATTCTGTGTTCTCGGTCCAAAATGACCACCCCATTATAGCTGATTCTAAATCTATACTAATACATGTTATCACCTGATGTTGTGTTCTTTTTTTTATCAACTTAAAGTTGAGTTTTGAACTTCTATTTGCTATTTATGGCCTGTAGGCCTCATTGACCTGAGCTCACAACTTGTTTTTGAGATGATGATTAAAAAAAGCGGTGTATGGATTATTTTCACTGTAACAAATACTCAGATGAACCTTCTAATATTTATCACAGGCTGCTTTGTGTCAAAGTTTGACAAGGACTCTCGCCTCACCCGTGTCATGATCAAGAGCCTCACATACAGTACATTGTTTGGTCATTGTGCTACCACAGAATGAATTGTGAGCACGGCCTCAATCTTTATATACCAGAGCTGTGAGAAGTTCTATATAATGTTGTTCCCGTGTGGGAAAGATCCCCAATAAAATAGGTTCCCATGGGGGTTGCCATGGAAACCAAGAAGGGGAGTGCGGTGTGTGTGTGTGTGCGTGCGCTCAAACACACATTGCATGTAGTGGTCTGAAAGAGGAAGTGTGTCCATCTGATGAATGGGAATGTGCCTGAACTCAATGTTATACTATAATTGTAGTCTCACCCATTCATTTCTAATGACCGGGAACACCACAGGTGTACAGAAGTTAAATAAAACACCCAAAATGTAATGAAAATCATCATGTATTTTGTGTGTTCATATGCCCCTGTGTGGACAAAGTCATTGTAAATCGGTCCAATTTGACCAGAACGCAGCAGGAGGGTTAATTTACTGTTGTAGAGTGTTTTGATAAATGTTCTAATGAATGACTTAGTATAGCAGGTCTAATAAATGTTTATCACCAAGCAAGGAACAAGTTCAGTCCACTTCTCAATTGCTAATGAGAAGAGAAGTTGCCATGACTATTTGGCCAGCTTGTTTATGCCATTGATCTGTGGATGTACTGTCTTTTCTTCTACCGATAATGTCTGATCTCTTCCAGGCTGGAGCTTCTACTTTGTCAGCATTCCCATCCTCTTCCTCATCAGCGTTTGCAGAAAATGGTGGACCTTCATCTTCCTGTTCATCAGCATTTGGAACCAGTCAGGTAACTACAGTCTGTACATTTTTTTTTTTTTTATTGCACCTGGAATGAAACCTCGTGCTAATTCAAACAAATGACTTGGATGTCATTTAACTTCAGTAAGCAGCAGCTCTCATGACCAATTCCCTTGTCCTGCGTTTTAGATTTCTGTCAGATCGGCAGCCGATGGTGCATCACCCTCCAAATCTGCATCAGACATTTCCCACCTGGTCAGGAAAAAGGTGAGATCCCTCCCCACCACCGCTGCGTGCTACCACACCCAATCCCAGCCTAACAGGTGGGGAGGCTGCGCATACCCTGGTCTATACATCAATGTTGTACCCCTCCTTTGTCAAATCGGTTCATGCCCCCATTCCTAGTATGCTCATGTTGCATGAATTTCTTGCTTGCTCTTCGTTGCAAGGGTGACTCTTTCTCTCTCTTTTTAATGGCGTCTTAACTACTTCGCTTTCCATTTTAATCTCTCCTTTTGCGGTTGAGCGTTATGCATGTTTAGTACATGTTTTGATCGGGCTTGAATTCTGATGGCTGTGTGTGTATAGTTGTGATTGTGTAGCGGTGACTTTTGTGATTTGTGTGGGTAATGTTAGAGTAGATTGTGAGGGAGGTCATGTTGAGAAGTGACTTTGGTTTGTATTCCTGAACAGAGGAAAACAACTGAGAAGAGCCCCGTAAAGGACACTGATGCTAAAAAGACCAAGCAGGAAACTACAGTTAATGGCAGCGGCGATTCCGGCTCTGGCAGTAATGGAGTCCAGGAGAAAGGGGCACAGGAGGCGAGTTGATAGGTTTTATAACTCATTCTCAGAAGGGTTCGGTGCAGCAGAGGAAGTTTGTATTGGTGGCATCATGTGAAAGGGGGACCTTGAATTGTCATTTTTAAACATTTGAACAGACTGGAGTGCTATGACATAACAGACTGGAGTGCTATGACATAACAGACTGGAGTGCTATGACATAACAGACTGGAGTGCTATGACATAACAGACTGGAGTGCTATGACATAACAGACTGGAGTGCTATGACATGGCAGACTGGAGTGCTATGACATATTTGACCAAGACTCATACAGGGGGTTTAAGTTCTCAAACTGATTAATCTCTACAGTGTTAATGGACCCCTGATAAGAATGGCAGGTTTGTATATGTGGATTAAAGCAGAGTCCAGGCATTTAACATTCTAATCTACTTCTGCTGTCAGATTGGATGACACTTCCCCCTTGTTATTTATTTGTATAGCCCGGCAAGCTGTCCGCCTCTGTGGAATCCTCGGTGTGAAGTAACTTCCTCTCCCTGATCTTCCAGCCAGCAGAGCAGGCCTGCCCCTTACGCCCATTTACACTTTTGTTTCTGTAAATATGACAATTTTTCACATTTGTTTGTCTAGTTTTTGTATACTTGTTGTAATAAAAGTTCATTAGAGTATTTGCAAATGTGAATCACTTGTATTTGGAATTAATTCCACTTTTGCCACAGCTAATGGAGATGAGGCATCTTTTGTCTGATCTCCACTAGCTGTGCTGTTTGGCCACGGCATCACTGTAGGGCTCAAAGGGATTCCTCAGGCTAACAAGCTGATGTAGACACCCAAATATGAGAATGTTATCCATGGAATGGTTGCCCACCTTAAAGACAATATTTAACTGGGGCAATATGTGTGAGGTTTACCAGAGTAGTGAGAGCCATGCCCCCCCCCCAGACTGTTAGGAGCTCCCCCCTCTTGGCCAGGTTCCTTGGGTTAAATGCAAGAGGTGTTCCCCGACCTGACCTGGACCCAGTACCTCCTCCCACGGAGGAGCCTCTTTGTGTGACCATCGCACTCCAGGAAACGCTGCTCTCTGCTGACTAGTGGTAGATGCACAGAATCAGAACCATGTCCTTGCCAGGTGAGAGCCCACCAAGATAAATCTGAGGGGCGGGGAGAAAGGAGCTCTGTATGAAACAGTCAACCAAGTGCGATTCTAAGTAGGTACTGGCACATTGCTAAAAATGAAGTCGCAATAAGTGATGGAGTAGCTTGCTGTGGAAGTGCAGCAGTGGAATACTGAGTCCCCGCAACAGGGAGGGAAGAGTCACTGCCTGCCTGATAAGACAGATCTACTGTCTTACTAGTAGACAGGTTTTTAGAAATGTTTGCAAATAAAAACCTTATTTACAAAAGTATTTAGACCCTCTTGCTATGAGACTCAAAATTGAGATCAGGTGCATTGTGTTTCCATTGATAATCCTTGATGTTTCTAAAGCTTGACTGGAGTCCACCTGTGGTAAATTCTATTGATTGGACATGCTTTTGGAAAGGCACACACCTGTCTATATAAGGTCACACAGTTGACCGTGCACGTCAGAGCACAAACCAAGCCATGAGGTGAAATAATTGTCCGTAGCCCTCTTGAGACAGGATTGTGTCGAGGCACCGATCTGGGGAAGGGTACCAACAAATGTCTGCAGCATCGAAGGTCCCCAAGAACACTTAAATGGAAGACGTTCGGCACAACTAAAACTCTTCCCAGACCTGTCCACCTTGCCAAACTTGGCGATCGAGGGAGAAGGGCCTTGGTCAGGGAGGTGACCAAGAACCCGATGGTCACTCTGACAGGGCTCTAGAGTTCCTCTGTGGAGATGGGAGAACCTTCCAGAAGGACAACCAAGAGACAAACACCTTTGCTCACCTTTCCAGTCTTTTTGGCTGTAGCCAATCAAATGCTTCCTTCTCCCTGACGGGACACTCAACCCTTCTACCTCCTTGTCCTCCAAAAAGAACGGATTGATCTCACTGAAACCCAAGTGCAGTAACCGAGCAAGGTTGGTTGGTGTGCATTGTGGAAATATATTAGATTCCAGAAATTATATTGAACAAAAATATGGATGCCATGTGTAAAGTATTGGTTTCATGAGCTGATCTAAAATATCCCAGAAATGTTCCATATGTCAAACTGTGTTTTGATCACTGTTAGCATTTCTCTTTTGTCAAGATAGGCCACACCTGACAGGTGTGGCCTATCAAGAAACTGATTAAACAGCATGATCATAACACAGGTGCACAGGACAATAAAAGGCCACTCTAAAATGTAGTCTTGCCACAACATAATACCACAGATGTATCAAGTTTTGAGGGAGCGTGCGATTGGCAGTCTGATTGCGGGAATGTCATTGTATGCCGCAGCATTAAAATTTCCCTTCACTTGAATTAAGGGGCCTTGCCTGAACCATGAATAACAGCCCCAGACCATTATTCCTCTTCCACCAAACTTTTGTCCGTCAGACTGCCAGATGGTGATTCACCACTCCAGAGCCCAATGGCGGAGAGCTTTACACCATTCCAGCCAAAGCTTGGCTTTGTGCATGTTGATCTTAGGCTTGTGTGCGGCTGCTCGGCCATGGGAACCCATTTAATGAAGCTCCCAACGAACAGTTCTTGTGCTGACGTTGCTCCCAGAGGCAGTTTGGAACTCAGTGAGTATTAAAACCCGAGGACAGACGATTTTTACGCGCTTCAGCACTTGGCGGTCTTGTTCTGTGAGCTTGTGTGGTCTACCACTTCACAATAACAGCATTTACAGTTGACAGGGGCAGAAATTTAACAAACTGACTTGGAAGGGTGACCTATGCCGGTGCCACGTTGAAAGTCACTGAGCTCTTCAGTAAGCAAATGTTTTTAGCCATGGAGATTGCATGTCTGTGTGCTCGATTTTACACACCTGTCAGGAATGGGTGTGGCTGAAATAGCCAAACCCGCATACCTTTGTGTAGTGTGTGTTAACGGTCTTCATCATAATACCATCATTGAAAACAGTGGAGAAAAAAAGAGTCATGGGTTTTTTTTGTGTCTTTATTTGCACATTGTAAATGAACAACACATCCAGACAACTTACAACAATCAAAGGTCAAATGAAGTAACGTGTGCTCTCTCTCCTAAATAATCGCAGTGATTATTGTACTTATTTCCATGCACTAAAATCATCAGCGTCATCATCAATCACCTCTGATTGGGTTCCTCCATGGGGGGAGGGTCTTCGTGATCAGTGTAGGGAAGGAGAGAAAAAAGGTTATTGGCTGCGGAGGGCTGTAACGTTGACAAGGAAAGGGGTCTACTTCCTTGAAGAGTTGCAGGGATATTGGACACCTGTAATGACAGAGTACACACAACTATCAACAAAATAAACTCTGAAGCTTTATGTAGGACTGAACACACCAGGTCAGGATCTACAGCATGTTTTAAATGCGTATGTAGTATGCGTATTTAATTTTTTGATTTTTAAATTTTACCTTTATTTAACCAGGCAAGTCAGTTAAGAACACATTCTTATTTTCAATGACGGCCTGGGAACAGTGGGTTAACTGCCTGTTCAGGGGCAGAACGACAGATTTGTACCTTGTCAGCTCAGGGGTTTGAACTCGCAACCTTCTGGTTACTAGTCCAACTCTCTAACCACTAGGCTACGCTGCCGCCCCGCTTATGTAAATGTGATATTTCCATTTATTTTTACAACCCTGTTTTTGCTTTGTCATTATGGGGTATTGTGTGTAGATTTGAGAGGGGAAAGAAAATCATTTTAATACATTTTAGAATATGGCTGTAACCTAACAAAATGTGGAAAAAGTCAAGGGGTCTGAATACTTTCCCGAAGGTAAGTCACCACACAACTGGCAAACAGAGTCATGTTGAAACCGTACAATGATGTAGTCAGAGAAGGGTGATTTTCGGAGAATATAATGAAATGTACCATGGAGGGGTACGTATAGTGGCTGGTGTTGCTTGGGTCAATCTTGGCGAGGGACTGCACATCCCGGTCCCGAGCATTGACCACCCGTAAACACAGCTCCATGTTGCCCACCTAGAAAACACAGACACACGACTTCGACGTCTGATCCCTTCGTGTGTGTTTCATCATGTGTCATTGCATCTCGCATGGCTTTCGCACCTCATGACTTTTGACTCATGAATTGTATGTCATCCTCAACAGATATTGTCATTTTTAAGACATTATGTATAATGGATTTTCAATCCAACTTCATTCTAACCAGTGAGACGGGTGTCTGCCCTCACCTGGGGGACTGAGTTGAGCTGGACTGGACTGAGGGATGGTCGGATGGGGAGGGCACGTACTGGCACTCTCCAGTATCCGCTCTGAACCTGATTGTGCTGGTCGAAGAGCTCCAGCCGTGCCCAGCCCCGGGACACCATCCTCTGGACCTCCTGCCCGTAGGCGTCCAGACCTCCGGCAGCTTGAAGCTCAACCACCAGAGACAGGGAGGGAGACGGCTGCATCCTGAAGGTAGAGAGTTTTTGTATTTTATTATTATTAATATTTATATATATACATATACACACACACACACTACCGTTCAAAAGTTGGGGGTCACTTAGAAATGTCCTTTTTTTTGTCCATTTAAAATACTATCAAATTGATCAGAAATACAGTGTAGACATTGTTAATGTTGTAAATTACTATGTTGTAAATGATCCACTAGAACGCGATGGGACATGGACATCCCGGCAGACCAAACCCTCCCCTAATCCGGACGACGCTGGGCCAATTATGGGCCGCCTCATGGGTCTCCCGGTCGCGGCTGGCTACAGACCCGGGATCAAACCCGGGTCTGTAGTGATGCCTCTAGCACTGCGATGCACTGCCTTAGACCTCTGCGCCACTCGGGAGGCAGAGAGTTTTGTCTTAGACAAATGTGAAAGAGTGCATTTTCATTCCACCCCAAGTTGTAGTGAACATGCAACCTTCTGAACAACACCACACACAACTCAAAGGAAACCTTAGCTAACAGAGCACGAGACAAGTCTGTCACTCAGTGAGGGACAATTGCCTTTTGATCTCAGGGAAGGTCACCGATAGACTCCAGCCAACATGCTATGGACGAGTTTCACATGTACTTTTTCTTCTCCGGGTGCGTTGCTTACCTGGGCATAGGCTGTTTGACTGCCAGGAGGGCATAGTTCCCAGGGGGCACAGTTTGACTGTAGGGCTGACCCCCTCCAGGCTGGCACTGTGTAGGGGGCAATGGGGTAGGCCGCCCCACCTCTTGGCCTCCAGAGTAGAGACCAGCCACCGGACGCAGAACCCTCAGCGTGGCATCTACCCCAAGCATCAAGTCATAAAAGACAGCAAAACCAGCCCTGCAAATCAACAGGGTTTAGACTAGTTTAGAGGTACTTCATACCTGCATATCTGAGTTAGTTATATAAATGTGTCTCTAATAATGTATGTGAAGGTAATGTTTTATTTGAATCATAGAAAACTGAAATAGCCAACATAGATGTGCAAGTCATAATGGACTCACGCAGGGTCATAGGGCGCAGGCCCAAGGGAGTTGAGTACATGCCTTTCCTTCAGCGCGGAATGGGGCCTGGGCTGGATCTGCAACAAGAACATATGGAGGATGTACAATATGGGCCTAATGTCGTCAAAGAAAACCAGATAGATAAACAGCAATATTAACATAATAGCTTTACCAGGGCTGGAGGGGCATATATCTGGGCAAGGGGATGCATGGCTGGTGGGGCAGGGAATGGAGGGGGTGGGGGCAGCCTCCTGTCCCTAGGGCCCTCTCTGACTCGCTCTACTTCCCTGCGAAGGCTCTCAAGCTCAGCCTGAATGCTGGCCATGTAGTGGGTGTGTTCTCTTTGGATCTGATGGAGCTCAGACCTCACTGTAACTGGATCAGAGGAATATAGAATCCCATCGAATTAGAATGACTCCACAAGCATTGAAATGGATAGTAATTCTACACATCCCATGGTAGTCACTGTGAATGTGGTTACTCCTAACTGCCATTGTTTATCGGCGATGTTGCTTGTCTATGTATATAATTATGTGCGTGTTAATCACAGAGATGAGATGGAGAGGACAACCCACTGTCTTCCCGGCGCTGTTTGTCTCTGGCCAACTGGATTCTGAAGATCTCTTCCTCCAGTCTCTGGTTCTCTTGCTCCACAGCCAGCACCTCTGAGTTCCCAGCCTGCTGAGGAGGCTTCGTCCCTGGGCAGAGAGAGCGGGAGAGAAGGGGTGGTTAGAGAGGCACCAAAGTTAAGAGGAGACAGTACTTTTTTTCTTTAAAAAACAAACAGTATACAGTTATTTGTCTCTTAAAGATAACAGAAAGACAAATAGGTGCAGGCACAGGCATAAACATGCACAACAGAAACAAATCACTCAAGGTGGCACTAAAGCACCAAATGTGACATCCTCCATACCCCAATGAAGGACCATGCAGGACTGACACTCACTCTTCCTCCTGCCATTGTTCTCAGCCGCAGATTGGGCCTGTTGCTCCAGAGTGTGGGCCTCTGCCTGCATGTCATGCATCTGGGCCAGGACAGCCGGCTCAGAACCACCTGACTGCATGTAGTCCAGCCTCAGAGCTCTGTCACACCAACAGACACAGTCAAACACAGACATAGATACAGATATGTTGCAGGATAGTAATACCGTACATTGTTACTACTAACACTACAGCAACTATTTAACCAGGTTAGCCATTGAGAACACATTTTCTTGTAGAATAATGACCTGACGTCTACTTACTTGCTCTATGATTACAGCTTCTAATATCACCAACAATGGTGCTAATAGCTTTAGATGCACTATTGTAAAGTGACTATTCTACTGGATGTCATAAGGTGAATGCACCAATTTGTAAGTCGCTCTGGATAAGAGCGTCTGCTAAATGATCCATTTAGCTGACAACTTAAGTCATGGTGCATACATTCTAATAATAATGGCGTTACAAGCGCCATGCTCTACCAACTGAGCCACAGAAGGACCAATAATGTGTACTTTTTGTACTATGAGGTGTAGCTACACTAAGACATACAAATATGACTTACCTTATTTGGGTGGAGAGGGGTCCATCCACAGAGGATATTAGGTCAAAGTTGGCATTATGTCCCTTCCTGTGGTCAGGGTTGGGTGAGTCAAACGTGACCTCTTTGACCCTATGAAAAGCACAGAAGATATTAGGTCAAAGTTGGCATTATGTCCCTTCCTGTGGTCAGGGTTGGGTGAGTCAAACGTGACCTCTTTGACCCTATGAAAAGCACAGAAGAACATCTTTGTTTGTTGCTTTTTTTCTTCTAGTTTATAACCATGTCTATTTATAACTTATAACTCATCACTTACAGTTGAAGTCGGAAGATTACATACCCGTTTTTCAGCCACTGCACAAATTTCTTGTCAACAAAATCATTTTGGCAAGTCGGTTAGGACATCTACTTTGTGCAAAACACAAGTATTTTTTTTATTTTTTTATTTCCAGACAGATTAATTAACTGGATCACAATTCCAATTGGTCAGAAGTTTACTTGCACTAAGTTGACTGTGACTTTAAACAGCTTGGACAATTCCAGAAAATGATGTCATGGCTTTAAAAGCTTCTGATAGGCTAATTTACATAATTTAAGTCAATTGGAGGTGTACCTGTGGATGTATTTTAAGGCCTACCTTCAAACTCAGTACCTTCACACTCAGTGCCTCTTTGCTTGACATCATGGGAAAATGAAAAGAAATCAGCCAAGACCTCAGGAAAAAAATTGTAGACCTCCACAAGTCTGGTTCATATTTGGGAGCAATTTCCAAACGCCTGAAGGTACCACGTTCATCTGTACAAACAATAGTACGCAAGTATAAACACCATGGGACCACCTAGCCGTCATACCGCACAGGAAGGAGACACGTTCTGTCCCCTAGAGATGAACGTACTTTGGTGCGAAAAGTACAAATCAATCCCAGAACAACAGCAAAGGACCTCGTGAAGATGCTGGAGGAAACAGGTACAGAAATATCCATATCCACAGTAAAACGAGTTCTATATCGACAACCTGAAAGGCCGCTCAGCAAGGAAGAAGCCACTCCTCCAAAACCGCCATTAAAAAAAACAGACTATGGTTTGCAACTGCACACGTGGACAAAGATGGTACTTTTTGGAGAAAT
Organism: Oncorhynchus keta; assembly: GCF_023373465.1. Taxonomy (NCBI): domain Eukaryota; kingdom Metazoa; phylum Chordata; class Actinopteri; order Salmoniformes; family Salmonidae; genus Oncorhynchus; species Oncorhynchus keta. Next base: position 3,412,093 of record NC_068446.1, read on the forward strand.
GTTCTCTGTTCTGATGAAACAAAAATAGAACTGTTTGGCCATAATGACCATTGTTATGTTTGGAGGAAAAAGGGGGAGACTTGCAAGCTGAAGAACACCATCCCAACCGTGAAGCACAGGGGTGGCAGCATCATGCTGTGGGGGTGCTTTGCTGCAGGAGGGACTGGTGCACTTCACAAAATAGATGGCTCATGAGGATGGAAAATTATGTGCATATATTGAAGCAACATCTCAAGACATCAGTCAGGAAGTTAAAGCTTGGTCGCAAATGGGTCTTCCAAATGGACAATGACCTCAAGGATACTTCCAAAGTTATGGCAAAACGACTTAAGGACAATGAAGTCAAGGTATTGGAGTGGCCATCACAAAGCCCTGACCTCAATCCCATAGAACATTTGTGGGCAGAACTGAAAAACTGAAAAGGCGTGTGCGAGCAAGGTGGCCTACAAACCTGACTCAGTTACACCAGCTCTGTCAGGAGGAATGGGCCAAAATTCACCCAACTTATTGTGGGAAGCTTGTGAAAGGCTACCTGAAACGTTTGACCCAAGTTAAACAGTTTATAGGCAATGCTACCAAATACTAATTGAGTATGTAAACATCTGACCCACTGGGAATGTGATGAAAGAAATAAAAGCTGAAATAAATAATTCTCTCTACTATTATTCTGATATTTTAAATTCTTAAAAATAAAGTGGTGATCCTAACTGACCTAAGACAGGACATTTTTATTATGATTGATGTAAACTTCCGACTTCAACTGTACAGTCATGGCCCAAAGTTTTGAGACTGACACAAATATTAATTTTCACAAAGTTTGCTGCCTCAGTTTGTATGATGGCAATTTGCATATACTCCAGAATGTTATGAAGAGTGATCAGATGAATTGCAATTAATTGCAAAGTCCCTCTTTGCCATGCAAATTAATTGAATCCCCCCAAAACATTTCCACTGCATTTCAGCCCTGCCACAAAAGGACCAGCTGACATCATATCAGTGATTCTCTCATTAACACAGGTGTGAGTGTTGACGAGGACAAGGCTGGAGATCACTCTGTCACACTGATTGAGTTTGAATAACAGACTGGAAGCTTCAAAAGGAGGGTGGTGCTTGGAATCATTGACCTTCCTCTGTCAATCATGGTTACCTGCAAGGAAACACGTGCCGTCATCATTGCTTTGCACAAAAAGGGCTTCACAGGCAAGGATATTGCTGCCAGTAAGATTGCACCTAAATCAACCATTTATCGGATCATCAAGAACTTCAAGGAGAGCGGTTAAATTGATGTGAAGAAGGCTTCAGGGCATCTCTTAAAGTTGATTCAGCTGCAGAATCGGGGCACCACCAGTACAGAGCTTGCTCAGGAATGGCTGCAGGCAGGTGTTAGTGCATCTGCACGCACAATGAGGCGAAGACTTGGCCTGGTGTCAAGAAGGGCAACAAAGAAGCCACTTCTCTCCAGGAAAAACGGCAGGGACAGACTGATATTCTGCACAAGGTACAGGGACTGGACTGCTGAGGACTGGGGTAAAGGGTTTTGTGGCCCATAAGTTAATTGACAGCATGCCAGGGTGGATTGCAGAGGTCTTGAAAAAGAAGGGTCAACACTGCAAATATTGACTCTTTGCATTAACTTCATGTAATTGTCAATAAAAGCATTTGACACTTATGAAATGCCTGTAATTATACCTCAGTATCCATAGTAACATCTGACAAAAATATCTAAAGACACTGAGGCAGCAAACTTTGTGGAAATTAATATTTGTGTCATTCTCAAAACTTTTGGCCACGACTGTATGTGTGTGTGAGATGGTCATTTGCTGCCGTCTAGTGGACTCACCCAGGCTGCAGGGTAGTGATGTGGTCTTTGAGCTGCTGTAGAGCCTCTTCGTTTCTCTCCTCCCGATCCCTCAGCTCCAGCAGCAAGGTCTCCAGTTGGGCCGTGCTACCCTGCCCTGCCAGGGCCCCAAGCTGCCATGCAATGTCTGACACACACACACACACACATACTAAATGTAATCCATTACAGTTACTAGTTAACTGTCCAAAATTGTAATCAGTCATTTAATTTTGGGATTACCCAAATTCAGTTACTTAATTTGAATACTTTACTTTTGGATTACTTTCCCCTTAAGAAAAACACAAATTAACCATCAAGCACATTGGTGTGTCATAATAGTGGTCTCTGACTTGTGGTCAGACACATTGTATATAGACTCCCCTGTTTTACTGTGTTATTGACTTGTTAATTGTTTACTCCATGTGTAACTCTGTGTTGTCTGTTCACACTGCTATGCTTTATCTTGGCCAGGTCGCAGTTGCAAATGAGAACTTGTTCTCAACTAGCCTACCTGGTTAAATAAAGGTGAAATAAATAAAAAAAATTAAGACTCTCAGGTAGAATAAACTTAACTTGAATGTCATTGAGAAAACAGAAAAGTATCAATGTATTTTTTTGTTGCAAATATCCTTTCTGTATAAAAAAATGATACAAGAAGTAATCTATTTTTTTTTTACCCCCTTTTTCTCCCCCTCTTCCGATCTTGTCTTATCGCTGCAACTCCCCAATGGGCTCCAGAGGCAAAGGTCGTGTCATTTGTCCTCCGAAACATGACCGGCCTAACCGTGCTTCTTAACCCGCTTAACCCGGAAGCACCGATGTGTGGAACACTGTTCACCCTGATGACCAAGGTCAGCCTGCAGACGCCCAGCCCAGCACAATGAGTCGCCCGGCCAAACCCTCCCTTAACCCGGACAATTGTGTGCCGCCCTATGGGACTCCCAATCACAGCCAGTTGGATCATACCTAGGTCTGTGTTGACGCCTCTAGCACTGCGATGCAGTGCCTTAGACCGGCTACGCCACTCGGGAGGCAGTAATCTAGTTTTTTTGTATTGTATCTGTAAAGTTACATGTAACTGATCACACTAGCCAATTTAACCTTTTCTACATGAAAATCTGTATAAGAGATTCCTTCCTCCATACCTCTTTGTGTTGGAGGATCTCTATGGCCCCTTACCCTCTCTCTGTTGCTCCAGGAGGTGGTTGTGGGTCTGTATCTCTGCCAGCTCCTGGTTGTGCTGCTCTGCCATCTCTCTCAGCCTCTCCCTGTGGGCACACCTTCTCCCCAACACCTGGACCTGGTCCTCCAGACCTTCGGTCTCAGTAGGCCATTTCGGCAGGTTGGGCATACTCCCCTCAATCGACATCCTCAGCTTGTGAAGCTATAATTTCAAGCATGACATTTGTCTGAGTCTGTTAATTAATATTAAAGGAACTACAAAGGTGGCTATAGGTTATATTGCATGTCTAGATGGTTCAGATTAAGCGTTGGTAGGCACCTCATTAGTAAGGTTCCTCTCTGACACACTGCCCTGTAGGTTATCTTCTTTCCCAGCTCTCAGTTCTGTGTCATTGGTCCTCCCCTGCATGTTCTGTAGCTGCGTACCCCGCTGCTCTCTCAGCTACCAGGAACAATCCATGTTAGACAGACACACTACAAGAGCCACTATAACAGTTAACACACTTACCCTTATGAGATCAGGGGTGCGTGCCGGCTTTGGATAGAGTCCCTTTTGCTCAGGCTGCTCTTGTCTCAGCACCGTAGGGTCTCCAATGCTGCTCCCGATACAGAACGATGCTTTATGCTTCTCCAGAAGGCCATGGGAGCGGAATGCCATACTACACTCCCGACAACGGAACTCTCCCAATGACTCCATCACCGCGTCCATTTTAGTCAAGTTCGCAGGGTAACAACAAAAGGCAAACACCACATGTCCCAATAGTGGAAAAATGAAATGTACTCCTAAATGAGCTAAACGATAATCATTAGACTATTTACCCTTCCCCCCCCCCAAGTAAACATAGGTAGTTATGCGGTTCCTTTTCTCATGTGCGTAACAGGACTGGATATGCTTCTGGTGATTATCCCTGTTGGTTGGTTACTGTCGCCATGTCGACGCCTGTGTTGTGGAGGACGGAGGGCCACAACACGGAATTCTCAAATCAGCTCTATAGTCTTTGACTACGCAAATTGCTTTTACAGGTGTCACTGGATAAGTGTAGTACTAAACATATCACTTCTGTATGATTTTATTATTTTATACAGAGAAGCAGACAACTGTTTGGCAATCTGATGCAAAATATTTATTACAATTTTTTTTTTTTTTAAGATGCAGTAGTTTCTTTCTCGTACAGTACATGACGCCAAATCAGTAAATAATGTTCTCAAAATAATCTGAAATCTTTCAAAAGTCACACTTTTTATATATTTTTTTTACAATTCACCTTGAATAAAGGCTGCAAGAACAATATGCAGACAAAATAAATTAATGTTTCAAAATGTACCAAATTAGAAAATAAAGCCAAAAACAAAGAGCCTTACATTAGTGGTAAAGCAGTCTGAACATTCTACCAGCCAGGATTTATTTCCTTCAAAATCTAGTACTGTAAATGCATACATTTTACAACACCAGTTTCTCGTGTAAGGAAGCAAGCAAGTTGTATCTTAATGCAAGCAGTAAGGAGATTTGGGAGACTAAGTTTACAGTCTATCAACCAAAGAACTTTAATTTTGCATGTCTGCAAATTAAAAAGACAACAGCTACGATGAGAAGTCACACTTAATGTTGGTTAAACATGAAACTGACATTACTTCTGAACTTTTGTTTTATTGTTTATGCCCCAACTGGCTACATTCAAATCCGTATGGAAATAAAATGTTGGTCCATTACAGCAAATGACAGTTTTTCTACCACGTACGAGAAATATAATGATAAGCAAATGCATGCCTTACACTGTTCAAATAAGACAGAGACATTAACATATGTCAACTTTAAAAATCGACCAAAACAAACCTAAATCCTCATAGAAGGGTTATTTAGGGGACAGGAAGCAATGTCAATATCAACCGCTCACAATGATAGTTTCCTCAACACAAATGCTACAAATTGTTTTGGCAAGAGCAGGGGTCAAAGCCACTTTTCAAAATAAACTATTGATTGAAGTAATTTGCCAGTTAAATCATTGTTTTTGATTTGCCAAAACAAAATAACAATTCTGATGTGTTTGGTGTTCATGTAACGGTCGTCGTATGAAGGAGAAGAGGAGGACCAAGGTGCAGCGTGGTATGTGTCCATATTTATTAAAATTAACACAGAAATAGCAAAGAGAAACAACAGGAAACAGTTCTGGCTGGTGCAGACACACAACAGGAAACAGTTCTGGCTGGTGCAGACATACAACAGAAAACAGTTCTGGCTGGTGCAGACACACAACAGGAAACAGTTCTGGCTGGTGCAGACACACAACAGGAAACAGTTCTGGCTGGTGCAGACACACAACAGAAAACAGTTCTGGCTGGTGCAGACACACAACAGAAAACAGTTCTGGCTGGTGCAGACACACAACAGAAAACAGTTCTGGCTGGTGCAGACACACAACAGGAAACAGTTCTGGCTGGTGCAGACACACAACAGGAAACAGTTCTGGCTGGTGCAGACACACAACAGGAAACAGTTCTGGCTGGTGCAGACACACAACAGGAAACAGTTCTGGCTGGTGCAGACACACAACAGGAAACAGTTCTGGCTGGTGCAGACACACAACAGGAAACAGTTCTGGCTGGTGCAGACACACAACAGGAAACAGTTCTGGCTGGTGCAGACACACAACAGGAAACAGTTCTGGCTGGTGCAGACACACAACAGGAAACAGTTCTGGCTGGTGCAGACACACAACAGGAAACAGTTCTGGCTGGTGCAGACACACAACAGGAAACAGTTCTGGCTGGTGCAGACACACAACAGAAAACAGTTCTGGCTGGTGCAGACACACAACAGGAAACAGTTCTGGCTGGTGCAGACACACAACAGGAAACAGTTCTGGCTGGTGCAGACACACAACAGGAAACAGTTCTGGCTGGTGCAGACACACAACAGGAAACAGTTCTGGCTGGTGCAGACACACAACAGGAAACAGTTCTGGCTGGTGCAGACACACAACAGGAAACAGTTCTGGCTGGTGCAGACACACAACAGGAAACAGTTCTGGCTGGTGCAGACACACAACAGGAAACAGTTCTGGCTGGTGCAGACACACAACAGAAAACAGTTCTGGCTGGTGCAGACACACAACAGAATCAGGGACAACGATTGACAGCTGCCTCTGATTGAGAACCATACCAGGCCAAACACAGAAATAGCAAATCATAGAAAAACGAACATAGACAGCCCACTCAACTCACACCCTGACCGTACTAAAACAAAGACATAACAAAAGAACTAAGGTCAGAACGTGACAGTTCAATTGACATTTTAGCTCCTGGGAAGAGACTAAAAAAAAACGTATCGAAAGAAAGAAAAGCCCTTAAGGAAGGCGTCACCTCTGAACCCTCTGTCACACCAGTGTTTGTATGACCAGTCTCTCGTGAATGAGCAGGAAGAGTGCAATTGAGCAAGGCACCGTGATGTGAGGAGGGGTGTAAAGCCACGTTAGGTGTCTGTGTCGTCATCTGATGTCTGGCTGCTACTGGTGCTCTCGGTCTCTGTAACCTCTTCTAATTCAGGCTCTAAAGGGTTTCTCAAGGACAACAGCAGGGGCAGGCCCTTGAGAAGAGGCTTTAGGTGAACACTGTTCTGGCCAAACCTGTTCCTCTTCAACTAGAAAACACAGACAGTTTTGGAACAGGGCAGACAGGGCTGCCTCTTGGGTGCATAAAGTACTTAAGTAAAAATACTTTAAAGTACTACTTAAGTAGTTTTTGGGGGGGTATCTGTCATTTGTATTTGGCAACTTTTACTCCACGACATTCATAAAGAAAATAAATGTACTTTTTACATACATTTTCCCTGACACCAAAAATTCTTGTTACATTTCAAATGCTTATTAGCAGGACAGGAAAATTGTCAAATTCACACACTTATCAAGAGAGAATCCCTGGTCATCTACTGCCTCTGATCTGGCCTGGCTATCTGTAAATTGAAAACAAGAACATTGTGGCGTCTTGTTTGCTTAATGTAAGGAATGTCAAATCAAAATAAAATTGTATTAGTCACATGCACCGAATACTACAGGTGTAGACTTTACAGTGAAATACTGACTTACAAGCCCCTAACCAACAATACAGTTAAAAAAAACATGAGAGAATTAGAAATAAATGTAACAAGTAATTCAAGAGCAGCAGTAAAATAACAATAGCGAGACTATGCACAGGGGGGTACCGGTACAGAGTCAATGATGCGGGTGCACTGGTTAGTTGAGGTAGTATGTACATGTAGGTAGAGTTATTAAAGTGACTGTGACTATGAATAGATAACAGAGAGTAGCAGCGGTGCAAAATAATGGGGGAGGGGGGGGCAATGCAAATAGTCTGGGTAGCCATTTGATTAGATGTTCAGAAGTCTTATGGCTTGGTGGTAGGGAGCTGTTAAGAAGCCTCTTGGACCTAGACTTGGCCCTCCGGTACCGCTTGCTGTGTGGTAGCAGAGAGAACAGTCTATGGCTAGGGTGGCTGGGGTCTTTGACCATTTTTAGGGCCTTCCTCTGACACCGCCTGGTGTAGAGGTCCTGGATGGCAGGAAGCTTGGCCCCAGTGCAGTACGCACTACCCTCTGTAGTGCCTTGCGGCCGGAGGCCGAGCAGTTGCCATACCAGACAGTGATGCAACCAATGCTCTCGATGGTGCAGCTGTACAACCTTTTGAGGATCTGAGGACCCATGACAAATGTTTTCAGTCTCCTGAGGGGGAATAGGTTTTGTCGTTCCCTCTCTTGTCTTGGTGTGCTTGGACCGTGTTCGTTTGTTGTGAAGAGGGCACGACAAAACCCAGTCCTGGAGGGCCGACACACGTGTGGTTTTCATCCTGTCCTTCTAATAAGGGACTCTAATTCAGACCTGGGACACCAGGTGAGTGTAATTCACTACGAGGTAGAAACAAAAAAAAGTGTTTTCAGGCCGTAATTTAACAGCCCTGGAGGCAGGACAAAATCAGTGGCAGAGTAGCAGTTTAAGGGTTAAGTCTCAAGGGCTTAACGGCAGCAGACGGCACCTGAGATTCTGATGTCAGAAACCCCCACTGGTTGCCAGCTCACTCCCACCAAATTTCCCCGTCAGCCCTGGGATTTGAACCGACAACCCTCCGGTTACTGGCACTGGAGATGATGAATACATGACATTATTAATTTTGTTTAAAAGGTTTCATCGCTTTAGAATACGCTTTCTTAGGAGTTATTGCGTTCATGTTTGTACGAAATGCTTATTTGCATTTGATTATGTGATTAAATACATTTCAAGCTGTATGCAGAACAACACAGCATAAACATTTGGAATTGGTTGCAGCCAGGTTGTGGTTTTGTGATCTTCAAAGTTGAGAACCCATAGGACCTTCAGAAGTGTGTCAATGTATTGGAGGAAGTATTAGAGGAAGTCCAGCCATGGTGGATTGGGAGTTGAAGGGAAGTGAGTGGTGATTGGATTGTCCGCAAGTCCATCAAGGAGTGTGGTGCTGGAAGTGAAGCATGATGGGGTTGGGCTTGGAAAGTACTTTTCTATAACAGCCTGAACTCTTTTTATCCATCTCTGAAATTATATTACAAATATCCAAAAAACAAATACTTACTGTAAGAAATGTGTTTTATTGAAAGGAATATGCAACAGTTTTATACAAGTCAAAAAATACATACTCCAAACAGTTTTACTGTTATGGTTCATCCTGGGAATAAATGACAGAACTCAGAGAGGGCTTACAATTAGACAGGTGGAAGATGCAATAGTGTACAACCACCACATAACATAGAGGCAATGTTATGGCAACATTTTGTGGTGGTTGTGTGTTTGTTGGGTTGCTCCTCTTGTCTAATTTGCACAATTCAACACCCATAACATACACCCAGGAGGCAGAATACTTGGGAGTAATCTTTTACTGCAGTGGGCTAAATCAGGGTCACACAGAGCGTTCCTTGGTAGTCTTAAACAAATCTACTTTGAAACAAAAGTATACACCTCACATGGTAATGGGATTTTTTATTTTTTTAACAAACCCTGTACCATGTCAGATATGAGTTGGAATGCATTCAATTTTGAGTTTGCATCCCAATATTACATTTTATATACAGTACATTTGGAAAGTATTCAGAACGCTTCACTTTTTCTACATTTTGTTACGTTACAGCTTTATTATGAAATTGATTCAATCGTTTTTTTCCCCTCATCAATCGAAACACAATACAATGTAATGACAAAGCAAAAACAGGTTTAAAAAAATGTATGAAAATGTATACAACAATTTAAACTGAAATATCACATTTATATAAGTATTCAGACCCTTTACTCGGTACTTTGTTGAAGCACCTTTGGCAGTGACTACAGCCTAGTCTTCATGGGTATGATGCTACAAGCTTGGCACACCTGTATTTGGGGAGTTTCTCCCATTCTTCTCTGCAGATCCTCTCAAGCTCTGTCAGGTTGGATGGGGAGCAACCATCGAGTCTGAGCTATGGCTGGGCCACTGAAGGATATTCAGAGACTTGTCCCGAAGCCACTCCTGCGTTGTCTTGGCTGTGTGCTTAGGGTCGTTGTCCTGTTGGAAGGTGAACCTTCGCCCCAATCTGAGGTCCAAAGCGCTCTGGAGCAGGTTTTCATCTAGGATCTCTCTGTACTTTGCTTCGTTCATCTTTCCCTCAATCCTGACTAGTCTCCCAATCCCTGCTGCTGAAAAACATCCCCACAGCATGCTGGGGATGTGCCAGGTTTCCTCCAGACGTGACGCTTGGCATTCAGGCCAAAGAGTTCAATCTCATGGTCTGAGTGTCCTTTAGGTGCCTTTTGGCAAACTCAAAGCAGGCTGTCATGTGCCTTTTACTGAGGAGTGGCTTCCGTCTGGCCACCCTACCATAAAGGCCTGATTGGTGGAATGCTGCAGAGATTGTTGTCCTTCTGGAAGGTTCTCCCATCTCCACAGAGGAACTCTGGAGCTAAATCAGTGACCATTGGGTTCTTGGTCACCTCCCTGACCAAGGCCATTCTTCCCCAAATACTCAGTTTGGCTGGGCGGCCAGCTATAGGAAAAGTGGTTCCAAACTTCTTCCATTTAAGAATGATGGGAACACTGTATTCTCGCTGACATTCAATTCTGCAGAAATGTTTTGGTACCCTTCCCCAGATCTGTGCCTCAACACAATTCTGTCTCGAAGCTCTACAGATAATTTCTTCGAACTCATGGCTTGGTTTTTGCTCTGACATGCACGGTCAACCTTTTGACCTTATATAGACAGGTGTGTGCCTTTCCAAGTCATGTCCAATCAATTGAATTTACCACAGGTGGACTCCAATCAAGTTGTAGAAACATCTCAAGGGTGATCAATGGAAAGAGGATGTGCCTGAGCCAATTGAGTCTCATAGCAAAGGGTCTGAATACTTATTTATTTGTAATACATTTGCAAACATTTTTAAAAAACCTGTTTTAGCTTTGTCATAAAAGGAGTATTGTGTGTAGATTGATGAGGAACATTTTATTTAATCCACTTTAGAATAAGGCTGTAACGTAACAAAATGTGGAAAAAGTCAAGGGGTCTGAATACTTTCCGAATGTAAATCACAGAAGACTAAAATATAACGAAACTGTTTGACATTGAAACACCGGATTTTCGGCTTCAAATTTCCATTAAACATGTTAATAACATTCCACCCAGGAAGTCATACGATTTGGCCATTTGACTGCGTCAATTATTCAATGTTGGTCATTGTTTTTTACATTTCCAATTAATGATCGATAGTTGAGTTTGAGTTTTAATAACAAACATTTCAATTACTGTGCATGATGTACAATTCTGTGAAAACCTTTGTACGATCAATACAAATATTTAAATGTGGAACATTTCACCTCCTTAATTCTGAACACACATCTACTTTAATACATTTAATCCACATGTAGTCTGGTAACTACTTATCTTTTAAGTAGCAGTAGTAGTAGGTACTGTTTATTGCATTTTGCTGACATATATCCATATAAAAACATTTAATTTCTCATTCTTATTAAAAACGATGCAATCACTTAATAAAAGAAGTGTTAGATAAAAATAAAGCTACTTATTCAGGATGAATTTGTTGTTTAATTCAGTATATTTGTTCAGATCAGTAACTGTAGATGTTTTGCACATCTGAAAAAACAGGTCTTAAACTAAACTATAATTTAGTCTGGGATATTTTGTAGAGAGGTTCACTTCCTCTTGGGGATTAGGTAGACTTGTTGGGGGAAATGAGAAGCTTGTTTCTGCTCCTCCTGATATCTACGGGACTGGGAACTGTGAAAGCAGAGAAGAATAACATGAAGAAGAAAAAACATTTATTATGCATGTTAAAAGGGCAATTGCACTTCCTGATTTGGCCCGGTTTTGAAGATTGCTCATTAAGTAATGATGGCGGCCATGACTGAAGCCAAACGAGAGTTGTCTTGGTGGTGTGGTTTGATGTGGGTATGTCATATTTGGATATTGTACCCTGGCAGGTTCTATTTGTCCCTCCTGAGTCACCATAGCAACAGCATAGCCACTTCTTTAAAATAGCCAGAATTAATTTAAGATTAATCAAAAAAGCTGTAACTAATTTAGACGTTTTAGAGGTCTTAGCAGTGCAATTTGACATCGAGTTAAGGTCTTTGGTGCAGTATTTCTGAAGTTAAAACATGTGCACACACTGCTTAGCATTCTTTCGAGTCGGGAAAGTTTGGCTGCGTGCTCAGGACTGATTTCTGAGAACAATAACATGTCTACAACTTCATAATCGGCAAGCAGTAAAACTATCATAGATAAAGCACAAGCTACACACTTTATCAGTACCTGAATCACTTAATAGCTAGCTAAGTTCCAACTGTTTGTCAATGAAGCTAGCAAGTAGTAGCGAGCAGGCACATTGAGCAGCCAGGCCACAATCAACTTATTAAGTCAATGGCGACTATACTTCAGTGCTGTTTAAAAAAAAAAAAAACGTTTACACTATCTATTATAGTCCTGCCGACTTTTGAAGATAGCTTGGAGTGAAATTTCCTATCTTGAATGTCAATGCTCCTCCCCTAGCCGGATCAGCACCCCTACTTCCCGTGGTTATGAATGCAACAGGTGGATTGATGTGAATATAATGTAGCCTATGGATCTGGGCTAATGCAAGTGGTGGGTTAAATCACAAGTAAGCCTAGTAGGCTGTATAGCCTGTTGTCACATACTGTCATAAGCAGGGATGTAGTGCTGCCATAGCGGGAGGAAGAGGTGTCACTTTTTTCAGTTTGACAATACACGGAGCTGCATGGTAAAATAATTGATGGAAAATTGATTCTGATAAATTCTAAATCAAATATATTTAGGCCTGATTTCCACTAAAATTCCATGAAAATGATAGAACGCCAAACTAAATAAATATGTAGGCTATAGATGCCTATTGGTAGCTAACCTAAATGGCAGTCTGGTGTCATAGACTGGACCTAACATAGTAAACATAAATCCCGGAGACTCAAATTAGTTTGATATGTTGCGTTTGCTATGGTTACATAAGACAGATGGTTACTTAAGGCAAAAACGAAAGTAGGGTGGTTGCTCGGGGTGGAAGGTGGTTGTATAAAATGAACGTCTAGCAAACAGAAGTTTACGAGTTTGAATCTTATCATGGACAACTTTAGCATTTTAGCTAATTAACTTTACAACTACTTATTACTTTTTATCTACTTTGCAACTACTTAGCATGTTAGATAACCCTTTCCGTAACCTTAACCCTTTTAGCTAACCCTAACCTTAACCCTTTAAACTTAACCTCGCTTTCGTATCGTCTGAGATTCCCATAGATTGGAAAGCTGCCTCGGTCATCCCCCTCTTCAAAGGGGGAGACACTCTAGACCCAAACTGCTACAGACGTATATTTATCCTACCCTGCTTTTCTAAGGTCTTCGAAAGCCAAGTTAACAAACAGATCACCGACCATTTCGAATCCCACCGTACCTTCTTTGCTATGCAATCTTGTTTCAGAGCTGGTCATGGGTGCAGCTCAGCTACGCTCAAGGTCCTAAACGACATCATAACCACCATCGATAAGAGACATTACAGTGCAGCAGTATTCATCGACCTGGCCAAGGCTTTCGACTCTGTCAATCATCACATTCTTATCGGCAGACTCAACAGCCTTGGTTTCTCAAATGATCGCCTCGCCTGGTTCACCAACTACTTCTCTGATAGAGTTCAGTGTGTCAAATCGGAGGGCCTATTGTCCGGACCTCTGGCAGTCTCTATGGGGGTGCCACAGGGATCAATTCTCGGGCCGACTCTCTTTTCTGTATACATCAATGATGTCGCTCTTGCTGCTGGTGATTCTCTGATCCACTTCTACTCATACGATACCATTCTGTATACCTCTGGCCCTTCTTTGGACACTGTGTTATCTATCCTCCATACGAGCTTCAATGCCATACAACTCTCCTTCCGTGGCCTCAAACTGCTCTTAAATGCAAGTAAAACTAAATGCATGTTCTTCAACCGATCGCTGCCCACACCTGGCCGCCCATCCAACATCACTACTCTGGACAGTTCTGACTTAGAATATGTGGACAAACATACCCTCGTAAAACTGACCATCCTACCAATCCTTGACTTTGGCGATGTCATTTACAAAATAGCCTCCAACACTCTGCTCAGCAAACTGGATGCAGTCTATCTCAGTGCCATCCATTTAGTCACCAAAGCCCCATATACTACCCACCACTGCGATCTGTACGCTCTCGTTGGCTGGCCCTCGCTTCACATTCCTCGCCAAACCCATTGGCTCCAGGTCATCTACAAGTCTCTGCAAGGTAAAGCCCCACCTTATCTCAGCTCACTGGTCACCATAGCAGCACCCACCCGTAGCACGTGCTCCAGCAGGTATATCTCACTGGTCACCCCCAAAGCCAATTCTATCTTTGGCCGCCTTTCATTCCAGTTCTCTGCTGCCAATGACTGGAACAAACTGCAAAAATCACTGAGACTCATATCTCACTCACTAGCTTTAAGCACCAGCTGCCAGAGCAGCTCACACACAGATCACTGCACCTGTACATAGCCCATCCAACTACCTCACCCTCCCTTATCCCACCTCATTTGCACATGCTGTATATAGACTTTTATACTGTATTATTGACTGTATGTTTGTGTATTCCATGTGTAACTCTGTGTTGTTGTATGTGTCAAACTGCTTTGCTTTATCTACGGCCAGGTTGCAGTTGCAAATGAGAACTTCCTGGTTCCTGGTTAAATAAAGGTGGAGGGAAAAAATCCTAACCCCTAGCCTAGCTAACGTTAGCCAGCTAGCTCACTTTAGCCACCTAGCTAGAATTCATAACATATCGTACGTTTTTGAAAATGAATGAGCATCTCGAATTTATGCACAGAATAATACGAAATGCTCTGAGACCAGGTTTTAAATGGTGGTTTCTTCCATGTATTCTCTCTCTATGGCGGTGGCACAAATGATGAACTGTAGGCATGTAAAGACCAATCAATCGCAGGCTTGACCACTGTGTGGACCAAATCCAACGTAACAAGAACATCCACAGGCAGAAAACTCCACCGGGGGGCTAAAATGGCTGTCCTCAAAAGAGTCTTCTACAACGCACTTGAACTCGCCCTACTGTCCGAGTACTGTCCTTACACCAACGAGATCTAGGATCCAATTCCCCGCGTGTCTGCCATGAAGTTCCTAAAACTCCATAGACCCCCTTGCGCAGTGGAACCCAGAACGATACGCTGCCTTTCAGCACCACAATTCAAAGGCTGCTCAAATCGTTTAAAATAACCCTTAAAACCTTTTGTGACTAGGGGGCAGTATTTTCATTTTTGGAAAAATAACGTTCCCGTAGTAAACAGGATATTTTGTCAGGACAAGATGCTAGAATATGCATATAATTGACAGCTTAGGATAGAAAATACTCTAAAGTTTCCAAAACTGTAAAAATATTGTCTGTGAGTATAACAGAACTGATATTGCAGGCGAAAGCCTGAGAAAAATCCAATCCGGAAGTGCCTCATGTTTTGAAAGCGCTGCATTCCAATGCGTCCCTATTGAGCAGTGAATGGGCTATCAACCAGATTACTTTTTCTCCGTATTCCCCAAGGTGTCTACAGCATTGTGATGTAGTTTTACGCATTTATGTTGAAGAATACCCGTAAGCGGCTACATTGCGCAAGTGGTCACCTGATGCTCTCAGAGTGATTCTCGTGTAAAATACAGAGGTAGCCATTATTCCAATCGGTCATACTGAAAAACCAATTGTCCCGGTGGATATATTATCGAATATATATTTGAAAAACACCTTGAGGATTGATTATAAACAACGTTTGCCATGTTTCTGTCGATATTATGGAGCTAATTTGGAATATTTTTCGGTGTTTTCGTGACTGCAATTTCTGGGTGATTTCTCAGCCAAATGTGAAGAACAAACGGAGCTATTTCGCCTAC
The DNA here is from genome assembly GCF_023373465.1 of Oncorhynchus keta. Classification (NCBI taxonomy): domain Eukaryota; kingdom Metazoa; phylum Chordata; class Actinopteri; order Salmoniformes; family Salmonidae; genus Oncorhynchus; species Oncorhynchus keta. Next base: position 3,427,564 of record NC_068446.1, read on the forward strand.
AAAAATAATATTTGGGGAAAAAAGGAGCATTGGCTATCTAACTGGGAGTCTCGTGAGTGAAAACATCCGAAGCTCATCAAAGGTAAACAATTTAATTTGATTGCTTTTCTGATTTCCGTGACCAAGTTACCTGCTGCTAGCTGGTCAAAATGCTATGCTAGGCTATCGATAAACTTACACAAATGCTTGTCTAGCTTTGGCTGTAAAGCATATTTTGAAAATCTGAGATGACAGGGTGATTAGCAAAAGGCTAAGCTGTGTCTCAATATATTTCACTTGTGATTTTCATGAATAGGAATATTTTTTAGGAATATTTATGTCTGTTGCGTTATGCTAATTAGTGTCAGTCGATGATTACAATGATTACCCTCATGTGGAATGGGGAGTCACTAGAGTAACACTAGTAGGCGTAGGCCTCCTCACTTATTATTATTATTACTAGCAATACAAATATGATCACTTCTCATAATGGTGCTTGCTGCTCATTTAATAAAGTTAAATCAAAGCTGAATCAGATTCTGGCAAGATCACATAATGATAAATTAGTATTTTACATAACAGATCCAAATATAATAGCATATAAGCAGGGGCACAAATTTCACTGGGGATGGGGACAAACCCCCAAAAGAGCAAGCAATGCAGAAGCACAGTGGCTAATAAAAACTCCCCAGAAGGCTATTATTGCTTCTATAATCAGCACTACAGCTTTCAGCTGTGCTAACATAATTGCAAAATGTTTTTCTAATGATCAATTAGCCTTTTAAAAGGATAAACTTGGATTAGCTAACACAACGTGCCATTGGAACACAGCAGTGATGGTTGCTGATATTGGGCCTTTGTACGCCTATGTAGATATTCCATTAAAAATCATCCGTTTCCAGCTACAATTGTCATTTACATTGCTTTTCTTTCAAAAACAAGGACATTTATTTCTAAATGACCCCGAACTTTGGAACGGTAGTGTATGTGCTGTCTTTGCAATTGATGTAATCTTTTCAAACAAAATATTAATTTGAAAGAATCTAAAGACTTTCACAGTGTAGGTCTGTTGTTTTAACAATGTAATAACAATTTCTAATGTTATAAGTGTCTTTAACATTCAGTAACAGTAATAATACGTTTATAGCAGTGATCTACCAATCAGCATGGGGGACAGTGTCATCTAGAGGAATAGAAATTAAACTATTACTCAGATATTATTTAATGAACATTACTGAACTTCCAATCATTAATTCCTTTTCAACTAATTCATATTTAGCTTCTTTTTTTTTTAATACACATTTTGATGTCCCCTGATTTACATAATGTTAATTACGTTTTTGAACATGTACTGAGGGCATATTTAATTTAATTTACCCACCTTGGCAGAGCGCCTATTTACAAATAACCACCAGAAGTCAACAATAGGCCTCAATAGCGCTAAAATAGCATGAAAAGTAGAGGGTAGGATTAGAGAAACAGAACGCATCTTAAAGCAGCAATCAGCAGCAGAAACAACAGCAAAGTGACTTCACCGTCCGTGGTTCAGTAAAAAGCTGAGGTATGGGGCTGGAGAAATTGTATCACTCAAATTCATAGACAGAGCTATGGATGCAAAGATTGACCATAAATTATATCAATGTTATAGTTTTAACCATGTTTTGAGGCTATATTTTATGTGTTTACATTTTCTTTGTTTACTAACATTGGAGTAAAAAAAAGCTTATGTTTTGGGTTCTGATGGGGTAAGACATTTGAACTAAACTTATTATGAGTTATTTTCTTTTTAAAACAGGCAAAATATACTACGATTTGTGAACTTGTGCACGATGTCGCTGATTTCGCGGAGCTGTTCTAAGGGGCAGTTGACTTTCAAAGAGTCCAGTGAAAATTTCACTGTGAACTCAAAATGTAATGTGAAAATGTTGCCTTCCTTGCAATGTCTGTGTACGATCAGCAGAGGGAAACTGCTACTCTTAAACCCGAGAGAACCATTACAGCAATGCACTCCATAGGACTCACATTTACACCCTAAAGATATGAGTATATTTGTTGGGCCCCCATCCTACACACATTGGTCATTGTAAGGCAGGAGCGGACTCGGACCAGAAATTGGCTATGGCATTTCTAACATACCAGCCCATTTTTCCCTTGAGGCACCCACACTAGACCATTTTCTCCCCTCAAGGCCTCCACACCGGACCATTTTTTTCCCCCTTGAGGCCTGTGTTATTAGCCAGATAATTATAATTTCACCCCCCCAAAAAACTAGTTAGACAGGCCCATTGGGCAAAACATTTGCACAAAATGCCAGATGGCCAGTCTGCTCCTGTTGTAAGGTGGAGGAGACGTGTAGGGAGGTGGCTATCTGAGTCAGTTTTTGTCATTCTCATAATAGTGTTTTATATCAACTATCTATTTCATAGAAAGTTTCATTTTCCCTGTATCGATTATGTTACTTCAACTGTACTACGGCTGTCCCTGTAAAATAACACCTTGATCTGTTGCACCTGTCTTTGTGATCGTCTCCACCCCCCTCCAGGAGTCGCCCATCTTCAACTGTACTACGGCTGTCCCTGTAAAATAACACCTTGATCTGTTGCACCTGTCTTTGTGATCGTCTCCACCCCCCTCCAGGAGTCGCCCATCTTCCCCATTATCCCCTGTGTATTTATACCTGTGTTCTCTGTTTGTCTGTTGCCAGTTCATCTTGTTTGTCAAGTCAACCAGCGTTTTCGTTCTCTGCGCTTGCTTTTCCCAGTCTGTCTTTTTCTCGCACTCCTGGTTTTGACCCTTGCCTGTCCTGACTCTGAGCCCGCCTGCCTGACCACTCTGCCTGTCCTGACTCTGAGCCCGCCTGCCTGACCACTCTGCCTGCCCGTGAGCCTGCCTGCCTGACCACTCTGCCTGCCCGTGAGCCTGCCTGCCTAACCACTCTGCCTGCCCGTGAGCCTGCCTGCCTGACCCATCTGCCTGCCCTGTGAGCCTGCCTGCCTGACCCTCTGCCTGCCCGTGAGCCTGCCTGCCTGACCACTCTGCCTGCCCGTGAGCCTGCCTGCCTAACCACTCTGCCTGCCCGTGAGCCTGCCTGCCTAACCACTCTGCCTGCCCGTGAGCCTGCCTGCCTGAACCCTCTGCCTGCCCGTGAGCCTGCCTGCCTAACCACTCTGCCTGCCCGTGAGCCTGCCTGCCTAACCACTCTGCCTGTCCGTGAGCCTGCCTGCCTAACCACTCTGCCTGTCCGTGAGCCTGCCTGCCTAACCACTCTGCCTGTCCGTGAGCCTGCCTGCCTAACCACTCTGCCTGTCCGTGAGCCTGCCTGCCGACCGGTACCGTTGCCCCACCTCTGGTTTACTGACCCCTGCCAGCCTTGACCTGTCTATTGCACCTGTTGGATTATTAACCTGTTGTTAATTCAACGCTGTCTGCATCTGGGTTTTACCTTCATACCTGGTACACTGGACAGGTGCAGTGAAATGTGTATGTGACAATAAAACTTATAAATACTGTATATAAAGGTCTATGGCTGAAAACCCTATTCACTCTGACAGGGTATTGACCCATAAATTCAGTTTAATACTTCCTGTTGTGCTGTGATTCGATCTGCCACTCAAAGGCTATTTATTCCTAGAGTGTGTTCAGCTGGGATGACACGGGAGCTACTTTGGGAGATAATGGTAAATGCAGTAGTTATAGTATTATGAGTGTATGTTTTGGATTGTGTACTAGGGGTGCTCTGATTCAAACTGATGAGAAATTGCATGATACATACCATCTGCTAGTCCAGACTTCTCTTTCCTCGATAGATTACTGTGGGAAATAATATATTTGAGAAATGTTATAGAGAAGTGAATACATTTTGCACTGATGCATAATATCCCCTCCATTTTATCCCACAAAATACCATAGGCTTGAGTCTGTGAAAACCAATACTAGGCTACAGATAATTTATGAAAAAAAACCTCAAAAACATACCCATTCCAACATTGCTTCCCGAGCAGGAAACTGAAATCAGAAAAGAATGTGTATCAATCAATCAATCAATCAATCAATCAATCAATCAATCAATCAATCAATCAATCAATCAATCAAATGTATTTATAAAGCCCTTTTTACATCAGCTGATGTCACAAAGTGCTGTACAGAAACCCTCAACCTAAAACCCCAAACAGCAAGCAATGCAGGTGTAGAAGCACGGTGGCAAGGAAAAACTCCCTAGAAAGGCCGGAACCTAGGAAGAAACCTAAGAGAGGATAATAATCTGGTATATGCCAATGACTTTGTAAAAACCATGCTATAGAAAACAAAGCAAAATTAACTTGACTGAAATGGCATTTCCTTTTAGATTCTTTCAAGTGGTATTGTGGTATTGAGTACCTGAGTACATCCTCTGGGGGCAGAACTGAACCATGGCTCCGTCCTGGGTGAGAGGGGCCACCACTACGTTGTAGACGTCCCCACACATGATCTCCGGCACTTCACAGGTGTTGCCCCCGGGGGGAGGGGTGCAGGTGTAATTGGACTGGCTACCAACCATCTTGGCCGTGTAGTTATGGAGACCGCCAGTGGAACGCCAGTATACACGCAGTGTGTTGTTGGCCATCCTGTACAGCTTCACGCCCGATGGACAACAAGCACCTGGGAGGGAAAGATAGGTCAGTAAGGCACTAGAGTCGCAACTGTGCAGGGCGCAATGGTATGTGGATGTTAAAATGGACTTGGCTATGATCAAACTCTGACACTCTTCTGTAACTTAATGCTATAGAAATTAATTGTGTGTAATTCACCTAGAGTGTAATTCACCTAGAGTGTAATTCACCTAGAGTCAGTAATTCACCCAGAACGTTTTCCATTTTTCCATTCCACTGACTCAGCGGTCCCATTGTTGCTATGATAGGTGCTTCTGTCTTTCACTCATTGGATGAGTAGCTGGGATATATTAGTCTATCTGTCACTCACTGGATGAGAAGCCATGATAGGTGCACTCAGACATGTGTCCAGTGCGGCTGATGGCCTCCATGCTGACGGTGTAGTTTGTTCCGCAGGTGATGCATCCCATCAGGCAGTGGGTGTCCAGGGTGTGGCAGCGGGCGGTGCCTTTCGGTGAGGTCAGAGAGGTCATGTAGGTGTGTGTGCCTCTCGCCATCGACCAGGTGACATTGGTCATGGCCTGAGTCACCTGTTCAACGTTAAAGGTTGCCGGGCAACAGGGTGCTAGAGGACAAATGGAAAGCACAATTGTGAGAAATGTATACTTCTTTTTTAAAAATCTATCTGCAGATAGCTGAATGAACAACTTCATAAAATGTTCACCACAACATCACCAGTAACAAGTGATACCAGTAGTCCAAACGAATTAACCAAAACCTTTCCCTTTCTCCATATAGTTTCCATGGTTTCCCTACCTGTTTCCAGTGGAATACTGTAGCTGGGAAAACTGTCACCCACGGCGGTGGTTGCTATGGCGCTGACCTCATAGACCTCGCCACAGGGCAGGTCAAGTATCTCACAGGACGTTCCTCTGGAAGTGCAGGTGTTTCTGTTGTCCTGGGCCACTACGCTCACTTTGTAGGTGGTACCTGCTCTGTTGGGAGCACTAAAGCTGACTTTGACACTGGTGGTGTTGATCTGGGTCACATTCAGGATCTCTGGCATACAAGGAGCTGAGAAAGAGGAAGTGAAGGAGAGAGGAAGTGGCACGGGGAGGGTTATCGTCACAGTGATCTTTTACCTGTGGGTGTAATGACACACACGTTTTCGCATTCATCCAAATAAACTGGTGATATGATTAGTTAGCAGACACTTTTCTATGTGGCAATTTTTCTTAAAGATGTTTGTGTCACCTGTCTCCTTAGTGTGTGATCTGCAGGTGTGGTTGCACCCTCTAATCTCATTACAGGGGATCACCACCACACTGTAGGGGCTGTTACAGGTGAGGTCGGAGAGAGCGCACACTGGTGCCGTGTCGTTACACAGGATGAGCTCTGACCCTTCCACCGCCCGCGTCTCGTACACCTCAGCCCCACGCACTGCTGACCACATGATCTCCAGGGTGCCGGGGGAGGCCAGGGAGATGAACACATCCTCGGGACAACAGGGTACTGGGGACGGACAGACAGAGAGAGAGAGAGGGGGAGGAAAGAGAGAGAGAGACACGGAATACATTTATTTCAGTATTTATATCATTGTCAATATGAACTGACGTGGGCTATCTGAAGAACATCTATCAGCATTCATATTTATTTAGATCCCCCATTCAATGAGCTGAATGAGACTTGTGTGAACGTTTTTTTATTTTATTTTTTAAATAGCGTGATTTCAGAGGCACATTATGTGTGCTGGGTCTCTGGCACACCGCTAGACTGTAGAGCTAAAGCTTCGACTTACAGGTGGTGTAGTTGAGCACGGGGCCCGGTGGGCTGGATCCAGCCAGGCTGAAGGCGAACACAGTCATCAGGTAGGTGTATCCACACTGGCAGTGATAGTTACAGCTGGTGGAGCTGGTGTTGCACCTCTCCTCCTGACCATCATCCCTCTTGATGAAGGCCACGTAGGTGTCGGTGTAGGGTATGGCGTCCCACAACACAGAGCAATTACCTGCCTTGGTCTCCTCCACACGCAGGGGCTCTGGTGGGCAGGGGACTGAAGGGAGACACACGGCAGGGCGTGCAGTTATTAGATGTTCATCATACGGTTATTACATGTCTGTAATAGTGGCTAAAGGTCGGGTTATTCATGTTACTTTCAATGAATTCCTGTGTTGTTAGTACCTTACATATGCATCTCATGCGTTGATGAAATAGTAGAAGGATCTCAAGTGTATCAATATGCTGTGCTTTACATAGCAGGTTTGTGTCTTCTATTACTAGATGTCACAAACCTGCCATATAACAAACAATCGATTTGTTTGCTTGATTGATTGACTGATTGATTGATATGTCTACGCACAGGTGATGAACTCCTCGGGAGCAGAAGGGATGCTGGGTCCTCCCTCGTTGATGGCTGTCACGGTGACGGTGTGTCTCTGGCCACACCCCACGGGGGCCAGGGTGCAGGCGCCGGTGGTAGAGGTACAGTTCAGCCCCTCTGAGCTGAAGGCCAGGTACTCCCCTGCCCCCTGAGATGGAGCCCAGGACACAGACAGACCGGCCTCAGAGCCCACCATCCTCACCTCCAACTCAGTGAGCACAGGGATGCATGGACCTGGAGGGAGGAGAGAGAAACAACATGAGCACGCACACAATTAGGTACAGACCTAGACGAATCCTAAAGGTGCTTACAAATATACTGCACAAATTGGCGCTCTTGCTTGCCATTTGCTCCACCCTATCCCTATCAGGTCTCGAAAAAGGCCTCGTTAACTGAAAGTTAAATAAAGCTAGATCAGGTACATTTTCTGAAGAAAATGAAACAGGGCAGTGTAACACTGAAGAGTGTACTTGCTAACCAAAAATCCCCTCTCTTCCTTACGTGTGATCTGGCAGACGGTGAAGTCATCTCCCTGTCTTTTCTCGGGGTCCCAGGCGTTGCCCTTGATGCAATAGGTTGTCCCAGCCTCCAGGCCAGAGAAGGTCACGCTGGTGTCAGTGGTGTTGAGCTTCACCCTGCTGTCTGAGCCCTCCATGATGATGCTAATGGTGTACAGGAAAACGTGGTCCACAGGCTCCCACCCCACCACAATGGTGTCATTGCTGGGAGAGGTGGAGTTGAGCTTGGGCGCAGCAACCACTTTAGGAGAGGGACAGCAATGAGACATGTTATGTAGAGTGTGTATTCGTTTGTCTGTGTTGGGGGTGTTCATGGTTTGCCTTTTAATTGTGTGATATCATTCAGAAAGCTCTAAAGTGTATGTTCTGTGGGATCACTTTACAATGTACCACTACATGACTGATATTTGAGACGATCAAAATTCTCTCCCTCTCCTCTGGCTTCTAAAGAAGGTCAAACCACAACACAATAGGATGAAACTGCTGGTGGCTTGTTTTGGTACATGGAGATATCCGATAGGCTGACTAACTCAGGTCCTACTCCCAGGGTAACCAACGCAGTGCTCTCAGTTGTCAACCCAGTTAGGTTTATTCTTTGTGTATGGAGAGGGGTCAGATATAATTACAGCGGATACCTCCCTCCTCAGGGCAGCAAGAGCATCTCACTAATGGAGGAAAGTACCGGATTTGCAATACCTCATCTGAAATCAAGTTTTTTAAGGTCAGGTATGTAGCTACAATCCTCTTCCTGGCTTTGGCTCATTTACGTCAGCAAAGGGATCGAGTGACTTATGGTGGGGGCACTGGAGATAAAGGTTGTTACTGTTTTCCCTATCAATGACTAATTTCTTTATACCAGGCTTTCATACTCTTGTGTGTTTTTTTTCCCCTTTCCCCCGACAGACGGTGAATGTGAATGTGAGATTACAAGGGACAATACCTGTCTTTGCTACCACAGGGAGGGAAGGCTGGCTCCTGCCTCCACTGTTGATGGACATGACACTGAGAGTGTAGTCGGTGTAGGCCTGAAGGTTGAGCACGGTCCCAGGGGAAGAGGACACCTCGGTTTCGTAGAAGAAGGACATGTCGGCGGTCTCGGCACGCAGGATGTAGGATGTGGCACCGGACACCTGAGTGAACTCCACGGTCAAGCTCTCACTCTGTTTTGATGTCGCCATGTTGATGGTGGGCACCTCAGAAGCTACAGAAGGGAAATAAACAAGAAGAGGGAATTGTTGAAACTCACGAAAGGAGATACCCACATGGAAATGTAAGGATTGTAACCAGTTACACCACAATAATCATACCTGCTTTTATTTTTCACTATAAGCCCACTGTTATAATATACTTTATATTTCTTATGAGAGGTTGTCCCTTAACATTGCTCTAAAGACAGATTTGATATATTCCCTTATAGCTCTGATGAGAGAGAAAAACAGAGCTGGCCCTGGAGCGGTGATTAATGACAGAATGTTACGAGATCACAACAGAATGTATAGCCTATTGTTTCACCATCATCTCCTTAGGGTCACATAGGAGACACTGATTTTACCGGTGGTCTCTTCTACTTCAGCCTGGCTCAAAACATTCAGGCTGTTATCCATGGCCTCAGCCCTGATGATGTACATGTTGTTGGGGGTTAGAGAGTTGATGGAGCCCATCACAGAGTTGGCACCGAACTGGGCGAAGGCTGAGGCATCCAGGGAGTTCTTGGAGGTTGCTGTGATCTTGTAGGAACTGGCTCCTGAGCATTTGCTCCACTGCACTGTCATACTCTTAGATGTTACGGTGAATATCGACACTGTGATTTCTATATGAGGTGAGAGATGGAATCACTGTCAAATGCTGGGTTCACGTCTGGATCAAATTAGAAAATATTATAGCACTACTATTGCATACATGTACTACAATTACACGATCATTCTAGTGTAATAATCAGGATTCTTTTAATCCACTTTCATCCGACCATCATTTTCTGCAGTTGAAAAATATAGACTGTTTAGGAATGTACATGTATTGTGACAGAAATATAATTTTTTTACCTGATGAAGCTGAACTCTGGAAGTAAAAACAGAAAAGGAAGTAAAAACACATATATATATATATATATATATATATATAATACTTTTAAGGGAATGTAAAACAAATTATATTACACAATGTTCATACCATGAGAAGTTTTATGAAATTCAAGCAATCACTTTCCTGGAATGAATGTTCCCTACTCAAGGTTAATCTTACAGTACACCTGATGACAGGTATGCCAGTCAATAAGGCAGTGTTCCCTCTAGATAGCTCATTCCTTTTCCTCCAACAGACTATTCATGTTCTTCTGATGTTATTGCAATAGTAATGTATTTGTCCTACACAAATAGCACAGGTATAAAGCTTCACAGTAAAAAATAAAAAGTAATCCTTACCTGAGAGCCTATGCCTATCAAGGCGAAAATCACCATCCAATTAATAAATCCCATTCTGTTTTTCTTCTTCTTGATGTTATCCTTCTCTGTTCTCTGTCCTTCTCTTGATTCGTTGAAAGGAGCTATTTGAGAATTGCTTCACGTTCTACGTTTGTCCTTTCTTTAACACATTTCTGCTCTGTGTTGACTGAAATACCTATATGTGACCCCGCCCACTGCAGCCAATCATTGGCCGCAGCTAGAACAGCTACCTGCAGGCAGGGTTGTGTTCAGTTCGCTCCAACGTTTGCTTACGTTTGTATTGAATGACACATTTCTCCCAAAACGGTGCACGGGTACGTTTCTGTTTGCTCCCGTTTGGTGGGTGTGGTGAGGTGTGGCCTGATCAATATGGGTATGACATTATCTCACATTTCTTTTAGACTAACATTTAGTTTTCAGCAGCCAATCATTGGCAGGGCTAGAATTTGTATAAACCTTGCTGTCTGTCGCTCTGATATTTGCAACATTGTTTCAATATTAAACATTTGATCTCCAGCTGTCCATAGTAATGAACGTGTCGGGAGTCGGGACGAGACAGACAGACAGGCAGCATTTCTCAGCCAGTCGAAATCATGAATCAGCTGGCATAATTTTTATGGATATATACAAAGAAATGTACATTGGAAAAAAGGTAAAAACGAAACGAAGTGTAGCTAGTTTGTAGTCTTTCCAGCTTCAGTTTGAAGTGATTGTGTTAGCTATGAGAAAGTACATTTTCTATGCCAGGCGAAATCGCACCTCATTGGCTCATTGTTATTGGTGTATCCAAATAAATGTTACAAGAAAACAGCAGAAACTATTAAAAATGCAGCTACTGTTGTTATTCTGGCTGCACTGTTTGACGTGACTATAAGTTAGCCATAGTTGGCTAGCTAGCAAGCAAGGGATAAGAACATTGCCAGCCAGTTTGGCAATATAAAAATGTAACATTTCAAACAAAACAACAAGACTGAACTACTGGTTCGTGTCTCTGGCAAACGGCTAGAAAACAAACGACCACCCGACTTGGGTAGCAACTCTAAATTTGTGTCGGGACTTTTTCTCGTGAAAGGATGAAATAGTATGAATATATTCATCCACAATTTTTTTACATTAAAATATGTAAATCATTATGTTAATATGTTGGTAACCCATTGTATAAAAGTAATAATGCCCTTGAAGTCAGTGTTTGGAAAATACAGTAAATAGTCACGGGTGTTGTTAGGCCCGAGACGAAGTCGAGGCCTGGAAAAACCTGCCACTATATCCTCCAAAGACCGGCTTCTCTGGCATTATCACTTAATTATGAGTGCGATATCTCACATCAAATCAAATGTATTTATATAGCCCTTCGTACATCAGCTGATATCTCAAAGTGCTGTACAGAAACCCAGCCTAAAACTCCAAACAGCAAGCAATGTAGGTGTAGAAGCACGTGGGGATTCGCATGTGGGGATTCGCTAGGATCACCTACTATCGGAATAACCTTTCAAAAGCATTTGTTGGAGACAAGACAGGTAGAATGGTGAATTAGGTTGGCCCACACATCCTTTAAAAGGAGTTAATTTCCCGCATTCTGGTTATTCTCAAGCATCCTTCTCTTCCTCATGCTCTTGTGAGCAGGGGAATATGGTGAGATATCTCACCCCTAATATCTGTGAAACTGGGGTTATGCAAGTAACCTTCAATTATCCTTCAATTATTTGTTTTGATATCTCACATGTGGGGATTTGGCCAACTCCCATATCGCAAAGACATGCTCTACAAAGCAGTGTTAATTTCGTCAACAACAATAGTGGGAAAAATATTAGTTAAACACCAATTTTTTTCTGTGGCAATTGAGAAGACTATAATTGACTATGTAGACCCAAAGAAAACTAAAAACAAAAATAATTTTTCATTTCAGATTACTAAAATGAGACGAGAGGAAATTACCTCTGTGACAAAAATCTGACCAGAGAGTTTTTGGACAAGAGTTGAGAGCTTTTCAGTGATAAGCACAATGAAATATTAGCAGTACAGATGTACAGCTTTGTTCAGCAGTGGGAAGGACATGCCACACCCGGCACACACAGCCTACATCAGCTGTAGGGAAGCAAGCGATGAGTGTAGGCAGACAGGCAGACAGGTGCCACCTCCTCCAACTATACACATTGTGCAGGTGACTCTCTTGCTTCCCAGTAGCTACACTGTTAGCCATTTTTGCAATTTTATCAGTAGCTTACTGTATTAATCAACTGTATAAACTGAACACAGTAGATTGCACAGTAAAATATATACATTTTTTTTTACAGCAACACTGCAAGACCTTTCTGTAATTTCAACAGTAAAACACTGTAAACTACTGTAAATGTGATTTACAGTATTAATTATGGTGCATTGTGGGAAAACGTTGTGTGTGGGGAAAGAGTCTCTGCCCCATTAAAATATTTTAAGGCGTGCCTTGTAAGAGGCTATATTTGTCAAGTATCCCTGACTGCAGTGGCCAGGCTCAATGTGGATGGAATCAAACATTTGACTCCATCCAAAACGTTTGACTTTTCTTTGTCCATCTGAGGTCGTTTGCACAAGGCACACGGTGAATACAAAACTTATTTCATTTTTGAAGATCGTAAGAAATATTATATATCTTTTTTTTATTTATTTTACCTTTATTTAACCAGGCAAGTCAGTTAAGAACACATTCTTATTTTCAATGACAGCCTGGAAACTGCCTGTTCAGGGGCAGAACGACAGATTTGTACCTTGTCAGCTCGGGGATTTGAACACGCAACCTTCCGGTTACTAGTCCAACGCTCTAACCACTAGGCTACCCTGCCGCCCCCATATGAAGTGGTAACAGCAGATGTGTTGTAACACTTTTAGCTTCATGCTATATTTGAGACAAGCTGCTGATAATGTTGCAGTGAACTTGTTATATATGTCATGTACTGTTAAAATTGTATTTATAAATGTTATAACGTTCTAATTATATTATTTCATTGAGCATATATAAACATACAGTTACTACCTATCCTGATTTATAATGCTATTTACTGTCCTCATGAGAATGGACACAGACTATACCATATAGACATACTGACAAGCCGAATGTGCTTTGTACATTAAGTTATACCGGCTCCAGTAAAGAGATCAGAGACTCGGGTGATTTTAACAAGTGATTTTAAGGACGCAAATGAAAGGTTTTTATAACGTTCAAGACTTACGACAAGGGAAAGTTCTGCAGGAGAACCAGGCACCACCGTCGCCTAATATGCTGCATGTTTTCCTTTGAAAAGGAAAATCACACAATCGGATGGGTATCCCAAAAACCATTATATCCACTAGTGATGAGAACTTCATAATTTATTACATACCTCAGTGAATACGTCAGGAATATATTTCATGATGTAGAAGACATCCCCCCCCCCAAGAAGTCATGTCACATCAGCATCCAGGAGTTTGATGAATGACTTGTGTACGTAGTGTAAAAACTGTAGGAAATAAGTCCCAAAAAGTGTCAACAATAATAAACAAGAAGAAATATGAGCAATAACAGTAGTGTGCTGTCGAAGCACAGAAATAATAATCACTTTTCATATGTTATAACAGAAAATAGGACTAATGTAATATACTGAATAGCCAGCATCTTACCATCACAACATAAGGTGAATGCACCAATTTGTAAGTCGCTCTGGTTAAGAGCGTCTGCTAAATGACTTAAATGTAAATGTAACAAACACCCCACAGTTGTTTGTGAAACCTTGCGTTGGTAGACCCTGTGGTGTGAACAAAGGTACCATATTCAATAAAGGAATGACAATCAAGACTTTTGGTCCAGTTCAGTGGAATCCTTGTGGTCCTTCTGTAGCTCAGTTGGTAGAGCATGGCGCTTAAGGACCACCCATACGTAGAATGTATGCACACATGACTGTAAGTCGCTTTGGATAAAAGCGTCTGCTAAATGGCATATATTATTATTATTATATTATCATTTAAAGGAATATCTAACCTGAACATCATCCACACCAAAAGTCCTCCAAGGTCCAGGGGACGAGATCCGAGCACTGTTTCTGTGAACAGTGTGTATGTGAAAGTAAAGGAAAAGTACAATTCAACAGCTTTTTTTTTATACTCCAGCGTGCATAACAGTTTTGAACACAGTTGGAACTGAATTAGCCCAAGTATGATTCACAACATGTGTGGGGTGTTGCTGAACCAGAAGATGTATTTTCGACTGCAAACACACCATTTCTCACCTCAATTGCACTCACATGTCAAAGATCTTTCATTGGACACCGTTTCAAAGCAATGTGTATGCTTTCTTCGTAAATGTGTTTTGAAGGTTCTCTCATTTAACTTCAGCTTGCGTTGTGGACAAATTACAATGACTTTTCTTGACTTGCCATGTATGTTGGGACCAGGTGATTTCATTATTGTATGTACTATGATTAGGCCGTGTAGACTCGCTATGTGTAACTAAGGGAATGGCCGTCGGCATCAACGATACACATTTAGAACCAGCCAAACACAACGAGGCATACATTGAAGAAACACAGAAAATCAACGATCTAATCGATTATGGTATTTTAGTGTATTTCAGAAATTCTACAAACCTCTACAGTGACTTACTGGCCAATTGCTGCCAGTCATTTACTGTCATTCAGAATACATTTTGGAGTGCCAAAAACCTTTTGAACATTAGTGGGTGTGTGGTATTGGTTCTCACTCATTAACATATTTTGAGGCGTGTCTTGTAAGAGGCTATATATATGTTGCTGCGGTAAGGGAGATTGCTGTACAGATAGATGTAAGTGATACTTGAGTGTTTCCCCAACAAATACATTTATATTTATAGGGGACACATCAAAGTGGCAGGAAATCTCAAACCTTTAATGTTTGAGTGGCCATATCCTTTTGATCTGTTTTGCCCTGTAGTCACTGTCATTTTAGAAGCCTTTGTTAAGGCCTAAAATTCAAGCGATTATAAACCCACCAAATATAAGTTGGTATGCTGTGATATATCATTCAAGTGGAACTAACAGCGTTTAAAATACTTTGCAGATATGAAATAAAACAGATAATTATATCAATAAAAAAAAATCAAATTCACAGTTTATGCTGCAAAACCAACTTTATAAGAAGTTTTAAAAAGAGGTTATATTTGGCTCAACATTCCATGACATACACTAAGGTATTGTTGGCTGAATAGATGGATGCAGTTCAATGCATGATTAACATAATTCACCAATACATTTCTTAGTAGTCCAAAAAATATTGCTATCAGGTTGTAAATCACAGTTGGCCTGGTACATTGTTTGCTGTCTCTATTCGAGATGCACTGTTTCAGTTTCAATGACTCGATATGTTCGACAAAAAACGGACGATTGTAACTAAGGCTGGGAATATCAATACAATCAAACTAGCAAGGGCAATGGTCACAAGTCAGTCATAACTTTGCTAATATGCTAGTGTACATATTTATGGATCAAGCTAGCTGCTAGGAGGACATCATGTCATTGGATGAGTGGGTGAGTGACTGACTTTTCCCCCTCATATCGTTTTTTCAGTGGCTACACAGCTAGAGATGCACGTGTCATTTGGTTTGGTGGCAAGAAATGTGAATCACTTTGCTAGCTATGCAAAATGGCTTATCCAGTTAGCATATCTCTTGTGTGTTAAAATTCACTCCGGCTAGCTATTTACTCTGATTTCAGAGTGTTTGAGTGTGCCAGAGTGCAGAATAACTGATGAATTTACAAAGCCACAAGACTCGCTGAATATGACTGGTGTCAGTAAATGTAGGCAATAATTATTGTTAGAGTTGCGTCAATTCGAATCTGGTATCAGGATAAATATGACAATGAGTCACCGATTGTATACTATGTATTTTTTATTAGCTAAGTAATAAATGGCAAATGCAACTTTCGTATATACAAGCTCATTGTAATACCACGCAGGGCAGAACAGAGAACTGACAGGATGTATGTAAACAGTGTTCTTATACTGTGATAGGCCAACAGACGGGTTGGGACAATGTCTATCACAGTAGAGGCTGAGCGTGGTTTAGACTTGCTCAGCCTATCGCAGGCGCTCAGGCTGGTTCCCGCCTCTTGGAGTCCTCCCTCTGTCGATGTATAGATTCTTACTGTTCTGGTATCGCAGCCTAGTTAGACCAGTTGCTCAGTTCCTGCTATTGTGTTGTTCAGTATTTTTCCATCTCAGTTAAACCTCGCGATGACCACCCCTCCCTATACCTGATTAACCACAACTTTGTAAGATACATCAAGTCACACCATGTGCTCAATACTGTCACATACAAACACAAGGACAAAGCATCTGCTGGGCTGTTATCTACAGTTTTGCAACATGCAGGTCACACCATGTTACTCAGTTCTTGTCACACACACAAACAGGCAAGTAGATGTAGCAAGCAGTTGTTTAATCTCATGATGATGCTCAAGTGCACAAATGCAGATCCTTCACACAGCCAACATCAGATAATATTTAATCATATATATATATGGTAATGGCAATAATGTAAAACACAGAATCCCACATTAGTCACGAATGCTCTATAAAACACGTGTATAGGCTAACCAACTCTGCTAGGGCGAGTAAAATGATAATTGAGGTGTTCTCTCATTTGTGTCAGGAAGTAGCTAGCAAGCTCGTCAACTTCAGCCAGTTAGCTTGGTTGCTTGATTGGGACAACACATGCATTATTTGCAGGTAAAACTGCATTGTTGCTTAAGGGCTTGTAAGTAAGCATTCCACTGTAAGGTTGTATTCGGTGCCTGTGATAAATAACATCTTATTTTATTTGAAGCTGCAAATCAAATTGCATTTGTCACATACACCGAATACAACAGGCGTTGACCTAACAGTGAAATGCTTACTTACAAGCCCTTAATTAACCGACAATGCTTCAGGGGGTACCGGTACATAGCCTTAACTCTTAATTAACTCAATGTGTGAGGGCACCGGTTAGTCGAGGTAAAATAACAAGCGAGGCTGTATAAGCGAGGCACCGGTTAGTCGATGTAATTGAGGTAATATGTACATGTAGGTAGAGTTAAAGTGACCATGCATAGATAATAAAAAGAGAGTGGCAGCAGCGTAAATGAAGGGGTCTGGGTAGCCATTTTGATTAGCTGTTCAGTCTTATGGCTTGGGGGTAGAAGCTGTTAAGACACTTTTTGGACCTAGATTTGGCGCTCCGGTACCGCTTGCCGTGCGGGAGCAGAGAGAACATTCTATGACTATGGTTGCTGGAGTCTTTGACAATTTCTAGGGCCTTCCTCTGACACCGCCTGGTGTAGAGGTCCTGGATGGCAGGAAGCTTGGCCCCAGTGATGCACTGGGCCGTACGCACTACCCTCTGTAGTGCCTTGAGGTTGGAGGCAGAGCAGTTGCCATACCAGGCAGTGCTCTTGATGGTGCAGCTGTAGAACCTTTTGAGGATCTCAGGACCCATGCCAAATCTTTTCAGTCTCCTGGGGGGGATAAGCTCTGTCGTGCCCTCTTCATGACTGTCTTAGTGTGTGTGAACCATGATAGTTTGTTGGTGATGTGGACACAACCCCGTCGATGAGAATGAGGGAGTACTCGGGCCTCCTTTTCCTGTAGTCCACAATCATCTCCTTTGTCATGATCACGTTGAGGGAGAGGTTGTTGTCCTGGCACCACACCTCCCTATAGGCTGTCTCATCGTTGTCGGTGATCAGGCCTACCACCGTTGTGTCATCAGCTGATTTGATGATGGTGGTGGAGTCGAGCCTGGCCACACAGTCATGAGTGAACAGGGAGTAATAATAATAATAATAATAATAATAATATATGCCATTTAGCTGACGCTTTTATCCAAAGCGACTTACAGTCATGTGTGCATACATTCTACGTATGGGTGGTCCCGGGAATCGAACCCACTACCCTGGCGTTACAAGCGCCATGCTCTACCAACTGAGCCACAGAAGGACCAGGAGTACAGGAGGGGACTGAGCACGCACCCCTGAGGGGCCCCCATGTTGAGGATCAGCGTGGTGAATGTGTTGTTCCCTACCCTTACCACCTGGGGGTGGCCTGTCAGGAAGTCCAGGATCCAGTTATAGAGGTGTTTAGTGGTGAAACATAAGATATTACAGTTTTTAATGCCCCGTTGGTAGGATATATGTGCTCGTAGTTCGTCTATTTTATTCTCGATTGATTGTACATTGGCTAAAAGGACTGATGGTAAAGGTAGATTGCCCTCTCGGCGACAGATCCTTACAAGGCACCCGGATCGGCGTCCACGATAACTCTTTATTTTCCTCCTGCGAATGACGGGGATGAGGGCCTTGTCTGGTGTAAATCCTTCTCGTCCGACTCGTTGAAGAGGGGTGTGGTATTGATGGAGTTTGATGCGCCATGAGTTTGTGCTCATGGCGCATCAGAACATAACATAAAAACATTGTGGTTATTTATACATATAGAGCATCATTAATGAGAGCCTGGGTTAGCGAATCGTACTTGCAACCACAAATCTCAATGTATGACCATGAAATTCTAAGTACAATCTCAGGTAGTTCTGTCATCATTATAATCCCAATTAAAGTTGTGCTGTTGCAACTACATGTAAACACACAGTCCAGTTCAAAGTGAATGATAGCAGGCCCTTGTGGCAAATACAGTACAGAGAGTGTTCTTAGTGCCAGCATCATTTTGTGTTGGTAAATGGAAAGCTACAAAAAATATAGACAAACTCTCTTGGTAAATAGTATTGTCTACAGCCATCAAACTTAACTCTGCACCTCGAAGCCAGTTTCATTGCTTTGTTTCATTGTTCCCTTATAATCAGGGACTGATTTAGACCTGGGACACCAGGTGGGTGCAATTATTTATCAGGTAGAACAGAAAACCAGCAGGCTCCGGACCTCGTAGGGTAAGATTTGAGTACAGCTGGTCTACAGCTGATCATACGGTATTCTAACTCAGGCGAGCAGAACCTCAAATCTTCCATAAGATCGCGCACTAGCTGCTGTTAACAGAGACAACCCCCCCCGAGTTTAGCTAACGCTCCCTTCCTGTCCTGCCGATTGTATAGAAGAACCAGCTCGGTTGATGTTTTCCACGTCCTTGTTCATCCATGTCTCAGAGAAACATAGGATATTATAGTTCTTCAAATCACGTTGATAGGATAGTCTTGAACGGAGGTCGTCCAGTTTATTCTCCACATTCGCCAATAGAATGGAGGGTGGAGGCGGTTTATCCACTCGCCGACGTAGTCTCGTCAGGTATCCCGCACGCCGGCCTCTATAATGCCGCTACTTCATTTTTGAGTGTCAGGGTTTTGGGCCTGGTCTGAGCAGAATGTCCTTCGCCGCCGACTCACTGGAGTAGAAAGTCTCGTAGAAAGGATTGAGGAAATGTGTGGACAAAAGTTAAGATCTCTCATGCAACTGTTTGGACTAATGATTGCACCCCTTGACAGACAGCTAGGTCAGTGTATAGCCTTGGTCAGCATTGGTCAGTGCACTGTCAAGAAATATACAAATATAATGCACTTGAGTGTAGGGTACCTTTTCCAATATACTGTATATATTTTCTTATGGCCTGAGAATTAGTATCTTTCATTGATTGTTTTGCCAGTTGGATCGTTTGTGGGAGGGGGCAGTCAATAACGTAGCCTAGGGATTGACAAGTAGAACATAATAAATACTAAAGTTAAGCTATCTGCCATTCATCTTTCAACTAGGAATAAAGGAAACGATCATTGAGGATTGCAAGAAGTCCGAAATATGGAAGGTAATGGGACTGGACCTGTTTATTTTGACACAACACTCACTATTGCGTTCTTGAATGCATTGACTTGCATTCCTTCACCGTTTCATCACTTAGACCATGTTAATTGGGTTACGTGCTGTATTCCCGACTGCACACTACCCAGTCATTGTTTTGACTGCTGCGTGGGAATGCATTGTATGCTGTGTTTATGATGGACATCTCTCTTGTCTAATGTGAAACATTCAACACGGTGTCTTAATCATAAGGTACCATATCAAGGTCATAACATACCTATTTTCTTTCTCAGATATTGATCCTGGGCCACTTGAGCACCAAGCTTCTGTCGACATGCTGCAAAAACGTCTGACCTGATGCAGGAGGGAATCACCAGCATGTCACACTAATGGGAATTATAATTTTCATAGATGTCTCACTTGCGACCGTTGCGGATTGTAACCGTGATTTCAGGACAACAACACGACAGCAATTGTGGCGGAGCACAATCTGTGGTTGACTTCGTTTGTAATTGGAGAATTACATTGCAAGTGGGCGTTTTCACACCTCAAAGTGACGCTGCTTCTGTTTCATGTAGAAGGGATGTGATAATAGTAGATCTCTGTAAGGCTGTCTGTTTTGTTACATGCAAGATGGATATAATAATGTGTCCCCACAACAGCATAAGCAAGACATGACATATCATTAGCATAGAACTTCTCAGGTACTCAATTAGTACAAATAACCAAAGGCTACTTAGAATTATGTTTAAAACAGTTGAAAGTGGTGTTATTGATATCCGCACCATGAACTGCAATTAAACTGTATTTTCTCTTAGCTGTGGAGGACCTCTACAAAAGCAGAGAGCCTGTACTGGAAATGAAGGCCGTCTACTTCATGACCCCGACAGCAAAGGTTCAACATCATTAAATGTCTCTACACCATACTCCACCTCAATATGAAAACGTCTATATTGATCATCATTCCAAACAAAATAGTACAACTTGTTCTCCGCGTGTTCTAGGTTTGACAGGGCTGTGAATGTGTATTTGTAGTGAAATATATATATATATATATATATAACCTGAAAGGCCGCTCCTAAACCGCCTTAAAAAAAAAGACAGATTACGGTTTGCAACTGCACATGGGGACGAAGATCGTACTTTGTAGTGAAATATTTCCATTCAGTGTTGTCAGTGTGTGAATGCCTTCATTGGTGACTTCAAGCTGAAACTTAAGTACAAAGCAGCATATGTTTATTTCACTGACTGTAAGTATATACTGAGGGAAGAAATATTCAGTCTTTTTTTTATTATAAACCCCTTTATTGATGGTCAATTATTCTGGAACTCTCCCCACATCAGATTGTTCAGCAAGATGAAACAGTACTGTGCAAAATACATACGTGTCAGCAAGGAAATAGACATTTCCTTCTTGCCCCAGGAGTCCCAAGTAAGTTTTTTAAATTTTCCATTCACATAAGAAACTGTTACTCTCCCTTACAAAATAACTTGCACCATGTCAGTTACTTACGTTATTCATTTTTGTTGGTCTCTTGGTGCTGGATGTCTGTAGGGCAAAAAGGTACACAAAATCCTGGAAGGGCGTTGCTTTAAAATCTTAATATGATGTTATAAAATGTGGCAATCTGTCAACGCTAGGATTCTGTAACGGAATATCTGGATACAGTAACACTTGTAGATTTATTCAAAAGGCCTGTTGTCAGGAGAAAATGCTTGAGGGGTGTGACTTGGATTATATGATCTGTGTTTTATCCCTCTAAAAAAAACTGCTTCTAAGAATGCAGAAGCATGGGAAGATTATCAGTTACCGTGTGTTGATGGCACCTAGTATTTGAGAGTGAAGCTGAACACGATGAATTTAGTCAAAATTATGGCATAAATGGCATAAACACTTTTCTGGATGTTCCTCTCATCCATGTACAGTGGGGAGAACAAGTATTTGATACCCTGACGATTTTGCAGGTTTTCCAACTTACAAAGCATGTAGAGGTCTGTAATTTTTTTTATCATAGGTTCACTTCAACTGTGAGAGACGGAATCAAAAACTAAAATCCAGAAAATCACATTTTGTGATTTATTTGTTGTTGTTTTGTTTTCGGACCAAACCAGTTGTTTATTTGATCCTATCTTGTTTAATAAAACAAACGTAACAGCTCCAAAACACAAACTCTACAAAACATTAAACGTCCTCTGAAAACCCAAACAGCCTAAACTGGTGCAAACTAACACAGAATGCCAGGACGTCAAGACACTCAGAGGAAATCACCCACAATACACCTGGCAACCTATTAGCGCTGCGCCCGGTTCCCACAGAGACAACAATAAACACCTGCCTCTGATTGACAAGAACCCTTCCGCCAAAGCCATCCCTAACCTGGAACACGCCACTAAGCCAATCCCGCTATCTACACACCACATACAAAAACCCATGTCACACCCTGGCCTGACCAAAGAGCCTAAAGAAAACACAAAAGTCTCTGGTGACACAGGGCGCTGACAGAACCCCCGCTAAGGTGCGGACTCCCGGGAGGCACCTCAAATGATTTTTATGGGAGGGTCCGGGTTTTATTGCATGACATGGAGGCGGATCACCTACCAACCAGTAAGACCCCACTTCACAGACCTGTTAGTCTTAGTCCATCCTTATTCTCCGCCTCCATGGCTTTAACTCACCATGTTTGAACTCACCTGTATAAAAGACACCTGACCCCACTGGAATCAGACTCAACCTCTCCACAGATGGCCAAGACCAGGAGCTGAAAAGGACATCAGGATAGAGGGGTAGCAGCTGCCGGGCAGGCTGGTATGGGCTACAGGACAATAGGCAAGCAGCGGGAGAAAGCAACAACTGTTGCGCCGGATTAGGCGGGAAGACTTCAAGATGACGGTCAATCACCCTCGGCTGGGGCTCCATGCAGATCACAGGAGGCATCAATGATCAGCGAGGAAGGTGAGGCAGCCCAGAACTACTGATGACCTGGTGCAATGACCTGAAGGAGCTGGGACCAGAGTCTCAAGGAAACCTGGTGCAGCACTACGCCGAGGGCTGGGGTGTGGAGGTGGTACTGGATAGACCGGACCGTGCAGGCGCACTGGAGCTTGCCCAACCTTACCTGGTTGAATCTAGATCACCCTGCCAGTGGGAGAAGGTCATGCCCGTCTGGAGACAAAAATATAGCTTTTTGGTCTAAAGTCCACTCACCGTGTTTGGAGGAAGAAGAAGGATGGTACCATGTAACCCCTAGACCACCATCCCAACCGAGAAGCATGGGGAAACATCATGCTTTGGGGATGCTTTTTCAAAGGGGACAGGACACACAGCCAGTGTCTCCGTAAGAAGCCTCAAGGTCCTGGGGGCTGGAGCCAGTCTCCCGGGCTATGAACCCAATAGAACATTTTGGACCACTGCATAAAACCATGCCCAGCGGTCTCTCTAGCCCCCGGTAAACACAGGAGTTTGTAGAAGGTCTGTATACAATAAAATCCCTGCTGCAGATTGAGAACCACTGGTCAAGAACAACAGAAACCTAGAACACCCCAATTGCAAACAATCCCACTATCTACAAATATAGGTTCTGCATCTATCTACACACCACATACTTTGAAAAACCCATGTCACACCCTGGCCATGACCAAATGTTCATAAAGAAAAACACAAAATATTCATCCTTTGTGGAGCCACTGGGAACCAAGGGATGCAGGTAATCCAGAAAATCAAATTGTGTAATTTGTTTTTAGACATTTTTTTTCTCGTTCTAAAATATGAAAGGCTGGAATCTTGTCTCATCACCCTCGTGATGAACCCCATTGTTAAAATAAATATAAAATAAGATAATTGGGAAAAATCTGCTTAACAAGTCACGTAATAATTTGCATTGAGTCGTACTGTGTGCAATATGAATGACTACCTCCTCTGTACCCCACAATACAGTGAATTATCTGTCCCTCAGTCAAGCAGTGAATTCACAGATTCACATATTCAACCACAAAGACCAGGGAGGTTTTCCAATACCTTACAAAGGGCACATATTTGTAGATTCCCCCAAAATAACAGACATTAAATATCCCTTTGACCATGGTGAAATTATAAATGACACTTTGGATGGTGTATCAATACACACAGTAACTACAAAGATACAGGAATCCTTCCTAACTCATTTGACGGAGAGGAAGGAAACTGCTCCGAGATTTCAACATAATGCCAATGGTGACGTTAAAACAGTTAGAGTTTAATGGCCGTGATAGGAAATAATTGAGGCTGGATCAACTTTGTAGTTACTCTAAAATGCTAACCTGAATGAGAAGGAAGCCTGTACAGAACATAGTTAAAGTCGGAAGTTTACATACACTTAGGTTGGAGTCATTAACTCGTTTTTCAACCACTCCACAAATTTCTTGTTAACAAACTATAGTTTTGGCAAGTCGGTTAGGACATCTACTTTGTGCACAAGTAGTTTTTCCAACAATTGTTTACAGACAGATTATTTCACTCATAATTCACTGTATCACAATTCCAGTGGGTCAGAAGTTTACATACACTAAGTTGACTGTGCCTTTAAACAGCTGGGAAAATTCCAGAAAATGATGTCATGGCGTTAGAAGCTTCTGATAGGCTAATTGACTTAATTTGAGTCAATTGGAGGTGTACCTGTGGATGTATTTCAAGGCCTACCTTCAAACTCAGTGCCTCTTTGCTTGACATCATGGGAAAATCAAAGCAATCAGAGCAATTTCCAAACGCCTGAAGGTACCACATTCATCTGTACAAACAATAGTATGCATGTATAAACACCATGGGACCACCAGCCGTCATACCCCTCGGGAAGGAGACGCGCTCTGTCTCCTAGAGATGAACGTACTTTGGTGCGAAAAGTGCAAATCAATCCCAGAACAACCGCAAAGGACCTTGTGAAGATGCTGAAGGAAACAGGTACAAAAGTATATAAGTCCAGAGTAAAACGAGTCCTATATCGATATAACCTGAAAGGCCGCTCCTAAACCGCCTTAAAAAAAGACAGATTACGGTTTGCAACTGCACATGGGGACGAAGATCGTACTTTTTTGGAGAAATGTCCTCTGGTCGGATGAAACAAAAACAGAACTGTTTGGCCATAATGACCATCGCGTTATGTTTGGGGTAAAAAGGGGGAGTCTTGCAAGCTGAAGAACACCATCCCAACCATGAAGCATGGGGGTGTTAGCATCATGTTGTGGGGGTGCTTTGCTGCAGTGGGGACTGGTGCACTTCACAAAATAGATGGTATCATGAGGAGGAAGTTAAAGCTTGGTCGCAAATGGGTCATCCAAATAGACAATGACCCCAAGCATACTTCCAAAGTTGTGGCAAAATGGCAAAGTCAAGGTATTGGAGTGGCCATCACAAAGCCCTGACCTCAATCCTATAGAATATTTGTGGGCAGAACTGAAAAAGTGTGTGCGAGTAAGGAGGCCTACAAACCTGACTCAGTTACACCAGCTCTTTCAGGAGGAATGGGCCAAAATTCACCCAACTTATTGTGTGAAGCTTGTGGAAGGCTACCCAACGTGTTTGACCCAAGTTAAACAATTTAAAAGCATTGCTACCAAATATTAATTGAGTGTATGTAAACTTCTGACCCACTGGGAAGGTATGTTTTTTGTTACGTTTGTGGCTGGGGGCTGCGATGGTAACTCTGTTACTGACGGTTATTGATGAAGACTGTCAATAAAATAACTGTTAATTTTTTAAAACTGGCCTACTTTAATTGTAGGATTTTTTTTTAATGTACCGAATCTACTCGCATTAACATCTGCTAACCATGTGTATGTGACCAATAAAATGTGATTTAAATTTGATTTGAGTGTTTACTAATGATTATAAGCAATAACAACAATATGTATTCAACAGCAGTCGACAAGGTTGTTCTCTGATGCACTAATGTTGTCAAATGGACAATGTGCCAATCCTGACATGGTATAATTTGATATGGAATCCTTTCTTAATTTATAGACTAATCAACATTGATCAGGCCCTGTCCTGGCCGATATACTGCCCTAGGTGAAACCAAAAAAAAGTACAATAGTAGCCTTGGCTATACAGTATCGGCCCACAATGCACTTTTATGAATGCCCATGTGGTAGCCTAAAATTGTCAAACAGACAGTTTTCCATTAATGTAACCAAAATGACAGGGATTAGTTTATTTTTATGCATGTATTAATTACAGCAATTTACCATTCTCGTGTTTGCAGAATAAAAAACCTGCTACACTTCTTTGTAAGGCACTTACGTGCTCCATGTGAGCAATGAGCATGTCTGGTTTCTCTGTCCTGTAAATGTTGAAGGAGCGTGCTCGCGCCTGAGCAGGCATTAGGACCGTCCCAGACTAAAAATAATAATAATTATAATCATGGTCGACCGAGAGTCGTCCTGTTCTTTTCGACCAATTACTTGGTCGAAATGTAAAAAAATATTTTTCCATATGTAGACAGACACCCTATGTGTTTCAACTTCATATGCACTGGGCTTGTCTGATGTTTTAATCATACTGATTGATTAAGTAATTAAGATACAAATGAATGGTCACCCTGTGTTAAAAAAAAAATGACAGCGAGTGCCTGTGTGACTTGCGCACGTTGTCTCGCTCTCCCCTTGCACTGCAGTGAAAAGGCATCAAGTGTTTGTTGCGCTGTCCATGCTGAAGCTGCAAAATCATTTCAGCCATTTTAGTTTTACTTGTTTCGGACTGAAAAGTTCTGTTACCGAAATCCCTAATTTGTTTAGGAAAACATTCCCTTTTCCCTCAACAGAGGCTCCCGAGTAGTGCAGTGGTCTAAGGCACTGCATCTCAGTGCTTGAGGCGTCACCACAGACACCCTGGTTCGAATCCAGGCTCTATCACAACCGGCTGTGATTGGGAGTCCCATAGGGTGGCGCACAATTGGCCCAGCATCGTCCGGGTTTGGTCGGTGTAGGATGGCATTGTAAATAAGAAGTTGTTCTTAACTGACTTGCCTAGTTAAATAAAAAAATACTTGCTCTCTTTACGTGAAACCTGTAAGCATTTCATGCATGGGACCACTAGGATCTGCCCTATAGCCTATCATAATCACGTCAATAAATTGGATAGAACAAACTCCAAACACAGTAACGTGACAGTAAAATGGATGCGGAGGACGTGACAAATAAACTCGAAATGGGCAAATGTTTACTGGTTGCTCAGGAGGGAAAGGGGAAGTTAGATTTGTGGAAGACATTTGACTTAAAGTCGTTGAGGAAACTACTGGAGATCAAGAAAAAGGAGGGTATAGGAGCACGCACTGCGTGAGAATTATTTGTGCCAAACAGTTGCTGTTAGATTACAATATAATTTTTTCCTCTGACCATTTGGAACAGTGTAACCACCACTAAATAAGTGTTAATGTGAGACTTTTCTAACAAAGATTTAAAAAATATGTATAAAGCCTTTATTACAGCAGACTGAAAACAAACATTTGCATGCATTTGTGAATTGAGGTTTATTTATTGTTTAGGCTAATTATTCAAAGCTCCGTTTTTATTTAATATTAAAACTAAAATGCTTGATTGCATTTCAAAATATGAATGTCTCATCTGATGGTATGAACGAATGAATGATACAGTAGCCTATACATTTGAAATATAGGCATAAATAAATGATGGTATTAAGACTAAACAGGACGCGCTCTTAGGCCTACAGCTCGATGGTGGTTATACAAACCTACTAATGATAATGATCACAATAATTGTAATAATAAAAATAAGGAGATTTATATTTTTAAAGGACAGTATAGGAGCGAGAGCTGCGTGCATATTATGTGTGACAAACAGGTACTGTTAGATTACAATATTATTTTTCTGCCTGTTTGGAACAGTGTAAACAACACTAGATAAATTATAATACCAGTCTGTTAAAAAACAAAAATGAAATGTAAAGCCTTTTTATAGCATAGCAAAGATTAAAAACAGCCGAATCTGTGAAATTGTTTTATCCGACATTTTGCCATTGTATGAGGGTTGATGCTCACAGAATCAGTAGGCTATTAATCAAACAGGCAACAGAATCAGGATCTGATTTATTTCTGTAGATGTATATGGATGATTAAAAAAGCCAGGCACATTTAACAGTTAGGCTATTGATTATAGACTTAATTAAGTTGGTTCCCGTTCTCCTCACTTTTCTTAGAGAATTAGGCTAAAGCAAAGGCTGTTTCCTCATCGCTGCTGCCTGCGCCGCCTTGTTCTATTATGCACATAGCAACATAGCGAAAGGCTGCAATTCTACACCGCACTGAAGATCGTTTCAGAACCACGGACAGCGACCGTATCCAACGTGGGAGAAAGCACATTTGTTATAAAATAATATTCTATTTATTAATGTTGCACCATTATTTTTACATAATATAACCATATACAATTTCAGTGTCACGTGCCTTAGAGTGATGGACTCTGCAATCCCTGTGGCCTCCACAATGGATTAGTCCACTGAGACAGGCGGAAATCAAGCCCCGTGGCCTCCACAATGGATTAGTCCACTGAGACAGGTGTCTCCACAATGGATTAGTCCACTGAGACAGGTGTCTTGTGCACCATGAACAAAAAAACAAAAACAAATTGTGACTGCTCGACTGAAGAAATCTCGGTCAACCAACAGCCTATTGAGCAAACAATCGACCAGTTGACTAAATGGGGTCAGCCCTAGCATGCATTGAAGTACCTGGCCTGCTTCTCACAAATGCAGGAAAGTGCCCAGCTGGGCTTCTGTCATTGTTTTCTTTACCTTACACAGTAAGTCAATGAAGTATTTTTTTTTTTTTACATAATTAATTAAAATTATAATAGTTCCTCACAGTATGTTTCCAGGAAAAATCTTTCAAACACTCTCCCTCTTGATAATCAGTGTTTCTGATAAATAGGCGATAGGGTGGCAACTTTGAAAAATCTCAATTATAAAATGTGAACTCTGCAAAAAAAGAAACAACCCTTTTTCAGAACCCTTTCTTTCAAAGATAATTCGTAAAAATCCCCAAAATAACTTCAAGTAAAGGGTTTAAACACTGTTTCCCATGCTTGTTCAATGATCCACAAACAATTAATGAACATGCACCTGTGGAATTGTCGTTAAGACTAACAGCTTACAGACGGTAGACAATTAAGGTCACAGCTATGAAAACTTAGGACACTATAAAGAGGCCTTTCTACTGACTCTGAAGAACACAAAAGGAAAGATGCCCAGGGTCCCTGCTCATCTGCGTGAACGTGCCTTAGGCATGCTGTAATGAGGCATGAGGACTGCAGATGTGGCCAGGGCAATAAATTGCAATGTCCGTACTGTGAGATGTCTAAGACAGCGCTATAGGGAGACAGGACGGACAGCTGATTGTCCTCACAGTGGCAGCCCACGTGTAACAACACCTGCACAGGAACATCACATCTGTGGGACAGGTAGAGGATGGCAACAACTGCCCGAGTTACACCAGGAACGCACAATCCCTCCATCAGTGCTCAGACTGTCCTCAATAGGCTGAGAGAGGCTGGACTGAGGGCTTGTAGGCCTGTTGTAAAGGCAGGTCCTCACCAGACATCACCGGCAACAACGTCGCCTATGGGCAAAAACGTTGCCTATGGGCAAAAACCCACCGTCGCTGGACCAGACAGGACTGCCAAATAGTGCTCTTCACTGACGAGTCACGGTTTTGTCTCACCAGGGGTGGTGGTCGGATTCACGTTTATCATCGAAGGAATGAACGTTACACCGAGGCCTGTACTCTGGAGCGGGATCGATTTGGAGGTGGAGGGTGCATCATGGTCTGGGGCGGTGTGTCACAGCATCATCGGACTGAGCTTGTTGTCCTTCCAGGCAATCTCAACGCTGTGCGTTACAGGGAAGACATCCTCCTCCCTCATGTGGTACCCTTCCTGCAGGCTCATCCTGACATGACCCTCCAGCATGACAATGCCACCAGCCATACTGCTCGTTCTGTGAGTGATTTCCTACAAGACAGGAATGTCAGTGTTCTGCCATGGCCAGCGAAGAGCCGGATCTCAATCCCATTGAGCACGTCTGGGACCTGTTGGATCGGAGAGTGAGGGCTAGGGCCATCCCCCCCAGAAATCTCTGGTAACTTGCAGGCGCCTTGGTGGAAGAGTGGGGTAATATCTCACAGCAAGAACTGGCAAATCTGGTGCAGTCCATGAGGAGGAGATGCACTGCAGTACTTAGTTTCTGGTGTGGACACCAGCTGCATTGACTGTTACTTTTGATTTTGACCCCCCTTTGTTCAGGGACAGATTATTCCATTTCTGTTAGTCACACGTCTGTGGAACTTGTTCAGTTTATGTCTCAGTTGTTGAATATTGTTATGTTCATACAAATATTTACACATGTTAAGTTTCCTGAAAATAAACGCAGTTGACAGTGAGAGTTTCTGTTTTGGTTACTACATGTATTAATTCATAGTTTTGATGTTTTTGGTTACTACACGTAGTACTTCATAGTTTTGATGTTTTTGGTTACTACATGTCGTACCTCATAGTTTGTGTTTTGTTGTCTTCACTATTATTCTACAATAAAGAAAAAACCCTTGAATGAGTATGTGTCCAAACATTTGACCGGTACTGTACGTTTTGGGGTATGTTTTTGTTAACGTACGTACGGTTTATAAATGAGGACCTGGTGTCCCTGGAGGTGTTAAAGGGACAAATGGATGAACAGGTTGTTGGGACATCTAGTTGTCACCTGATGTCCCTAGTTTACGTGGCCTTTTGTAAGGAAGCATGTTTTACTTTACACACACCACACAAAAGCCTCCACACACATCCACTCACTGTTTGTTTGCTGTTGTGTTTGTGCTGTTGGCAGTGTCTTCAGTCTTTGTCTGTTTTGTCTTAAATTAATTTGTTTGTTAGTTTTTATCCCAGCCCCCGTCACCACAGGAGGCCTTTGGTCGCTAACCAGGCCGTCATTGTAAATAAGAATTCGTTATTAATTGACTTGCCTGGTTAAATAAAATAAAGTAAAATCATAGTTTTTTATCATTATTTTCTGTTTTCTAGATCACAATAAGTGGCTTATCCCAGCTTATCCCAGCTTATGAAAAAGATGCCCCACTCCCGCAAGCAGGTGGCTCAGGTATGTAGCACCATGTAACCTGATCCGTTTGTCATCCTGAGATGGTCTGCTCTGTTTGGGTGTGATGCCTCTGAGGCCCAGTATATTGTGGTGTTTCTTTTCCACCTGCTCTCTATGGTAATGATACTGTGGAAAAGCAGGTCAGTCCTCTATTATGTGACTGGGTTTGTATGGAAATTAAAGCTGTTCACTTATACTGCCATGTGGGAAAATGTATTGATATTAGAATAAAATATTAGACTGTTTTTCTCAGCCATGTTTCTATGTCAACCACATAAAAATGTCCATCTGAATTTGACTGAACCACTTCCAGAAGAATGTGCAGGAACTCTGCAAAGCTGAGCAGGTATGCTTTACAGTGTCTCATATTTTTGGACAACATGTCACTGTTGTAATGTACACGTCCCTTATGTATGACCTTGTGGTTTCTGACTTATGCTGTGTGCTCACTGTTGTGTAGGACCTGGCAGTAGGGTCTGATGTGAAGGGTCAGAAGGTGAAGGACCCGATGAGGACGCTGCTTCCTGTGCTGTTGCACCCCCACGACATCTACGGCAAGATCAGAGCTGTTCTCCTCTACATCTTCAGCCTCAACGGCAAGTCTGCTGCTCTGACTCACCCTGTGCCCTCACAGTTTTAAAGAGGATCTTTAAAATGTACATGTAAACATTTAGACGCTTTTATATGGCATCTATTCAATTGAACATTTTAAAAAGTTTACAGTTTTAAAATGGAAGATCATGAATTCCTTATGTGCCCATTGACAAAGGTACCATTGGAGCTTCAGCTAATAGGAATATTCCTTCAATAGAATCTCTTTTCGTTTGGCCTGAGGTAACTTTAGTCAATGACCATTTTTAAAACCTTTTTTCTTACTGGTTCTGAACAGGAACAACAGAGGAGAACAAACTCATCCAACACGTTAAGATTGACGAGGACAGAGAGTTTATTCTCAACTGGAGAGAACTGGGAGTCCCCATCACATCTTCGGTTAGTGGGATTTTATAGGGCATAGCCTACTGTATGTAGTTTGCTAGATCTTGTCACGCCTTGGTCATTGTATTTTGTGTTTTCGTTATATATTTGGTCAGGCCAGGGTGTGACATGGGTTTATGTTATTGTATTTTCGTATTGGGGTTTGTAGTATTTGGGATCGCGGCTGAGTAGGGGTGTTGTATAGGCTTGGCTGTCTGAGGCGGTTCTCAATCAGAGTCAGGTGATTCTCGTTGTCTCTGATTGGGAACCGTATTTCGGTAGGCTGGTTTCGCTTTGTATTTCGTGGGTGATTGTTCCTGTCTCTGTGTAGTTTCACCAGATAGGCTGTAATAGGTTTCACGTTCCGTTTGTTGTTTTGTATTTTGTATCGTTATTTCATGTGTCACTTTTTCTATTAAAGTCATGAGTAAACCACTACGCTGCATTTCGGTCCGACTCTCTTTCGACAAACGAAGAACGCCGTTACAGATCTTAGCATAGTCATAGCCCATGTGAATTATACAGTACCATCAGTGTATTGTATTATAGAGTGGAACTTCACTATTATGTTTTTTCTTGCTATTCTTATTTTGTATCTTCTTACCTTAAACTTTACTTTTATTTATGTTTTCGTTTCTATGTCTCTCTTTCACTCTCTCCCTCCAAGCGTGTTCCCACTGCTTAGGTCGTCTCGGAAGGGAGGGATTTCAGGGAGAGACATACAACCTGTCCAGGTGGGACACCTGTCATAAAAGACCTGATGGAGGTCAGCGTAATGCAGACGATGATAAACCGTTTCCTTTGTCTCACAGAACAGAATTGTGTCACTTAGCTTTTTTTTCAGGCACAAGGAGGGAGGGTGTTACAAGGGCAGGGTGGAGCAGGAAGTGATGGGCCTGTATTCACAAAGTAGGAGTGCTATTCTAGGATCAGTTTACCCTTTTTAGATCTAGGTTCCATGGACAGTTTGGACCTGGTCGTAGATCAGCACTTCTTCTCTGAGACACTTTGTAGAGTTCGAGGTGTCAAAAATGCTCTGAATGTGAAGTTTTATTACAGTTTTCATGAGTGCACCCCATAAAAGACACACCGGTAGTCTACACACCCGTTTCACACGTCGTTCCTTGTTATTATCTGTCAAAGCGGCACTACAATCAGAGGCTCCATGTGTAGCAACTGGAAGTGGGAGATGAATAATCAATGCCGAATGGAAGGAGTAGGCTACAATGATCAACCAACAGGTAGGCTGAGGTTTAATGTGAATAGATTGTTGATGCAGTCAAGACCGGCACTACCAGATGGTATGATAGATGGCAGCAACAACTTTGTCAAACTAATGCCAGTCAGTTTGGCCACTTTGTTCTCTCTATTTCTCTCCCTCCTTGCCACACACACCTGCCCCTGAGTCTCCATTGAAGTTTCCCACCCCAAAAAAGTTGGTCAAACGCATGTATTTCGATATCCGAAAACAAGTCATGATATTATTCAAGTAGTGAAATCATTTCAAATGCCCATCCCTAAATTGAACAAAGGCTCTGGTTACTCTGCTAGGGCTCTGGTTACTCTGCTAGGGCTCTGGTTACTCTGCTAGGGCTCTGGTTACTCTGCTAGGGCTCTGGTTACTCTGCTAGGGCTCTGGTTACTCTGCTAGGGCTCTGGTTACTCTGCTAGGGATGGGCATTTGAAGTGATTGCACTATTCACATGTTCAGATAGTCAAAATACATGTTAAAAATTCAATGGAGACCTGCTCACGCTACGAACTTGTTGCTGCCATAGGTTATCATACCATCTGGAGGTAGTGTCTGTCTTGACTGCATCAAATCGTTGTAAAGAAGCTAGCTAGCTACAGTAGTCCGCTAAGTTAGCCAGCTAGCTCAAGTAGCAAGTGTAATTTAGGCTATTTTGCTACGCTCCCCGTACTGGTCTACAACAACTCCTTTCATATGAAACAGCAGCCTACCTTTTGGTTGATCATTGTAGCCGCCTCCTCAATTAGCAAACTTCATTGTCATTTTTTAAATGACCCATGGAGCCTCTGTAACAGCCTCTGATTGACCGACAATAAGCTACACGTGTGTAGGCTACCAGTGCGTACTCAAAAAAACAATTTTATGAATAAATGACTAAACAATATCCCCATTTTAAACAGAACTAAGTCAACTATACCCTGTTTTACAATATCTGATTAATAATGTTAGTTCATAAAGAAGGGATTATGTGGCATGAACAAGGAGTAATTCAACATAATGAACACCATTCCAACTAGTCTGGGGAGGAACGGGTTCTGGGTTATGTAAGCTGATAGGTTAACGACCCTATGGTTGAACCGACAAAACTTAGCTCTGGGGTGTTTTAGATAAGGCCGTGAGTGCATTCCTAGGTTTTCTGTTAACTAGAACTGTCAGCTAAGTGGTCGATAATGGTGAGGGATCAAGAGTTAATTCAGTTGTGTGTCCGCATGAGTGAGTCAGGTAGGAATGGGTTTTGGGTTAAGTAAGCAGATAGGTTAACGACCCTATGGTTGAACCGACGAAACTGTCAGCTAAGTGGTGATCGATAATGGTGAGGGATCAAGAGTTAATTCAGTTGTGTTGTGTGTGTCGGAATGAACCTTTACACTTGCTTTGTCTCGGTCGAGAGGAGGAGATTCAGTCACCAATGACGTCATATTTAGTATATAAACTGTTGTTCGTGGTAACATGTTGTAACGGTTTTCTTCTGTGGACGAAGGATCGGACCAAAGCGCAGCGTGGTTAGAGTTCAACATGTTTAATAAAGACTATAAACGTGAACACTACAAAATACCAAAACAACAACTGTGGGGAAAAGACAGAAGACAACCACCCACAAAACCCAACACAAAACAGGCTACCTAAATATGGTTCCCAATCAGAGACAATGACTAACACCTGCCTCTGATTGAGAACCACATCAGGCCAAACATAGAAATAGACAAACTAGACACACAACATAGAATGCCCACTCAGCTCACGTCCTGACCAACACTAAAACAAAGAAAACACAAAAGAACTATGGTCAGAACGTGACACATGGTAGCGCGCTCCGAGAATAAATACTATTATCTAGTATTGATAAGACTGGTCTCCGTCTATTTTATGCAAACAAGAATCTTACAAATTCTCAGAAAATAGATGAAGTGAATTCAATTAATGAAAACATATTGGAATAATGAAATTACGTTAACAATGTCATAGAACAATTGTATTAACATTTTGAATGTGGTGGCCTTTCCTTGTAGGCTATGTTTATTTAATTTAACTAGGCAGGTCAGTTAAGAACACATTCTTGTTTACAATGACAATGTTTACAATGACAATGTGATGCAGTGCCTTAGACCGCTGCTCCACTCGGTCCCCTTATGAAGCAAGGTCACATTGATCATTTAGTTTAATTTTAGACAAAGCCTCTTCATTGTCTCTACAGAGAGGATGGGGTCCAACCAGATCAGGTGCCTGGACCCTGTCCTCACATTTCAAGGCTGTGCTGAGACATTTACTTATTAACACTCCAAGTCCCCCTCAGGTAATCCCAACCGTAAATTATCAGCATTGTCTTTATACTGCAGGCATGCACCAGGTAACCTTCATTGACTCTTGTTTAAACCCACGTCCTCGCTCGAGGCATAGGCCCAATGTTTCAGTTCTATACAATCCTGTACCTTTTCCAATTGAAACCAATCCCATGGTATTTTCAAATAATGGGACTCCATAACTCCACCTGACCTGAAATCCCGCAGCTGCGGTCTTGGAATTTGTTCATATAAATGCCAGAAGTTTGATTTCAAAGATGGATTTGATTTTAAATTCTAGCTTCTCAATCCAACGTTAACATTCTGGTAATTTCGGAAACTTGGTTGAATAATTCTGTGCTGGACTCTGATGTATCTCTGTCTGCTTATAATATTTACGGATTGGACAATTTGCAGAGGTGGTGGTGTAGACATATTTATAAAGGACAATTTAAATGTTACAGTTTCTCTCGCTGCCTCTCTCCCTAAGCAGTTTGATTGTCTCGTTCTTAATGTGGGCCTTGGACATAATAACCAGCTGACACTAGTAGGAGTGTATCGCCCTCTCTCGGCTCCCTCATGTTCTCTTAGAAATTCAGATACATTTATGTTATCTAAGTATGGTAAATCTGAACCATTAATTTTAGGCGATTGCAATATTGATTGTGGGACGCCAGTGTCAGATACATTGAAAGATATTTGCTATGAGCTAGACCTGTCTCAGCCTATAACTGAGCCTACATGGCCACATCCTAAAGATCCATCAATCTACCCTGATTGATATTATTTTGACGGATACTCCAGATAAACATGTTGCTAGTGGGGTTTTCCCACTGGATTTGAGTGACCGTTGTCTATGTCAGAGATGTGAGAATGCATCAATCTAAGCCTCACTAAGAGGAACTTTAAAAACATGTGGACCAGCTTTTTTACATTATTTTAGTGACCTTGATTGTATCCCAGCTATCCCTGCCTGGACCTGATTTTGCTTTAATCTTTTTTGCAAATGTATTCAATACTATTGTAGATAATCATGCATCCTTTAAAACTAAGTGTTAAAGGTAGATCGAATGCCTGGTTCACTCCTGAATTATCCGAAGTCATTAATAAGACATGTTGCGAGGGTCAAGGCCAGGAACATAGGTTTAGGCCCAGATTGGAAATAATTTAGGCTTCTGAAGAATTAATGTGTAAGAAAGAAAGGCTAATCAGAAAGGCTAAATCTGATTTGTTATGTAACCACTGCTTCTGATTCATGAAAAATTCAGGAGTGGCAGGGAGCATTGACACTCAAATCAAACTTCTCCCATCCCTGGTGTTATGCCAGTTTGTGACAATGGTTCAAGTTATACAAGCTGAACTCTATAGCAGAAATTATCAACTAGATTCAGCAATTTATTTATAGAGCAGCTGATGGGGGGCGGAACATAATTATTAATAATTTGTTGACTGCAAATTGACCACAATAATCCCAGATATAGTATTTAACTAAAACACCATTTCAAATGTTGCTCACATTTGTATATGATCTCTCTATAATGCTTGGGAATACTTGGGACCAGACTTCCAAAATGAAAATCCTGATAT
The DNA here is from genome assembly GCF_023373465.1 of Oncorhynchus keta. NCBI lineage: Eukaryota > Metazoa > Chordata > Actinopteri > Salmoniformes > Salmonidae > Oncorhynchus > Oncorhynchus keta. The sequence continues at coordinate 3,464,450 of NC_068446.1, forward strand.
AAATTCTGATATTGTTAGTCTTATGTCCAAGAATGAAAATCCCCCAAAATATTAATTATTTTGTGGACTTGTTTAGGACTCAGAGAACTTTTGTGGGGGGGGGGGGGGGGGCAGGCAAATAAAAAAAACATGTGCCAAATTCGGGTCTGCGGGCCGACAGGTCGGGAACCCTGCTTTATAGTCTAGGTCTCGGATATGGAAGAGATGCAGATGATTCTTTTTTAATGAATAAAATCATATATGATAATGTAACTTATTAATATGTTCCAATCTCACACACACCCTCTCCATATCTTAATCCCTCTCTCCTCTCCTAGTGCCCGTCAGAAACACAGGGCCAGTTCTCAGGATGAGCGGAGGAGTGGCTCCAGGCTCATCATCTTCGTCATCGGAGGGATACGCTACTCAGAGATTCGCTGTGCACACTGTCCATCAAGTCCTGTGAGGTCCTCATAGGTGGGTACCAACAGCAGTGGGTGAATCTCAAAAGTATTCACGGTTAGTTGCGTCCTCTCTCGTCGCTTCCAAGGTGAATTGAGACTTTTGAGATTCACCCAACCATTGCTATTGCCCCAAACTACAGCCCAGTCAGTACCTGGTCTAGTGCTTGACACCCCCTGCTGTAAATACACGGTAGTACAAAAAACAAGAGGTAATGAATGAAAAATGATGATTCACAGTACAACGTTATGGTTCTGTCATGGTCTTGAATGTCAGGCAAAGCAACACTACAGAATGTTCTTCATCTGTGATTTTTATGACATTATTTTGTTAGTCAACAAACATGGCATTTTCATTATATCTCCAGGATCATCCCACATTGTGACCCCGATCAAGCTCCTAGATGATATTCAGGCCCCGAGCAAACCAACCTCCACCAAGGAGTCCTTTACAATAGTGAAGGAGTGACCCACCCTTTAACCCTTCCCCCTATGTAACACCAACCACACTCCCCTTTTCCCTGTACCCCTTCCTCAAATGTAACACCAACCACACTCCCCTTTTCCCTGTACCCCTTCCTCAAATGTAACACCAACCACACTCCCCTTTTCCCTGTACCCCTTCCTCAAATGTAACACCAACCACACTCCCCTTTTCCCTGTACCCCTTCCTCAAATGTAACACCAACCACACTCCCCTTTTCCCTGTACCCCTTCCTCAAATGTAACCCCCCCCCCCCATGACTTGCACAGTTAAATACAAATAACAAATCCCTGAGAACACAAAGTGCTCAACTTCCTCAATGGATGACGGAAGGGAATTCATATTCTAGGTACTAGTCATTAGCTATGTCTATTATTAATACTTCACTTTTAAACATTTTGCACATTTGTAACATAATTGTTGTGCCCTACCCTAAAGTACAGTTATTACCTTTTTTAAAATCAAATCTACCTGTGTGGGTGTGTCTCTAATAGGGCTCTGGTCAAATCTACCTGTGTGGGTGTGTCTCTAATAGGGCTCTGGTCAAATCTACCTGTGTGGGTGTGTCTCTAATAGGGCTCTGGTCAAATCTACCTGTGTGGGTGTGTCTCTAATAGGGCTCTGGTCAAATCTACCTGTGTGGGTGTGTCTCTAATAGGGCTCTGGTCAAATCTACCTGTGTGGGTGTGTCTCTAATAGGGCTCTGGTCAAATCTACCTGTGTGGGTGTGTCTCTAATAGGGCTCTGGTCAAATCTACCTGTGTGGGTGTGTCTCTAATGGGGCCTTATAATAGGGCTCTGGTCAAATGTTGTACTGCTGGGGAATAGGGTGCCGTTTGAGACGCACCCCGTGTTTCGTTTTGGTCTCCCCTTAAAACACTCATAATGTTCCACGTTGGAAAGCCTGTGTTTAGTTTTGGTCTCCCCTTAAAACACTCATAATGTTCCACGTTGGAAAGCCTGTGTTTTAGTTTTGGTCTCCCCTTAAAACACTCATAATGTTCCACTTTGGAAAGCCCGTGTTTAGTTTTGGTCTCCCCTTAAAACACTCATAATGTTCCCCGTTGGAAAGCCTGTGTTTAGTTTTGGTCTCCCCTTAAAACACTCATAATGTTCCACGTTGGAAAGCCTGTGTTTAGTTTTGGTCTCCCCTTAAAACACTCATAATGTTCCACGTTGGAAAGCGTGTGTTTAGTTTTGGTCTCCCCTTAAAACACTCATAATGTTCCACGTTGGAAAGCCTGTGTTTAGTTTTGGTCTCCCCTTAAAACACTCATAATGTTCCACGTTGGAAAGCCTGTGTTTAGTTTTGGTCTCCCCTTAAAACACTCATAATGTTCCACGTTGGAAAGCCTGTGTTTAGTTTTGGTCTCCCCTTAAAACACTCATAATGTTCCACGTTGGAAAAGTTTTGGTCTCCCCTTAAAACACTCATAATGTTCCACGTTGGAAAGCCTGTGTTTAGTTTTGGTCTCCCCTTAAAACACTCATAATGTTCCCCGTTGGAAAGCCTGTGTTTAGTTTTGGTCTCCCCTTAAAACACTCATAATGTTCCACGTTGGAAAGCCTGTGTTTTAGTTTTGGTCTCCCCTTAAAACACTCATAATGTTCCACGTTGGAAAGCCTGTGTTTTAGTTTTGGTCTCCCCTTAAAACACTCATAATGTTCCACGTTGGAAAGCCTGTGTTTAGTTTTGGTCTCCCCTTAAAACACTCATAATGTTCCCCGTTGGAAAGCCTGTGTTTAGTTTTGGTCTCCCCTTAAAACACTCATAATGTTCCACGTTGGAAAGCCTGTGTTTTAGTTTTGGTCTCCCCTTAAAACACTCATAATGTTCCACGTTGGAAAGCCTGTGTTTTAGTTTTGGTCTCCCCTTAAAACACTCACAATGTTCCACGTTGGAAAGCCTGTGAGAAATGCTCAGAGACGTAATTTGGATGAAATAAGACGTTCGAAGAGCTGAGCTAATGTTGTGCATATGATGTAAGCCATGTCTGCTGCTTGCCAGACTCTCACCCTGCTCTCACTGTTTATATTTCCTCACCTGTATAATGATTATCAACAGTGTTTTGAACAGATTGTGTATCTTGTTGTGTTGAACAACTGATAAACAACTGGATGTGGTTCAATGGTTTCCTTATTCTTTGGAGGTGATTGCTCACTTTGTTAATATTCTGCTATGAAAAACAACCAGACTTTAGTGCTAAAGCCATTTACTGAAACACTCATATTGATCAAGGTTTTTTATAGACCATGTATGGTTCATCACCACACAATATAATGTTTTTGTTTTTGTTTTTGTTTTTTGAGGGGAGGTGTCAAACATCTCTTATCGGAAAAATGAAGGAAATACATTTATCAGAAAGCCTCATCAGAACAACAGTAATGTGATCTTTGCAACACTTACACAAAAAGCCAGTCCTCTCCAGTGGGCTACTACAGACAGGAAGCAGAGGCAAAGATTTCAATGGAGAAGACAATAAGAGCAGCAGGGCTGGGACATGGGTATCGGGTGGACGAAGTGTCCTAATAACTGAGGGAGACAATGGGTCTCCCCCTCTCTGAGAATACGAGGCTTCTGTAATGTAATATATCCAATCTGACACCTGTTTTGCCAGGCTCCCTGAAGAATACAGGATCACAGCCATGTTTTACATTGTGTCAATTGATTGTTGGTGGTGAATCATCGCATTGGAGCGTGTAGGCTACATATATTACTAGTGCCCCATAATGACCCCGTATTTGCAACCTGAATTGAATTGACTGAATTTTTGGGGACAAGTGCACCGCAGAACATATATAACATTAAATATATTAACAAAATATCTCCACGCCTTTGGTTTTCAGATCAGTGTGTAAGAGGAAGCTGCCGTAGAGTATTGAGACTGATCCATCCCTGGTCTGAGAGACAGAGCAGATTAGGCTTCACAAATCAGTTATTGAACACAGTATATAAATAGACAACAGGAGATGGAACAACATTGATACTACTGCCTCTTGTGAATCAGATTGCATTTCTCATTCAAATATTAGACTCCTTAGAAGTCCATTGATAATATAATAATATAATATATGCCATTTAGCAGACGCTTTTATCCAAAGCGACTTACAGTCATGTGTGCATACATTCTACGTATGGGTGGTCCCGGGGATCGAACCCACTACCCTGGCGTTACAAGCACCATGCTCTACCAACTGAGCTACAGAAGGACATCAAAATTGACAGTAGTAGTCTAATGCTGCCCTTGTTTCCAAATTGACCTTGAAAACAGTAACAGAAAAGTAAAAATTACAATGTATCTCGACTATAGGTATGTCGAAATGTAATTGGTCAAGGATACCAGTGTTACTATAAGGCGTGGTTTGCTTCAAGTTGTGTTCAGCGCCATTGGCCAATTTGGTATTTTTTAGGGGGTGGGCACTGGCGAAAGTAGTGAGGCAAACATTTTTCACTTCAATGAAACGGTCTATTTGCTAAAAATTGACATTACCGCGAAATTGATAATATGTATAGGATATGCTGTTAGGTTTCTGAAGTCTAAGCCTCATTGAATAATGGGCGAATCCGAATACACAATTATAAGGTAAGTTTGTTCAGGCTACTAATGCGAACGTGCCAGACGACTCCACGCATGAAAACAGTTTCTTATTAACTTTGGGGTTCATATGGAAATGTGTATGGAATTGAAGTCTAAATGCATGAATATGTACGCTACACTAAATATGTTTTATTGTACTGTGCTTGAGAAGCCTCTTTGCGTGCTTTGTACTGATCTGGTATACACTAACAGCGAAAAATGGCATACTACCAAGTGGACCAACCAACCAAATGCAAACAAGGGTGTAAAATGCTTGATTGGTTCTAAGATTATCATATGGGTAAAACAAATTTTATACATAAGGTAGGTCATATATTTCGAAATCAACTGGTATATTTCATTAGGTTTAATTACTGTCTTGACTAGGACAGGATATTGGGCAATGGGTGGTGTGTCAGATCTGACTTTGTTCCTGACTCCAGCATGGTGGGCATGTTCATGATGTCTTCATTTATTTTTTATTTTTTTGTGCCTTTTATTTAACTAGGCAAGTCAGTTAAGAACGAAATTCTTATTTACAATGATGACCTACACCAACCAAACCCGGGCAAATTGTGTGCCGCCCTATTGGACTCCCAATCATCCCCGGTTGTGATACGGCCTGGATTCGAACCAGGTTGCCTGTAGTGATGCTTCTAGCACTGAGATGCAGTCCCTTAGACCGCTGCACCGCTCGGGAGCCCATTCATAGCCACACAGTGCAACCCAAATCCACAGTACGGCAAATTTCCCATCAGGTCCGGATGACTCGTTTGCTTATCTGCGGTGTTTCGTGCTTCTTTCCATCTATCTAGAAAACCAAATAACTTGCCCTGGCCCACCAGCCTGTCTTTCATCAGACTTGAAAGTAGGTAAAAGAAGCTAAAACCAGGGTTGAGAATGAGAAGCCTTCCAAACATCCAAGCTGAAATGCAGGAAACCCTAATACAAAGGCTTCTAATGAATGGTTGCCTTTTACACGCTACTGGGCCTGCAGTCTCACTCCCTTGTCCCCTTGTTGTGATTACGTTGAACCCTCTACAGCAGGGATTGGCCATTTTGATGGGGCTGGATGCCACTACAAATCTGAACTCCTCGTGAGGGGCCGTAGTGACTCGCCAGTCGGCATCCTCTCATTCAGAGTGACTGGTAAATCAATGTGGGCCTCCCTGTCCATAATTCGAACTTGATTATTACAAATTCAGACAGCTGGCTCGGCTTTACAAGCCCTATCATAAGGCCCCATTTGAGACACACACACACAGGTAGATTTGATTTTAAAAAAAGGTAATAACTGTACTTTAGGGTAGGGCACAACAATTACAAACGAGCTGTTTTGCCTATAGGTGAAGCTGGCTTGATATTTGAAACTCTCTGACCTTGACTTTTGGCGTAAACAGTTCTGTTCAAGCCCCCAACCCTTTACACGCTGAATGTGTGTATTTCTTCGTTGAATGTCTTGCCCGACCACTCTATATAGTCTGGTCCAAAACAACTCCAGGTGTTGTGGAGTTTAACTGATAGACTGCTCAGCTGCTTCTGCTCTGCTCAGCTGCTTCTGCTCTGTCCAGCTGCTTCTGCTCTGTCCAGCTGCTTCTGCTCTGCTCAGCTGCTTCTGCTCTGCTCAGCTGCTTCTGCTCTGCTCAGCTGCTTCTGCTTTGTCCAGCTGCTTCTGCTTTGTCCAGCTGCTTCTGCTTTGTCCAGCTGCTCTGCTTTGTCCAGCTGCTTCTGCTTTGTCCAGCTGCTTCTGCTTTGTCCAGCTGCTTCTGCTCTGTCCAGCTGTTTCTGCTTTGTCCAGCTGCTTCTGCTCTGTCCAGCTGCGTCTGCTCTGTCCAGCTGCGTCTGCTTGCTGCTACTGTACCTGTGTCGCTGAGTCGGTGTTGCTATTGTGCTGCACATGGAGAATAAGGCCTTTTTTTTCTCACCCAGAATCTCCAGTTTCCCTCTAATGACACAGAGAGGGTAATCGAGAGATGGGGAGGGGGGGTTTACTTGTGAGGTCTTTGCTGTTGTTTTTCCCCCTGTGCAACGTTTGTGTGGTGTATTTCCCCCCACTGTCTCGCTTACCCTTTGGCACTCGCACAGCAGTGGCTGCCTGACTTCCTTTTGAAATGGTTTGCATCTGGTTTAGTTTTTATTTGAGCTACTACATTTAATTTATTCCAAAGTGTATGGTTGGCCGTGATTCCTCCACCATGCTCTCCAGCTCTCTTTTTCTCCGCCTGGTTTTTAATTTGGATCATAATGACTTCTGTACTTGTTATGCACCCAAAATGGACAGCATTTGTTTCTCTGCTTAGCGCGCATTCCCGCCACATATATAAAGTATGTGTGTTCTCTCCTCTTATTTTGGGGCGTGTAACTATGCCAACCTTTTGGAATGTAATTTGATGTATTGGTTAGTTCAATCTGTGTTCCCTGTGGTGACAGTGATTGGAGGTAGGCGATTCTCTCCTTCAGTCTCAGTACACCGACATCCCAGTTGGGAGGTCAGTGATGCGGAGTTGAAGTAGCCTTAACAGGCCCGAGGTTGTAAGCGGTCAATATTTAATAGTAGAATGAAACAATACTGAGAACCGTCAAGTGAATGCGTTGCTTTGTAATGTCTTTTATAGTTTGGCTTCGGTCCTCCACAGTGCAGACTGTGAATGTTCTGCCATCCATTTTGTAGCGTGTCTCTGAACTGAAGCACATTTCAAAACCTGTCCAACTGTCATTCCGCAGACCGGTTTGCCTGGAAATGGAGCAAACCGGTATAGTGTAGATTACATAGCAACGTCTCTCTTGCTTGTATAAAAAAATAACCCGCCCCATTTTAGTGGGAGTAAAGATCCTGGTCAATAGACAAATAATCTGTCATTGCCATGTGCATGACTGAAACCTTAATTCAATATAACTTAGAGCGGAGGTGTGACCTTACCAGTGCTTTGATGTCACCTGTCCTTGTGAAAGCTAATAGGTAAAACACCGTAGCATACACCCAAGCCGAGGGCACCTTGGGCCAGGACAGTCATTACGGTCGTTCCATGTCGTTTCACCAAGCCATGACAGCCACCAATCTCCGATTTTGTTCAGAAATTATTTCTGTATTTAGAAACGGATAAGATTCACATTCCTGTAACATTATTTTGTCAATAAATAAATGTATAAATAATGCCATCTTAAAAATTCAGCTAATTGATTGCACCTAAATTGGCCATTTTAATTGATAGGATTCATATAATGTTTTAATAAATACAGTATCAAAATCTGTTTTGGACCAACATCTGTTTTTAGACGGTGAGTTAGAGATATTCCTTACAGACATGGAGCTGATACTATATACTTGTTGAGGTGGGATTGGCGTTGGGAATGTAGGGTCCCTGGGTGGCTTTGAACCATTTCAATGGATTCCTCATGTCTAACTGGGTTAGAAACATGTTTGGTACAAATCAGATGTTCGGGACTATATTTATTGAATATTATATTAATCCTATAAATTAAAATGGCTAATTTAAAAAATATATATATATTTTTTTAAATTTATATATTGTAACAATGTTGCAGGAATTATAATCTTATCTGTTTCTAACAAACAATTTCAGAACAATCAGCGACGGTGGGTGTCAATCCAATTGTGTTTATTTTTGTGCTTTTTGAGGTGGAACAACCCATTTTTAATGAGTTAATGCACTAAATACAGACAAGTGGATTTCTTCAGATTGGCCTTATTTACCCAACTGGAGGATAAGTAGTGGGCCACCACAGTGCCTTGTGGGAAATTGAGTTCTTACCCTGTTCCTGTTGTGCTGCTGTAGTTGTGCAGCAGATACTATCTCCATCATGGACATTTGACTTTGTTATATCCGTCAGTTGAACCTTTCTCCAAAGTTCATATCAGGGTTGACTGAAACTCGTGTAGGGGTTCCCTGAATCATTCCAAAATCATGGGCATTATGGGCATTAATATGGAATTGGTCCCTCTTTGCTGCTACAACAGCCTCCACTTATCTGGGAAGGCTTTTTCACTAGATGTTGAAACATTGCTTTGGGGACTTCCATTCAGCCACAAGGGAATTCGTGAGGCCCAACACTGATGTTGGGCGATTTGGCCTGGCTGGCAGTCTGCATTCCAATTCATCCCAAAGGTGTTCGATAGGGTTGAGGTCAGGGCTCTGTGCAGGCCGTCAAGTTCTTCCACACCGGTCTCGCAAACACCATTTCTGTATGGATCTCGCTTTGTGCACGGGGGCCATTGTCATGCTGGAACAAGAAAGGCCCTTTCCCAAACTGTTGCCACAAAATTGGAAGAACAGAATCGTCTAGAATGTCATTGTATGCTGTAGCGCTACGATTTCCCTTCACTGGAACTGAGGCCCAGCCCAAACCATGAAAACCGTCCGCATACCATTATTCCTCCTCCACCAAGGGGGAAGAGGGAGATGGAAAGAAATGATTTGAAGGCAGACGTCTGGAAGTTGGAAGTCGCCCATTATGAAGAGCGGTGAGCCATCGTCAGGAAATTAGCTTACCAAGGTGTCAAGCACATTGAGGAACTCTCCAATGGCACCTGGACTGTTTCGATGATGATCAAATAGCACCACAAATGCCAGACAGAAGGCTGGTTAATAGACATGAGCTGAATGATTTTGATGAAATCAATTTCGGGGACCCGTTTCCGTATGTACAAAGAAAATGCAGCTAACATTTGTTTGCTTGAGTCATAACTTTCATCAGACTCTCTTCTGGGAAGGTCCATCCCTCCTTCACTTCACTGGGTTTTTTTGGCAGGGTGTCACGTCTGCTGCAGGCGCAGTTGATGAGTTTTTCTCAAGTCAGTTGTTCGACTGGAGCTAGCTAGTGTGTTCATGTTATCAAATGCCATTGAAATGGCAGCAGCGGTATGACGGCTTGACTTCAGTACAAAATCCCCGACGACCCACTGCGCTGTCAGACTCAGCAATGCTCATGGGGCTGATATCGCTGGTCCAAATGTCAGTCGTGAAGCTAATGGCAGTAACGCTATTACTGTGTAACTCCGGTAGGGCAACATTTTGAAAAATAGCGTGTGAACCGGTGATCGACCAGTAGGCGAAGAGCCAACATCACCCACGACAGAGAACCGTTGATTGTCAAGGGCAATGATTTCCATTATCTTGGTGTTAATGGATTTCGCCTTTTGATTTGTCTCTGAAATAGTCTTTCAAATGACTGCTGGACTTGTTGACTGCTCCATCCACACAGCAGACATTATGGGCCAGGTTAGGAATGCTGTGTAGCGCTACATTTTACGTGGCGTCATGTTATATAGGTATGCACGTCAGCTTTGACATGAGTTTTGCGCAGCGGCGTTAAACTAGACATCGGGTTGACGGTAGCATTTTTAGCTAATATCATCTGATTCCAATATATCGTGCATCCCTGTAACACATTGTCATATTAAGATTCTAACAATGACAAAGATGTGATGGTTATAACCAGTTTGGACATAATTGAAAACAAATGGTTTTCCCCATTGCCCCTCCTGACATTAGGGCTCCACTCCTTTTTCCTAGAGTTGAAGGTGCCCTGCCCAGTTGATAATCACCCCCATAATTGCTTCGAAACTGAATCAAAACTAATTTCACAGATATAACAATAGATTAAATAAAGTACAGTAGGATGGGGGAGAATGGGTGTTGATTGACGATTGTGCTTGCATACTCCCTTAAAATACCTTTTTGAGGTCCTACCGAGTGGCGCAGCAGTCTAAGGCATCTCTACAGACCCGGGTTTGATCCCGGGATGTGTCGCAGCCGGCCGAGACCGATGTGGCGGCGCATCATTGTCCCAGAATCCTCCAGGTTAGGGGATGGTTTAGCTGGCCGTGATGTCCTTGTTCCATCGAGCTCTAGCGACTCTGTGGCGTGTTTCGGAGGACGCCTGGCTCTCGACCTTCACCTTTCTATGAGTCCTTACGGGAGTTGTAGCGATGGAACAAGACTGTAACTGCCACTTGGATATCACTTGGATATCATGAAATGGGGAGAAAAAAGGGGGATGTAAATAAATAAATGCATGTTTTAAAGACCTTTGCTTGAACAATGTAGTACCGTTTTGTCAATTTTGAGACTCCGTAACCAGTATACACTCCCTCAATAGTAGGATTTATGAAATCTATCATTTTTACGTTTTTTTACCGAGGAGATTCTAGTCGTGGAATTTTACATCCAAGATGTTTGGTGCAGTGTTTCTCATTGAAAAATATTTAGCATCGGATGCTGTTTTGCATCATATGATACAAAATGCATCATACAGGGATTATTTCCTTAGTTTGAAACTAAAATATCTTTAACTTGATTGCTGACAAGCAAAACATTTGGGAACTATGTCAACAATGGCGTAATGAAGCAAATACCAAAAGAGTTTTGGGGTTGAATATTCCTCTAGACCTTAATGGAGTATGCTACACAGTGAGAGCATGCGTAATTTCCAATGGCAAGACCTAGACAAATGGATGCACATGCTGCGTTAGCTTTGCTACAAGATCTAAATGAAAACGTCTCCGACGATCCAGAAATGGATCGTGACATTTCTGATTCATGCTGAACGGCTTTCCATACCTGGGAAAGGATCAATATCAGGCAGCAGGTGAGTGAGTGTTGGATAATGTTTCGGATCAGATGGCATGGCTGTACTTGGTGAAAGGAGGAACTTGCTGCTGACCTGTTGCTGTGTTCTACAACATGCTTGACTTGGCTGCTATCAACGCACTGGTGTTGTACACGAGTCTGACGCACAGGGCTACGACACGAGTCTGACGCACAGGGCTACGACACGAGTCTGACGCACAGGGCTACGACACGAGTCTGACGCACAGGGCTACGACACGAGTCTGACGCACAGGGCTACGACACGAGTCTGACGCACAGGGCTACGACACGAGTCTGACGCACAGGGCTACGACACGAGTCTGACGCACAGGGCTACGACACGAGTCTGACGCACAGGGCTACGACACGAGTCTGACGCACAGGGCTACGACACGAGTCTGACGCACAGGGCGACGACACTAGTCTGACGCACAGGGCTACGACACGAGTCTGACGCACAGGGCTCTGACGCACAGGGCTACGACACGAGTCTGACGCACAGGGCTACGACACGAGTCTGACGCACAGGGCTTACGACACGAGTCTGACGCACAGGGCGACGGCACGAGTCTGACGCACAGGGCGACGACACGAGTCTGACGCACAGGGCGACGACACGAGTCTGCCTTTACAGAGGCGGCACGCACAGGGCTACGACACGAGTCTGACGCACAGGGCTACGACACGAGTCTGACGCACAGGGCTACGACACGAGTCTGACGCACAGGGCGACGACACGAGTCTGACGCACAGGGCGACGACACTAGTCTGACGCACAGGGCAAGACATGAGGGCCAAAGCAGCATCAACGAGTCCATGTGATGAAACTGCCAGGTGGGCAGATGCACTTGAACAGAACCAATCACCATGATCAATTTTGGTGCAATCAATTAGTGTAATTTCTCAAAGATCAAATTATATTAACAAAATACATTTGCAGGAATGCTAATCTTCTGTTTTAGGGACCACAACGTTTGGTCCCTAAAACAGTGCGCTGAACGATCAGCAGACGAACACTCAATCCACATTCATTGAGGTGTCATAAGGAGTGGGTATGCCAGCCTCGGTCAGAGTTCACAGGTATTTTGTAACAAAAAGCATTAGTCAATCCCAGAGCCACTTAGCTATCCCCTGTAATTACCTCTGAACATGCTGGCTAATGAGATGTGACACGCACCAGCAGGTGGCCAAGAGGAGGGAGGAGACGATATGCTGCCGTCGGCTAAGCCCTGCTTACTGTAGTCACTACCGCAACCCCTGAACCCATTCCTGTATGTGAAACCTACTTTTACTTCGACTGCAGCCCTGACTCGACTGTCAACAGAAGATTTGATGCTCTGGACGTCTTAACTGGGAGGGGTTAGGAGTCCAGGACAGAAGGCCCGAAGTTGTGCTGTTTACTGCAGGTCAGAGAGACAGTTTTAGAGACGGTGTCGACATTGGAGAGTCTTCCTGGGGATATATATATTTATTTTTAGTTGTTGTTGCTGTATCTGGGCTAGCTAACGGTTCACCGCCGTTGGTATGTGTATGCACGCCAAAGGACAGCAACTGAGTTGTCTCTCGCCGAAGGAGCCGGTCTCGATCAAAGCCAGTGACCGAGTGATCAAGAAGCTTGCGATGTCTGTCCTATCAAGGGTCCGGGAGTGGGTTAGGATGAAGAGAGGCAGCAGGTACTGTATGTTAGCTATAGGTGCAGCACTGAAGTCTCTGGATGACTGGCCCATATGTCAGGCCCCAAAGACAGATTATCTTTGCGTGTCTGGCTTTATATTCTAATCAAACTCTCATCACAGTAATGATTTGTCTTGGACGGTGGTTGTGGTTGTTCATCAATGCACTATTTTCCTATCAGCTAATGTTCGTTGACGTTTGAATCGGATGCTGGAAAATGCTTGATTGGTAGTGTGGAGAGCAGGGGTTTACTGTATTGTAGGTGTTGGCTTGAGTTGACAATGTTTTTGCCACTTCAGGCTGTGTGCCTACAGCATGTGTTATATGCTGTGCTGTATGGAGGTGGTGGAGTCGTGCTAATTATGGTTAACTATTAATAATAATCCTATAGTTTACTCTTCCCTCCGCAGTATGCTCTCCGGGTAGGTACTGTAACCTCGTCCTCAGGCTAACCCAGGAAGAGTCTGGTGAAAGGCACTACTCTTCTGGTGAGACCATTTTTTTTTTTTTTTAGAAATGCATGTTGTTGTTTTGCTGCCTCTATAGTGGCTGTACTTTTAAAGAAGGCAACAGAACTTCCCTGAGGAGTAACCAACCACAGCTGTTTTTAAGCTGGTGGTGGCAGGGTGTGGACTGTGTACTTCTACAGTATAGATGCAGATCCTGACCACATGCACGGATGGGTGTGCTGTGGAGCCAAACTGTCTTCGTGGAATGATGTTTTGGTTCGGCATACCAACATGACAAATGTATTTCAGCAGTCCATGTCATTGGTCTGGTGTGCCCGTCTGTGCTATCATGCAAACTATCGTCATGCCATGTTTGGCATGAGCACAAACGGATCTGGGACCAGGCTTGGTCTGGTATGCTCTGATTGGGACAGCACTTTGACCGTAACTGTTATGTTTGCTATTTGAGATCTTGTGTGTTTGTTGTGGTCGTTGTCGGCCTTTAACACTGGAACCGCCATAGGCCACTGATGTGTGGTTTTTGTAGCTATGACCTGCTTCTTCCATGACTTTTCCTAAATGTTTGTATTTTACACTACTCATTTGTCTGAACTTTTAAATCCTGAACAGAAAAGTATTTGGGGTCTTTTTCCCCACACTTATTCCTAACCTAATCCGCCAAGACGATGCGCTGTGGGACGTTGGTACCCAGCTACGCGCTAATGTCGCTCTCTCCCCACTGAATGAATCGCAAATGGATGAAGGGGTGATAATTGTGCATCTTACTTGACAGTTGAATTTAAGTTAGGCCTAACTGAATGAGGTTGATTTTTCATTTAGAACAACAATAATATAATGTTGAGTTTGTTATGCCTTTTATCAACACCAAATAATTTGACCTTTGGCCTTTGGGGTTGATAACATTCTCTTCTACATTTTACTTTGTAAAAATAAGCTGTTATTAGACTTTTATTTACTATAACTCTATTACTGAGTGACTGTATTGTAGGAGAAATGATAACATACTACATGTTGGAGTAGGCCATTAGAATAATGAAAAACATATCCTTGACTCTGTCCAGTGAAACAATTGATGCCAGCCCACTGAATGAATGACAAATAGAATAGGAATATGGAATAGGTTATAATTGCAAGTTGCTAAACACCACATTTTAAAGTAGGCTGAATGAGGAGGATGAAGATGTTGATTTATTTTTAGAACAACAATGGTGTAATGAGGAGTGTATGCCTGTTTATCAGCTTTGGCGCTCATGTTAATTTGACAGCACGCCTTGAGGGTTGATACCATTTCTCACATGTTTTAGCTGTTACAGGACTATGTTTACTTTAACTCTGTTACTAATCTAATTTATTGGAAGGGAAACCGGAACAGGGTGTGTGTTGCTTTAGGCCTTCAGAATGACTCAAACCATATCCTTGACTCTATCCAACTTGATGAGTGGAAAACAAACGATGCCATCGGCCTGCCACTCATTTTGTACATGATGAGTTAGCCTGTAGACTAGATTCAATTGACAATCTGATGAGCATATTCTGCAGTTTCGTCAAATACAGTGTGTTTGTTATTTTGTTTATTATTTTTTACTTTAATTTATTTGGTAAATATTTGCTTAACTCTTCTTCACCTGCACTGTTTACATTAAGGTCTACACTTGTTGTATTCGGCGCATGTGACAAATGAAGTTTGATTAGGAAGTATTCAAACCCCTTGACTTTTTCCACATTTTATGTTACAGCCTTATTCTAAAACGTATTCAATAGTTTTTTTTCCCCCTCATCAATTTACACACAATACCCCATAATGACAGTGAACTTTTTTTGTTTGTGCTAATTTATAAAAATTAAATAATGATACCTTATGTAAATAACTATTCAGACCCTTTGCTGTGAGACTCGAGATTGAGCTCGGGTGCATCCAGTTTCCATTGATCATCCTTCATGTTTCTACAAATTGATTGGAGTCCACCTGTGGTAAATTCAACTTGATTGGACATGATTTGGAAAGGTACACACCTGTCTAAATAAGCTCCTACAGTGTCAGAGCAAAAATAAAGCCATGAGGTTGAAGGAATTGTCCGTAGAGCTCCGAGACAGGAATGTGTTGAGACACAGATCTGGGGAAGGAAGGGTACTTAACAATTTCTGCAGCATTGAAGTTCCCCAAGAACACCGCACTCATTCTTAAATGGAAGAAGTTTTGAACCACCAAGACTCTTCCTAGAGCTGGCCAAACTGAGAAATCGGGGGTGAAGGGCCTTGGCCAAGAACCCAATGGTCACTGATTTAGCTCCAGAGTTCCTCTGTGGAGATGGGAGAACCTTCCAGAAGGACAACCATCTCTGCAGAACTCCACCAATCAGGCCTTTATGGTAGAGTGGCCAGACGGAATCCACTCCTCAGTAAAAGGCACGACAGCCCTCTTGGAGTTTGCCAAAATGCACTTAAAGACTCTGACCATGGTCTGATGATACGAAGATTGAACTCTTTGGCCTAAATGCCAAGTGTCACTTCTGGAGGAATCCTGGCACAATCCCGACGGTGAATTATGGCGGTGGCGACATCATGCTGTGGGGATGTTTTTCAGCGGCAGGGAAAGGGAGACTAGTCAGGCTCAAGGCAAAGATGAGTGGAGCAAAGTACAGAGATCCTAGATGAAAATCTGCTCCAGAGTGCTCAGGACCTCAGACTGGGGTGAATGTTCACCTTCCAACAGGACAACCACCCTAAGGACACAGCCAAGACAACGCAGGAATGACTTTGGGACAAGTCTCTAAATGTCCTTGAGTGGCCCAGCCACAGCCTGGACTTGAACCCGATCAAACTTCTCTGGAAAGACCTGAAAATAGCTGTGCAGCTACACTCCCCATCCAACCTGAAAGAGCTTCAGAGGATCTGCATAGAAGAATGGGAGAAACTCCTCAAATACAGTTGTGCCAAGCTTGTAGCATCAGACTCGAGGCTGTAATCGCTGCCAAAGGTGTTTCAGCCAAGCACTGATTAAAGGGTCTGAATACTTACGTAAAGTTACTGTTTTTTGCTTTGTCATTATGGTGAATTTTGTGTAGATTTGGGGGGGGGGTCTGTCAAGTGGTGGGAATACTTTCCGACTGCATTCTATGCTAAAGGGGACGCCCGGGCAATGTTTTCTAGTGGGTACTTGTATGCTAAACGGGACGCCCGGGCAATGTTTTCTAGCGGGTACTTGTATGCTAAAGGGGACGCCCGGGCAATGTTTTCTAGCGGGTACTTGTATGCTAAAGGGGACGCCCGGGCAATGTTTTCTAGCGGGTACTTGTATGCTAAAGGGGACGCCCGGGCAATGTTTTCTAGCGGGTACTTGTATGCTAAAGGGGACGCCCGGGCAATGTTTTCTAGCGGGTACTTGTATGCTAAAGGGGACGCCCGGGCAATGTTTTCTAGCGGGTACTTGTATGCTAAAGGGGACGCCCGGGCAATGTTTTCTAGCGGGTACTTGTATGCTAAAGGGGACGCCCGGGCAATGTTTTCTAGCGGGTACTTGTATGCTAAAGGGGACGCCCGGGCAATGTTTTCTAGCGGGTACTTGTATGCTAAAGGGGACGCCCGGGCAATGTTTTCTAGCGGGTACTTGTATGCTAAAGGGGACGCCCGGGCAATGTTTTCTAGCGGGTACTTGTATGCTAAAGGGGACGCCCGGGCAATGTTTTCTAGCGGGTACTTGTATGCTAAAGGGGACGCCCGGGCAATGTTTTCTAGCGGGTACTTGTATGCTAAAGGGGACGCCCGGGCAATGTTTTCTAGCGGGTACTTGTATGCTAAAGGGGACGCCCGGGCAATGTTTTCTAGCGGGTACTTGTATGCTAAAGGGGACGCCCGGGCAATGTTTTCTAGCGGGTACTTGTATGCTAAAGGGGACGCCCGGGCAATGTTTTCTAGCGGGTACTTGTATGCTAAAGGGGACGCCCGGGCAATGTTTTCTAGCGGGTACTTGTATGCTAAAGGGGACGCCCGGGCAATGTTTTCTAGCGGGTACTTGTATGCTAAAGGGGACGCCCGGGCAATGTTTTCTAGCGGGTACTTGTATGCTAAAGGGGACGCCCGGGCAATGTTTTCTAGCGGGTACTTGTATGCTAAAGGGGACGCCCGGGCAATGTTTTCTAGCGGGTACTTGTATGCTAAAGGGGACGCCCGGGCAATGTTTTCTAGCGGGTACTTGTATGCTGAAAGGGCATGCGGTTCTAGTGTTAATACTGTTTTACCCTGGCTACCACACAATGTCCAGGTGCAATAAAAATTCCTTTCATAAAGATGTTGGGTACGGTTAAATTTCACGTGCCTATAGGCAGAACTTGGCATCTTCTGAGGTTAAGAGTTTTCTAGCTGTTAAATCCGCTATAGTAGTCTTAGAATGATCTATTATGTGTAATATATGGTCTACTTTGAACCAGATGGATTATAGGCTAGATTTATGTTGTGTCAAAGTTTTCCTTCTAGGATGGAGATGTCCTGTCTGGAGCTGGCCCTGAAGGGGGAGAGGCAGTGTAAGGTGGGGGATTACCATGCTGGGGTCTCCTTCTTTGAGTCGGCCATCCAGGTGGGCACAGACGACCTCCAGATCCTCAGCGCCATCTACAGCCAGCTGGGCAATGCCTACTTTCACCTGCAGGAGTACAGCAAGGCTCTGGAATACCACTGCCATGACCTCACCCTCACCAGGTACACACACTTAGCACGACCTCTCACTGACCAGGTACGCAGCACCGCCATGACATCGGCGGAACACCGCTACAATCGCACTCTGACCTAACCTAACGTAGCAGGTGTAAAATAAACACGTGAAACTAAATGCCATACATTCTGGTCTTGACGAGAAGGGGGGGGCACTTTTGGGAGGTTCTCTTCTACACTGCTCAACCAATCCAGTAAATGTGGAGGAGGAGTTAAGATGGAGTTGTTGGACTCTACAGAGGCTACTTGGGTGCACACTATTGCCATGACCTCTATGACCAGGAGCACACTACCACCATGACCTTAGGTTCCTAAGGTCCACCTTGAGCCGCTGTCTTTGGCCAAGTGAAGACGTCGTTAGAGTAATGTGAGACTCTGCTGCCTTTATAAAACTGGTCCAATGAGAGGTTTTGTTTCAGTCTTAAATTTACATTCAAGTCATTTAGCAGACGTTCTTATCCAGAGTGACTTACAGTAGTGAGTGTATACATGTTCATACTAGTCCCCCTTGGGAATCAAACCCACAACCCTAGCGTTGCAAGTGCCATTCTCTACGAACTGAGCCACGCGGGACCATGTGAACTGTGACGGTCTAGAGAAATGAGAGCTGGGGGACTGGCGAAGTGACCAAGTGATTAGTTTGTTGGTTTGGGCAGAAAGTAAGCAAAGCACCCAGGTCACAGTATCCCATGGGATGAAACATTTATCACCTCAAATGGGAGCCTTACTCGAGTAGGGAGACAAATGCTGATTTGTGACGCAAATTATAATTTCTCTTTTCTCGGTCAAGGATGTCTCATGGTACAGTATACCATTGACGTTTCTCATTCTGTGTCTGGGTGTGATTTCTCTCCAGAACCATTGGGGATGAACTTGGAGAAGCAAAAGCCAGTGGTAACCTTGGAAACACCCTGAAGGTTCTGGGACGGTTTGATGAAGCAGTGGTCTGTTGCCAAAGACACTATGACATTACCAGAGGGATGTACGATAAGGTGAGACATTCAAACATAATAATTAAATCACAAGTGTTAGGTTCTAAACAAGAGTTAAAAACTCAAATGGAATACTAGGAAAAGCTCAGTTTATTCACCCACTAGGTCAAACGGCTGCTAAGACAAATACCTGTTTACACAAGGACATATACAGTATTTATACACTTACTAGGTGGGGTGTCAACTCCTTCCATCTAGACAGCCAATACATCTGTTGCTAGTCAGGAACTTAATTGTTTCCTCTCGCTGGTGTAGTCATGGCCCCTCCTCCTGCTAGAACCTTCGTGTGCATGTACGTATGTGTAACAGGACTGTTCCTTGTCGCTTCACCTGACCTGACGCCGAAATCCTCACTCCTCTCTAATCCACGGCTGTCCCACCTTATCAGTTACTGAAACCAAACTGTTGCCCTTTGCCTTACTCCTTAGGAGCCATGTGATTTGTCTCTTACCCCCTTTATCTCTCCAATTTTCATCTCATCGCTGCAACTCCCCACCGCCAAACCGCTCTATTTAACAACCGCCAGCTGCACCAATGTGTCAGAGGAAACACCATTCAACTGAACGGTCAGCCTGCAGGTGCCCGGCCTGTCACAAGGAGTCGCTAGAACGTGATAAGCCAAGTAAAGCTTCCCCAGCCAAACCCTCCCGTAACCCAGATGACGCTGGGCCAAATGTGCGCCGCCCTATGGGACTCCTGATTACGGCCGGTTGTGGTACAGCCTGGGATCGAACCCGGGTCTGTGGTGACGGCTAGAATAAGTGATTAATAATTACAATTGAAGTCTTAAGTTTACATGCACCATAGCCAAATACATTTAACTCAGTTTTTCACAATTCCTGACATTGAATTGCAGTAAAAATTCCCTGTGCCTTAGACCGCTGCACCACTCGGGAGGCCCAACAACACCATGCTTTGACAGAATGTCAACTTTATTCACTCCCCCTTCCTCACTCAGTAACTTTCCATACACCTAGTTCTCATCCACCCTCCATTGACCTCAACATAAACCACCCTTACATGTAACGTAATCAATAAGTTCTAGTATGGTAACATGAATAAGTATATTTCAAGCTAGAATCCAACAAAAGTAAATAATATTATTGTAATTAGTAGTACTCAGCAACCCTGGTCCTGGAGAGAAACATGCTGTTCTAATCTTGGTTCCACCCCAACACACTCTTATTCAAACGTTCCATCATAACATCAAGACCTTGTTTAATGAAGATTTAGTGCTAGACTGGAACGAAAGACCACTGATTGTGGCCATAATGTATTTAGCCAAATACATTTAAACTCGGATCTTCACAATTCCTGACATTTAATCATAGTAAAAATTCCCTGTCTTAGGTCAGTTAGGATCACCACTTTATTTTAAGGATGTGTAATGTCAGAATAATAGTAGAATGATTCACTTCAGCTTCATCACATTCCCAGTGGGTCAGATGTTTACAGACACTCAATTAGTATTTGTTAGCGTTGTCTTTAAATTGTTTAACTTGGGTCAAACATTTTGGGTAGCATTTCACAAGCTTCCCACAATAAGTTGTGTGAATTCTGGCCCATTCCTCCTGACAGAGCTGGTGTAACTGAGTCAGGTTTGTAGGCCTCCTTGTGAACACACGCTTTTTCAGTTCTGCCCACAAATGTTCTATAGGATTGAGTTCAGGGTTTTGTGATGGCCACTCCAATACCTTTACTTTGGTGTCCTTAAACCATTGTGCCACAACTTTGGAAGTGTGCTTGGGGTCATTGTTCATTTGGAAGACCCATTTGCGACCAAGCTTTAACTTCCTGACTGATGTCTTGAGGTGTTGCTTCAATATATCCACATCATTTTCCTCCACGTGTTGCCATCTATTTTGTGAAGTCCATCCTGCAGCAAAGCACCCCCACAACGTGATGCTGTGCTACACGGTTGGGATGGTGTACTTTGGCTTCCTTTGCTGCTGTTCTGGGATTGATTTGCACTTTTCGCAAAGTACGTTCATCTCTAGGAGACAGAACGCATCTCCTTCCTGAGAGGTATACTGCATACTATTGTTTGTACAGATGAACGTCATACCTTCAGGCATTTGGAAATTGCTCCCAAGGATGAATCAGACTTGTGGAGTTGTACAATTTTCTTCTGAGGTCTTGGCCGATTTCTTTGATTTTCCCATCATGGATGAACCAGACTTGTGGAGGTATTTTTTTTGTTGAGGTCTTGGCTGATTTATTTTTATTTTCCCATGATGTCAAGCTAAGAGGCACAGAGTTTGAAGGCAGGCCTTGAAATACAACAACAGGCACACCTCCAATTGACTCAAATGATCTCAATTAGCCTATCAGAAGCTTCTAAAGCCATGACATCATTCTCTGGAATTTTCCAAGTTGTTTAAAGGCACAGTCAACTTAGTGTATGTAAACTTCTGACCCACTGGAATTGTGATACAGTGAAATGTAAACAATTGTTGGAAAAATGACTTGTGTCATCCACAAAGTAGATGTCCTAACCGACTTGCCAAAACTATAGTTAACAAGACATTTGTGGAGTGGTTGAAAAAACAGGTTTTAATGACTCTGACCTTATGTATGTAAACTTCTGACTTCAACTGTATGTGTTGATGTCTAGACTAGTTTGACGCCCAACCCTCTGTGTGCTGGGCAAGTATTTACAATGTTAGTTTTGTTGGCCTGTTCCTGTGTGTGTGTGTGTGTGTGTGTAGGTTGGGCAGGCCCGAGCGCTGTATAATTTTGGCAACGTTTACTACTCCAAGGGGAAGAGTATCTGCTGGACTGGAGCAGAGCCAGGAGAAATCCCAGAGGAGGCCAAGTTTGCCCTAGTCAAAGCCACAGAGTATTACGAGTGAGTTAATCAGTGGGTTTCTATAATGGAGTCTTGCCTATGATGTAGAGAAGAGTGTAATGGTGAATAAGACTTTTTGTGAGTGTCTGTGACCCTTTTAATGCTTTATATGATGGCGTCGGCTGATAAATGACACGAATAAATGACTTTTGGTGAATTGTTACCCTTAATACTTTTGTCTGTTTATTGTATAGATTAAACCTGTCCATTGTGAAGGACTTGGAGGATCGGGCAGCACAGGGACGAACCTATGGTAACCTAGGTAACGCATACTATCTGCTCGGAAACTTCCAGAAAACTGTGGGGGCCCATGAACAGGTACATACCCTAAATTAGTGGCATCACAAGACTATCAGGGTTATTTTTTATATATATTTTTGTGTGAATATTGTTGTATGATATTATGTTCTCGTTACTTTATTTAGTAGAAAAGAGAACATATCACTCGGACCACTCAAATTCTTCCATGATTTGTTTTGAAGCGTCTCCTCATCGCTAAGGAGTTTGGCGACAGGGCGGCTGAGAGGAGGGCCTACTGTAACCTAGGGAACGCCTACATCTTCCTGGGCCAGTTTGGAGTGGCAGCTGAACATTACAAGTGAGTGGACTTACTTCCTGAGACCAATTGACCATCAAAGGCCCAGTGACTTCTCAGACACTACTGCCAAGTTAGTACATGTATGTCTGGACGTGGGAAAGAATAAAAACAAAAAAGAAGGAAAAGTGTGGGGGGGATTATAAGTGAATATGTTTATCTATATATCTATGTTTATATCCCCCCAGGAGGACTCTGCAGCTGGCCAGGCTGCTGAAGGACAAGGCTGTGGAGGCTCAGGCCTGTTACAGCCTGGGGAACACCTACACACTGCTGCGCGACTACGAGAGAGCCATCGACTACCACCTCAAACACCTCATCATCGCACGGGAGCTCAAGGACAGGTACACACACTTACAATACTTGGTTGCTTATGGTTGTCTATCGTGTATGACCATGACCATCTTTAATTATGAGTCCTCTGATCATGACCATCTTCTTCTTTGCCTAAGACATGCGTTGTTCAAAAGGCTTGTGCAAAGTGTTCACAGTAGGGAAGTGTACTTTCTGAGTTGGCAATTACTCAATCTCCTTTCTGTCCTTCTGTGTTTGTTCAGAGTTGGGGAGGGAAGAGCGTGCTGGAGTTTAGGAAATGCCCACACGGCCCTGGGGAATCATCAGGATGCTGTTCACTTTGCTGAGAAACATCTGGAGATCTCCAGAGAGGTGCCTGGTCAATGTTTACTCCACCTCCCTATCTAATGCACGTTATCAGTACCTGTCATCTAGTCACACATCTGGAGATCTCCAGAGAGGTGCCTGGTCAATGTTTACTCCACCTCCCTATCTAATGCACGTTATCAGTACCTGTCATCTAGTCACACATCTGGAGATCTCCAGAGAGGTGCCTGGTCAATGTTTACTCCACCTCCCTATCTAATGCACGTTACCAGTACCTGTCATCTAGTCACACATCTGGAGATCTCCAAAGAGGTGCCTGGTCCATGTTTACTCCACCTCCCTATCTAATGCACGTTACCAGTACCTGTCATCTAGTCACACATCTGGAGATCTCCAAAGAGGTGCCTGGTCCATGTTTACTCCACCTCCCTATCTAATGCACGTTATCAGTACCTGTCATCTAGTCACACATCTTTCTACATGGAATGAACCTCGTTCTTGTCCGATATGGAGCAACTCTAGGAATTCCGTGTGAATAAAATGAACGAGGCGATCTCTTCCGGTACTGAGGGGAGGGGTGAGGACAACACCTCGACTCTCTATATGATTATTCGCCAGCTGTGTTCGCGTTGTGTTCTTCTTAATGCAGTTATGTTTTTTCTTCTCTAATACACTTCTCATCCTGTATTTGGTCCAGACTGGAGACAAAAGTAGCGAGGCAACAGCCAGGATGAACTTGTCAGACCTGAAGTTATTGCTGGTTCTGGGACAGAACCCAAGCTCAAGCCTCAACACCAACAGCAGCTCAAGCCTCAACACCAACAGCAGTTCCAACTTGAACAGCAACCGCTCTGTTCACACTGAGAACCTCAGGAAGCAGAATACCTTACCAGGTACAAGTCCTTACCGTTGGTAGAGCATGGCACTTGCAACATCCTTACCGTCCTACCAGTAACAATGCTACAGTATAATTATATATATATATATATATATATATATTTTGATTGATTTTAGTGTAAATCGATATGGTCCTGTGTGGCTCAATTGGTAGAGCATGGCGCTTGCAACATTGATTGTGGGTTTGATTCCCACTGGGGTCACCCATGCGAAAATATACGCACACGGGTTACTGTAAGTCGCTTTGAATAAAAGCGTCTGCTAAATGGCATATAATATTATTATAACCATTTATTCCATTTGAACTCATTATGCTGGACCTTACACAAATCTGTAGTTCAAAGTCAGTCCAGGTGCAAGCCTGGCAAAGTGACACATGCAAATGGATACATATGGCACACACACCGACTCCCGATTTTGTTGGTTTCAGGCGTTAAGTCAGAAGGAAGGAGTAACAGTATGGAGAACTTGGAGGTGGCAGGACTGAGTCCTGAGAAAACTGTGGAGGTGGGTACAAAAATATGTACAGTACACATGCATATTAAGATATTTACATATTCTTATGAGCAGGAATTTCCAAGTGACCCCCCCTCCGTCATGTTACTATTGAATTGATTTACACTACCGTTCAGAAGTTTGGGGTCACTTGGAAATGTCCTTTTTGCAAAGAAAAAGCCATATCTCAGACTGGCCAATAAAAAGAAAAGCTTAAGTTGTGCACCGGGGCCTCCCACTCCACTTTCTATTCTGGTTAGAGCCAGTTTGCTCTGTTCTGTGAAGGGAGTAGTACACAGCGTTTTACCAGATCTTCATTTTCATGGCAATTTCTCGCGTAGAATAGACTTCATTTCTCAGAACAAGAATAGACTGACGAGTTTCAGAAGACAGGTCTATGTTTCTGGCCATTTTGAGCCTGTAATTGAACCCACAACTGCTGGTGCTCCAGATACTTAACTAGTCTAAAGAATGCCAGTTTTTTTATTTCTTCTTTAATCAGAACAACAGTTTTCAGCTGTGCTAACATACTTGCAAAATTATTTTATAATGATCACTTAGCCTTTTAACTGATAAACTTGGATTAGCTAACACAACGTGCCATGAGAACACAGGAGTGATGGTTGCTGATAATGGGCCGCCGTACGCCTATGTAGATATTCCATAAAAAATTCAGCGGTTTCCAGCTACAATAGTAATTTACAACGTTAACAATGTCTACACTATTTCCGATCAATGTGATGTCATTTTAATGGATAAAAAAAACTGCTTTTCTTTCAAAAACAAGGAAACGTCTAAGTGACCCCGAACTTTGAACGGTAGTGTATGTAAATGTTGTTTTTATTGATTGGTTATATAGCGATGGTGACGTCTCGACTAAACTGCCTACACACACCACCTATCACGCCCCTATCCTCCATGTTTCTTTTCATGTACCGGTACGCTTGTCTTCATGTACTGCCCTTACAACAGAACTGGGACGAAGGCGTGTTCAGGCCTCCTCATCCTAAATCCAGCATGGCCACGGCCTCCTCCAAGCTGTTCTTTATCAACCGGCTCAGAGGGAAGAAACACAAGAAGCACAGCTCTCCTACCAGAGACGGAGTTCTCCAGGACACCAGGAACAAACCCACAGCCCCAGAGATGGACACACAGAAGTCAGAAGCCACGGTAGCTTCAACCGTAGAGCGAGTTCTACATAGTAGCGTAATCATATAATTGGTCTATTGCCATTATTTTAAATGCATTCCTACGGGTTCAACAGCCTACTTTGGTTTAGCTACAGTAGATGGCATGGAGGCTGGGCATGTTGTGCAGTCTATTGTAGCATTCTTGTTTTATAATGACAACCATAAAAAGGATATCATTACTATCTGAGACTTTTCTGGTTGTTTTAGTGGGTGTTTTGTGCCTCTTTTCTTCTGTAGATTGGAGGTTCTGACACTCTGGGTGACGAAGGCTTCTTCGACCTCCTAAGTCGTTTCCAGGGCAGCAGAATGGAAGACCAAAGATGCTCCCAGAGCAGTCTCATCGACCCATTCTCTCTCTGTAACACCCCACCCGTAGCCATGAGGAAATGTAAGTTAGTCTCCCCCCCTCTGCATGCCATGTGTCTACCAATGTGCCTGGTTGGCACTTTGTGACCTGCGCATCGTCCAATACCTTTCCTGTACGTGCCTTAACTTATCCTATTCACTGGTGGTAGGAGCTCATCTACTTGTGATTTTTCCTCCTTGAATTTTGTGTTCATAATAAAAATATTGCTTTGGCAAAGGAGATGTAGCTTTCAGGCTAAACTGAAACTACTTCTTCCTTTCCCTCTTTCTATCATCGCCCCTTCCTCACCTCTCTGTCCTCTGCTACCTCAAGTAACTACTTCCGCGTGCGAGGCCAACCTGGAGCCTGGGCATTTCCTGGACCTGCTGGCCACCTCCCAGGGCCGTCGGCTGGACGAGCAGAGAGCCAGCGTGGGCAGCAGCTTCCCCGGTCTACGTCTCTGCAGCTCCAATCATTCCCTCAGCCCACCCACCGCGCGCAGTCCCCTGATGACCAGTACTGACCAGCCTCAGGCTGATGACGTTTTCTTCGACATGCTAGTCAAGTGCCAGGTAATCAAGACCTAGCCTACAAGTAGGCAATTTTAGGTGGTTCACTGAAAATGACTTTACTATTCAGAAGTTAGTAAAAGCCTCATTTGCTTCCACCTTAGTACTGATTGTAAAGATGATGAATTGTAACTCATGGACCAAATTTATTGAAAAATGCTATATTTCACAAATTTTGACTGACACTGTTGATTTGAGATCAAAATCTGGTCTGTTCCAATGTGCCTGTGTAGGGTTCTAGACTGAATGACCAGCGGTGTACAGTCCCCACTAAGGGTTCTACTGTCCCAGACGAGGACTTCTTAAGCCTCATCCTGCGATCCCAGGTAAACAGGATGGACGAGCAGCGGGTCCCACTACCTCCCAGCTCTGACGCTGTCCCTAGCCAGCCCTGCCCAGATGGCCCAGACTGATATGTCTGCCTACCTGTCCTCTAACTTCAGCTCATTCCTGAACTCCTCACAGCCTGTTCCAGACTGACTATCCCACTTTTACCTGCCCAGACACGAGCTCCTGATGCAATCATCACAGGGTTTCCTCTACCTACCACAGCTGAAAAATTTATCTACCCTGTGAACCCAAATAACCTCTGCCAGACATTCACGACAGTATTCCCCTTTACACTCTGGATTCACACAGCCGGGCTCAGACAGTCAATTACATGGGTCTCCAACTCCACACAACTTTCAATGGCTTAGTGGACAGTCTTCTCTGCAGGGAAACATGATCTGAGCCCCCACACTACTGTACAATCACCAGGTTTGAGTTGGAAGAAGCGACATGACTCCTGCTGAAATTTTTGAATTGTGTTTTTTTTTATTTCTATACAGTGTTTGAGTTGACACTTTCTATTATTGTACAGAAATGTTATTCTGCCAGAGATTTTGATTTTTTTTCTTTCTATGGCGACGGATCCTTTCAGCTGTTCTCAGTATGTGAAGAACCAGACATCGCAATGAACTTTGACACCAATTTACCAGACATGTCATAAACACCCTTTTTAATGAAATGTAGACACACACACACACAAGCTTATGTTGATAGAGTAAAGAAATGTATTGTACAGGCCAGCAATGTTTTTTTTTTACTTCCACTTCATGCTGACCATGGAGAAATAAATCATTTTAACACTGTGCTGACCATGGAGAAATAAATCATTTTAACACTGTGCTGACCATGGAGAAATAAATCATTTTAACACTGTGCTGACCATGGAGAAATAAATCATTTTAACACTGTGCTGACCATGGAGAAATAAATCATTTTAACACTTCATGCTGACCATGGAGAAATAAATCATTTTAACACTTCATGCTGACCATGGAGAAATAAATCATTTTAACACTGTGCTGACCATGGAGAAATAAATCATTTTAACACTGTGCTGACCATGGAGAAATAAATCATTTTAACACTGTGCTGACCATGGAGAAATAAATCATTTTAACACTTCATGCTGACCATGGAGAAATAAATCATTTTAACACTTCATGCTGACCATGGAGAAATAAATCATTTTAACACTGTGCTGACCATGGAGAAATAAATCCATTTTAACACTTTATGCTGACCATGGAGAAATAAATCATTTTAACACTTTGTGCTTTTACCACATTTTCTCCCAAATTTCGTGACATCCAATTGGTAGTTAGTCTTGTCCTATCTCTGCAACTCCTCTACGGACTCGACAGAGGTGGATGTGGAGAGCCATGCGCCCTCCGAAACACGACCCTGCCAAGCTGCACTGCTTCTTGACACACTGCTCGCTTAACCCGGAAGCCAGCTGCACCAATGTGTCTGAGGAAATTACCGTCCAACTGGCGACCAACGTTAGCTTGCAGGCTGTATACACAGTCTATAATGTATACTGGCTGTATACACTGTCTATAATGTATACTGTATACTGTATACTAACCCGGAAGCCAGCTGCACCAATGTGTCTGAGGAAATTACCGTCCAACTGGCGACCGACGTTAGCTTGCAGGCGCCCGCTACAAGGAGTCCCTAGTGTGCGATGGGACAAGGAAATCCCGGATGACCACTTGTGGCCACTTGTGTGCCGCCTCATGGGCCTCCCGGTCGTGTTCGGCTGTGACACAGCCTGGGATCGAACCCGGGTCTGTAGTTTCCAGTATCCTAATCCACTCTGATTCAATGCTTGCTCATAACTAGAAGCAAAATGTCATTTTGGAACTCCAGCTAAAAAGCTACAATCTACTGGGGTAAGGAAAGATATGTTTAGGGAAAGACAACTTCTGGCAACGATCAAATGAATGGTGGAAAGTCTTTAAATAGTGACTCGTTTAATGTTTACAGTACATTCAAATAATCATCTCACATATAAAGATGGTGCATATCAGTGCTTATCTTCATGTGCTCATAAAATGTAAAGAAGAAGTTGATCAGGCATTTTACACTGTGACTATTCATAACAGGTCCTACTACCTCATCCCCGGGCTCGATGCTACTGCTTAGAGTTGGCTGGTAGATGCGATTTAAAATGGGTCTAGAAGTCCAGGACAATAACATCGTTTTGCATATAGTAATGTGCTGGTCATGGTTATGTACACGGTAAGGTTTCTTAATAATCTCTAACTTCAGGAGACAGATAAAGGTCTTACTATGGCTGTCTATTGATTCAGATGAGTTTTTCTCGTGAGTCGGGGGGGGGAACTTTTTAGAGGTTAAGTTACATTGGTTGATTTTGAATTAACATCAAACCCCTGTGATGTCACTCAGGTTGATCTCACTTGGGGAAGCAGCTGGTTATGGAGGAGCAGGTCCTGGAGCCCGACTCCCCTCGACCTGGTAGCATGCTGAGGTGGGCAGGTCTTTGCACTCTGACATGAACACAGGCAGAGCCGACACTGGGATCCATTCCTGTTGCTGCAAGACAAACAACAGGAGGATTGTTCTGATGATGAATATTTTGAATAGAAAGAATTGTAAAAAGGGGATAAACTCAGGGGAAATGTAATAACAGAAGGGCGAACAGCAGATCAAAATATTAGGCTTCGAAAAAAAAAAAAATCAGTCGACGTTAGGGAAAGGGTTCATGTCTGGCGGCTGTATACACTGTCTATAATGTATACTGGCTGTATACTGGCTGTATACACTGCCTGTAATGTATACTGGCTGTATACTGGCTGTATACACTGCCTGTAATGTATACTGGCTGTATACACTGTCTATAATGTATACTGGCTGTATACACTGCCTATAATGTATACTGGCTGTATACACTGTCTATAATGTATACTGGCTGTATACACTGTCTATAATGTATACTGGCTGTATACACTGCCTATAATGTATACTGGCTGTATACACTGTCTATAATGTATACTGGCTGTATACACTGCCTATAATGTATACTGGCTGTATACTGGCTGTATACACTATAATGTATACTGGCTGTATACACTGCCTATAATGTATACTGGCTGTATACACTGCCTATAATGTATACTGGCTGTATACACTGCCTATAATGTATACTGGCTGTATACACTGTCTATAATGTATACTGGCTGTATACACTGTCTATAATGTATACTGGCTGTATACACTGTCTATAATGTATACTGGCTGTATACACTGTCTATAATGTATACTGGCTGTATACACTGTCTATAATGTATACTGGCTGTATACACTGCCTATAATGTATACTGGCTGTATACACTGCCTATAATGTATACTGGCTGTATACACTGCCTATAATGTATACTGGCTGTATACACTGCCTATAATGTCTACTGGCTGTATACACTGTCTATAATGTATACTGGCTGTATACACTGTCTATAATGTATACTGGCTGTATACACTGTCTATAATGTATACTGGCTGTATACACTGCCTATAATGTCTACTGGCTGTATACACTGCCTATAATGTATACTGGCTGTATACACTGCCTATAATGTATACTGGCTGTATACACTGTCTATAATGTATACTGGCTATATACACTGTCTATAATGTATACTGGCTGTATACACTGTCTATAATGTATACTGGCTGTATACACTGCCTATAATGTATACTGGCTGTATACACTGCCTATAATGTATACTGGCTGTATACACTGCCTATAATGTATACTGGCTGTATACACTGCCTATAATGTATACTGGCTGTATACACTGCCTATAATGTATACTGGCTGTATACACTGCCTATAATGTATACTGGCTGTATACACTGTCTATAATGTATACTGGCTGTATACTGGCTGTATACACTGCCTGTAATGTATACTGGCTGTATACATTGCCTATAA
This sequence comes from Oncorhynchus keta, assembly GCF_023373465.1. Taxonomy (NCBI): domain Eukaryota; kingdom Metazoa; phylum Chordata; class Actinopteri; order Salmoniformes; family Salmonidae; genus Oncorhynchus; species Oncorhynchus keta. Next base: position 3,495,252 of record NC_068446.1, read on the forward strand.
TGTATACTGGCTGTATACACTGCCTATAATGTATACTGGCTGTATACACTGCCTATAATGTATACTGGCTGTATACACTGCCTATAATGTATACTGGCTGTATACACTGTCTATAATGGCTAAACTGGGCTGTATACATTGTCTATAATGTATACTGGCTGTATACACTGCCTATAATGTATACTGGCTGTATACACTAATGTATACTGGCTGTATACACTGCCTATAATGTATACTGGCTGTATACACTGCCTATAATGTATACTGGCTGTATACACTGCCTATAATGTATACTGGCTGTATACACTGCCTATAATGTATACTGGCTGTATACACTGCCTATAATGTATACTGGCTGTATACACTGCCTATAATGTATACTGGCTGTATACACTGTCTATAATGTATACTGGCTGTATACACTGCCTATAATGTATACTGGCTGTATACACTGCCTATAATGTATACTGGCTGTATACACTGTCTATAATGTATACTGGCTGTATACACTGTCTATAATGTATACTGGCTGTATACACTGCCTATAATGTATACTGGCTGTTTTTCACTGTCTCTAATGTATACTGGCTGTATACACTGCCTATAATGTGTCGTAGGTATCGGTGATTTAAGAAGGAGATGAATGTGTAGAGGTAGACTCTGCTGAACAGCCACACCAAATAACTAATCTGCTGTCGGTCCTTGGAAAATAGGATATGTGTCATCTCTGTTGGTCGAGGAGAACAGGCACTCTGATACTGTGTTCCAAAACTCACAGCTAAACAAAATGGTTAATGTAATAAAATACGTTTTCCCAGTGAGGTCTCCTTTTTCTGTTATCACTCAACCGTGCAGATGTTAACGCTCTAAACACAAAGATCAATTCCAGTTTGATCTTGTGGCAGGGCCCGAGCACGATCCAGCCACAGAAACGAAGATTCTGGTACTGAAACGCTGCTCTCAGGGTCAGAGTGGGAATCTAGGAATACCCCAGCACAATACACACGTCAATGGAATTCTGGTGGAATTGATCAAATATTCCACTTAACTAAATAATAGGGCTTGTGCGAAACATCAAGTGTTGAATTCAACATGAGTGTCTTACATTGTACCTCTTGAAGTAGCCCATGTAGTGTATGACTCCCATCAAAATGAGAACTGTGCCTGTCCCAAGAAAGATGCTGCAGACATTGTAATGGGTCCGAATCTAATGGGGGAGAGAACAATCGCTGTCACCACAAATTAAACATATGTATGTGAAGGCACAGACACACAGTACAAAACTTTACCTTTGTCTGGATTTTAAGAATGGAGCCGACGAGGATATACCAGCCTTTCAGAAACTCCAGTCTATCTGACCATGGAACCTCAACGCTGGCAGACTATACAGAAGTCTATGTACTCCTGTCAAATCACACACACGGGTTTACACAGACAGACATTTCTTTGTAAACTCAGCAAAAAAAGAAACGTCCTCACTGTCAACTGTGTTCATTTTCCGCAAACAATGTAAATATTTGTATGAATATAAGATTCAACAACTGAGACATAAACTGAACAAGTTCCACAGACATGTGACTAACAGAAATGGAATGTGTCCCTGAACAAAGGGGGAGGGGGTCAAAATCAAAATGAACAGTCAGTATCTGGTGTGGCCACCAGCTGCATTAAGTACTGCAGTGCATCTCCTCCTCACTGCACTAAATTTGACAGTTCTTGCTGTGAGATGGTACCCCACTCGTCCACCAAGGCACCTGCAAGTTCCTGGACATTTCTGGCAGGAATGGCCCAAGCCCTCACCCTCCGATCCAACAGGTTCCAGATATGCTCAATGGGATTGAGATCCGGGCTCCTTGCTGGCCATTGGAGAACACTGCCATTCCTGTCTTGCAGGAAATCACGCACAGAACGAGCAGTATGGCTGGTGGCATTGTCATGCTGGAGGGTCATGTCAGGATGAGCCTGCAGGAAGGGTACCACATGAGGGAGGAGGATTTCTTCCCTGTAACGCACAGCATTGAGATTGCCTGCAATGACAACAAGCTTAGTCCGATAATGCTGACACACCTCCCCAGACCATGACAGACCCTCCACCTCCAAATCGATCCCGCTCCAGAGTACAGGCCTCGGTGTAACACTCACCCCTGGTGAGACAAAACCGTGACTCGTCAGTGAAGAGCACTTTTTGCCTGTCCTGTCTGGTCCAGTGACGGTGGATTTGTGCCCATAGGCAATGTTGTTGTCGGTGATACAAGACCTCAGTCCAGCCTCTCTGTCTATTGTGGACAGTCTGAGCACTGATGGAGGGATTGTGCGTTCCTGGTGTAACTCAGGCAGTTGTTGTTGCCATCCTGTACCCCCACCTTTCCCGCAGGTGTGATGTTCGGATGTACCGATCCTGTGCAGGTGTTGTTACACGTGGCCTGTCATTGCGAGGACGATCAGCTGTCCGTCCTGTCTCCTTGTAGCGCTGTCTTAGGCGTCTCACAGTACGGACATTGTAATTTATTGCCCTGGCCACATCTGCAGTCCTCATGCCTCCTTGCGGCATGCCGAAGACACATTCACGCAGATGAGCAGAGACCCTGGGCATCTTTCTTTTGGTGTTCTTCAGAGGTTTTTTCGCTTATAACGCGTCTCAACCAATGAGTCAGGTTTGTAGGCCTCCTTACTGGCACATGCTTTTTCAGTTCTGCCCACAAATGTTCTATAGGATCGAGGTCAGGGCTTTGTGATGGCCATTCCAATACCTTGACTTTGTTGTCCTTAAGCCATTTTGTCACAACTTTGAAAGTATGCTTGGGGTCATTGTCCATTTGGAAGACCCATTTGCGACCAAGCTTTAACTTCCTGACAGATGTCTTGAGATATTGCTTCAATATATCCACATAATTTTCCCTCCTCATGATGCCATCTATTTTGTGAAGTGCACCAGTCCCTCCTGCAGCAAAGCACCCCCACAACATGATGCTGCCACCTCTGTGCTTCATGGTTGGGATGGTGTTCTTCAGCTTGCAAGCCTTGCCCTTTTTCTTCCAAACATAATGATGGTCATTTTGGCCAAACAACAGTTCTATTTTTGTTCCATCAGACCAGAGGTCATTTGTCCAAAAAGTACGATCTTTGTCCCCATGTGCAGTTGCAAACCGTAGTCTGGCTTTTTTTTATGGCAGTTTTGGAGCAGTGGCTTCTTCCTTGCTGAGCGGCCTTTCGGATTATGTCAATATAGGACTCGTTTTACTGTGGATATAGATATTTTTGTACCTGTTTCCTCAAGCATCTTAACAAGGTCCTTTGCTGTCGTTCTGGGATTGATTTGCACTTTTCGCACCAAAGTACATTCATCTCTAGGAGACAGAATGCGTCTCCTTCCTGAGCGGTATGACAGCTGCGTGGCCCCATGGTGTTTATACTCACATACTATTGTTTGTACAGATGAACGTGGTACCTTCAGTCGTTTGGAAATTGCTCCCAAGGATGAACCAGACTTGTGGAGGTCTACAATTTTTTTCTGAGGTCTTGCCTGATTTCTTTTGATTTTCCCATGATGTCAAGCTGAGTTTGAAGGTAGGCCTTGAAATACAACCACCACAGGTACACCACCAATTGACTCAAATTATGTCAATTAGCCTACCAGAAGCTTCTAAAGCATGACATGATTTTCTGGAATTTTCCAAGCTGTTTAAACTTAGTGTATGTAAACTTCTGAACCACTGGAATTGTGATACAGTGAATTATAAGTGAAATAATCTGTCTGTAAACCATTTTTGGAAAAATTACTTGTCATGCACAAAGTAGATGTCCTAACCGACTTGCCAAAACTATAGTGTGTTAACAAGAAATGTGTGGAGTGGTTGAAAACTAGTTTTAATGACTCCAACAGAAGTGTATGTAAACTTCTGGCTTCAACTGTATGTACAAGGTGGGCATTTCTTAATAAAACAACTTTGAAGCACTGACCTTCGGCAAATAGATGTAGTTGGAGCTAGATTCCAGAACGCCTGATCTCTACTCTACTCTTTATTCTGCTACTGTTACTCTAACGTTTAATACTAGTAGGAGTTAACCTTAACTAGCCAAAGAAGAACAACCACGCCACCCTTATTCCCCACCGCCGTTAGCTAGTTCGTTTACAAACTTTGTCATTTCTATCTTATCCATCAAAGTGTTTTTCTCTACCCTGTTTAGTGCCACCCAATGTCTCTACAACTGGTTTTAACAGTTAAGACAGTATTTGCCATCAGGTGTCGCCACAGCAGATGTTTTGTTCTGACTAGCTGGCTCTGGAAACTGGGCTGAAAATTACACTGAGTACTTGTGAACAAGCCTCAATCGATTTCCATGGATTTTTTTCACACACCAGACAGAATGTAGACAAAACAGACTAAATAAAGTAGGTGTAGTAGGGTGTTTGATACAGCATATTAACTCTAAATACCTTGTACTCCACTTCAAATATATCTGTGATTAGTCCTAACTGCAGGCATGACCACAAAGAGACCCAAGAGCACAGCCAGTGTGGGCAGTAAAGTGAAAGCCAAAGGTGTGTATGACCCCCATATATAAGTACATGGTATAACCTGTTGAGTATATCTAACTTTGGATCACCATATTTATTCACCTTTTTATATAACGCTAATGTAACTTAAATTAAAATTAAAGTAAATAAAGTATGACAATTCAACATTTCTTCTGTTTTGAATCCATGTAGACAAACAAGGCTGATGAGTCTCCTGTAGGACGTGTTGCAGGGGTCTGGTAAGATTTATTTGATGCATTATACAGGCTAATAGACATTTTCCTGAATGTTCCTGGCTCATTTCCTGTAGATCAAACTCATGATACTGCAATGGCTAACACTTGAATATAGAACAATAAGCGGGGACAGCCCGGGCATGAGTTCACTGGAGTTCACTGGAGTTCACTGAAGTTCACTGGAGTTCACTGGACTCTCTTCTACTGCTAATGTAGACCACTGACACTATTTCTTGGATGTTTCCATTGAAATTCAATAAATCATTAGCAACCTGAATTCTGCTTTCTGAATAGGCCAGCGATGGGTCTCTAACACAAAGAGTTAATGCTTTGCCTAAATTACCGGCAGCCTTCGCTATAGTATAATCTCACTGATTTACAATTTGGTAATAAGGACATAATTTCCCTCTGAAACGATCAAGTCTGTCTGTTAATAAACACCAGCATGATCTACATCTGGTTTCTCATCAATTCACATTACTTTCGCAGCAGAAATAAACACAGTACTCTCACGTGCTTCTGTTCCAAAACAAACAGGACAGAGAACAGCTCTTTGCAAATTACCCTCCTGATTGAATGGCAAGCCTGTACATGAATGCTTGGCTGAGAAGGCCTGGCTCCTACGATACACTCACTACACTTGTTCACTCAGAGAGATACTAAGGGTTCCAGAGGCCTAAGGCCTGAGCCTATTTTACTCTTAAACAGTGATGTAATGTGTACATTATACTCAACAGTGCTGACTCTTTGTGGGGGAAAAAACCTGTATACCCTCTGCATGCTTTTGATGTGAGCAAGGGTGGACTGTTGCAGACCCTGTGGACATGCACACGACTACTGGTATAATACACTGTTGAAAAAAATAAAGGGAACACTTAAACAACACAATGTAACTCCAAGTCAATCACACTTCTGTGAAATCAAACTGTCCACTTAGGAAGCAACACTGATTGACAATAAATGTCACATGCTGTTGTGCAAATGGAATAGACAACAGGTGGAAATTATAGGAAATGAGCAAGACACCCCAATAAAGGAGTGGTTCTGCAGGTGGTGACCACAGACCACTTCTCAGTTCCTATGCTTCCTGGCTGATGTTTTGGTCACTTTTGAATGCTGTCTGTGCTTTCACTCTAGTGGTAGCATGAGAGGGAGTCTACAACCCACACAAGTGGCTCAGGTAGTGCAGCTCATCCAGGATGGCACATCGATGCGAGCTGTGGCAAGAAGGTTTGCTGTGTCTGTCAGCGTAGTGTCCAGAGCATGGAAGCGCTACCAGGAGACAGGCCAGTACATCAGGAGACGTGGAGGAGGCCGTAGGAGGGCAATAACCTAGCAGCAGGACCGCTACCTCCGCCTTTGTGCAAGGAGGAGCAGGAGGAGCACTGCCAGAGCCCTGCAAAATGATCTCCAGCAGGCCACAAATGTGCATGTGTCTGCTCAAACGGTCAGAAACAGACTCCATGAGGGTGGTATGAGGGCCCGACGTCCACAGGTGGGGGTTGTGCTTACAGCCCAACACCGTGCAGGACATTTGGCATTTGCCAGAGAACACCAAGATTGGCAAATTCGCCACTGGCGCCCTGTGCTCTTCACAGATGAAAGCAGGTTCACGCTGAGCACATGTGACAGACATGACAGAGTCTGGAGACGCCGTGGAGAACGTTCTGCTGCCTGCAACATCCTCCAGCATGACCGGTTTGGCGGTGGGTCAGTCATGGTGTGGGATGGCATTTCTTTGGGGTGCCGCACAGCCCTCCATGTGCTCGCCAGAGGTAGCCTGACTGCCATTAGGTACCGAGATGAGATCCTCAGACCCCTTGTGAGACCATATGCTGGTGCGGTTGGCCCTGGGTTCCTCCTAATGCAAGACCATGCTAGACCTTATGTGGCTGGAGTGTGTCAGCAGTTCCTGCAAGAGGAAGGCATTGATGCTATGGACTGGCCTGCCTGTTCCCCAGACCTGAATCCAATTGAGCACATCTGGGACATTATGTCTCACTCCATCCACCAACGCCACGTTGCACCACAGACTGTCCAGGAGTTGGCTGATGCTTTAGTCCAGGTCTGGTAGGAGATCCCTCAGGAGACCATCTGCCACCTCATCAGGATCATGCCCAGGCGTTGTAGGGAGGTCATACAGGCACGTGGAGGCCACACACACGACTGAGCCTCATTTTGACTTGTTTTAAGGACATTACATCAAAGTTCGATCAGCCTGTAGTGTGGTTTTCCACTTTAATTTTGAGTGTGACTCCAAATCCAGACCTCCATGGGTTGATAAATTTGATTTCCATTCAGAATTTTTGTGTGATTTTGTTGTCAGCACATTCAACTATGTAAATAAAAAAGTATTTAATAAGAATATTTCATTCATTCAGATCTAGGATGTGTTATTTTAGTGTTCCCTTGATTTTTTTGAGCAGTGTATATATTTTTTACAACTCAATCTCATCCCTACATTGTCAGAGGCAGAGCTGCTTTCATGTACTGCATTTCAACGCCACCCCTGCAAACATGCTTTTGTCTCAATTATAAGTCTTAACAAATGCAGGCCAGACCAGCAGAGGAAAGGCGTATCTTTTTTACTTTAGATCAGGTCATCGGATGAAATCGGTGAAAAGGGAATATGAGAGTGTTAAGGGTTGTCTTTAGCTGATGCAGTATGACACAGCGCTATAGTTTAAGCTATAGGTTAAGTATGCTTGGTCTGTCTTTTGTCATTTAAAAAGGTGTGTTAGGCAAGGTTCAATAGCTGTTGTTGTTTTTTTTTTTTTTGGGGGGGGGGGTTCTTAGCCACGGGAAGTAGGGTTGCTGTAGCAACCACTGAAAAGAAAAGGAAATTGTAGACAAAAAAATGTTTTGCTCACAAAAGTAGTCCACTCGGCCTTTACTGGTATTGGCGGACCGATATAGCCGTCTGTGGCGCATGCATCAACAAAACTCATCTGCCACAAGCCGTAGACTTCCTGGGGTCATATTCAGTAGGGCACACCATAGCAAAACATCTTGCCACGGAAAATATAAATAAGTGTTCTTATTGGACAAATTCCATAAACAGTCTGACCCTTTCCCCTCTCACATCAAATGACATCTTATAATAATATATGCCATTTAGCGGACGCTTTTATCCAAAGCGACTTACAGTCATGTGTGCATACATTCTACGTATGGGTGGTCCCGGGAATCGAACCCACTACCCTGGCTACCCTGGCGTTACAAGCGCCATGCTCTACCAACTGAGCTACAGAAGGACCATCCAGGACCATCTTCCCCATGACTTTGACCTCTGCCACCCAGGAGCTGTTTGGGTGTCGCTGGGATGAGGACGTGGCTGGGGACAACCCCTACAAGATCTTGAGGAAAGAGGACATCGTGCAGGACATGAGGATTAGGGCGGACGTGTCTGATTTCAACCCACCAGATGGTGCTAGTAGGCTGATCTAAGTCCTCGTTTTCATGCAATATCCTTCCAACCAATATGATGGTTGAATCAGAGATCTCATGATTAGGTTGAGGGGTCTAGGTAAGAAAAATACCTGCTGCCACAGTCCCCAGCCTGGTCTCATTGACTAGACGTAACATAGTACATTTAAATCCAGGACACTCATGATACTTTGATATGTCAAGTTTGGTATGGTGACATAAGACCGATGGTTACTTAAAAAGGCAAAAGCGAAAATAGGGTTGATGGTTGGGGTGGATGGGTGGGGTGGATGGTTGGGGTGGATGGGTGGGGTGGATGGTTGGGGTGGATGGGTGGGGTAGATGGGTGGGGTGGATGGGTGGGGTTGATGGTTGGGGTGGATGGGTGGGGTGGATGGGTGGGGTGGATGGGTGGGGTTGATGGTTGGGGTGGATGGTTGGGGTGGATGGTTGGGGTGGATGGTTGGGGTGGATGGGTGGGGTGGATGGGTGGGGTGGATGGTTGGGGTGGATGGGTGGGGTGGATGGTTGGGGTGGATGGTTGGGGTGGATGGGTGGGGTGGATGGTTGGGGTGGATGGGTGGGGTGGATGGGTGGGGTGGATGGTTGGGGTGGATGGGTGGGGTGGATGGGTGGGGTGGATGGTTGGGGTGGATGGGTGGGGTGGATGGTTGGGGTGGATGGTTGGGGTGGATGGGTGGGGTGTATGGGTGGGGTGTATGGGTGGGGTGGATGGTTGGGGTGGATGGGTGGGGTGGATGGTTGGGGTGGATGGGTGGGGTGGATGGTTGGGGTGGATGGGTGGGGTGGATGGGTGGGGGATGGATGGTCGGGTGGATGGTTGGGGTGGATGGGTGGGGTGGATGGGTGGGGTGGATGGGTGGGGTGGATGGGTGGGTTGGATGGGTGGGGTGGATGGGTGGGGTGGATGGGTCGGGTGGATGGTCGGGTGGATGGTGGGGTGGATGGGTGGGGTGGATGGGTGGGGTGGATGGTCGGGTGGATGGTGGGGTGGATGGGTGGGGTGGATGGGTGGGGTTGATGGTTGGGGTGGATGGTTGGGGTGGATGGTTGGGGTGGATGGTTGGGGTGGATGGGTGGGGTGGATGGTCGGGTGGATGGTGGGGTGGATGGTGGGGTGGATGGGTGGGGTGGATGGTTGGGGTGGATGGGTGGGGTGGATGGGTGGGGTGGATGGTTGGGGTGGATGGTTGGGGTGGATGGGTGGGGTGGATGGTCGGGTGGATGGTGGGGTGGATGGGTGGGGTGGATGGGTGGGGTGGATGGTTGGGGTGGATGGGTGGGGTGGATGGGTGGGGTGGATGGGTGGGGTGGATGGTTGGGGTGGATGGTTGGGGTGGATGGGTGGGGTGGATGGTTGGGGTGGATGGTTGGGGTGGATGGGTGGGGTGGATGGGTGGGGTGGATGGTTGGGGTGGATGGGTGGGGTGGATGGGTGGGGTGGGGTGGATGGATGGTGGGGTGGATGGGGGTGGGGTGGATGGGGGTGGGGGATGGATGGGTGGGGTGGATGGGTGGGGTGGATGGTCGGGTGGATGGTTGGGGTGGATGGGTGGGGTGGATGGTTGGGGTGGATGGGTGGGGTGGATGGTTGGGGTGGATGGGTGGGGTGGATGGGTGGGGTTGATGGGTGGGGTGGATGGGTGGGGTTGATGGGTGGGGTGGATGGGTGGGGTGGATGGGTGGGGTGGATGGGTGGATGGGTGGGGTTGATGGTTGGGGTGGATGGTTGGGGTGGATGGGTGGGGTGGATGGTTGGGGTGGATGGTTGGGGTGGATGGGTGGGGTGGATGGTCGGGTGGATGGTGGGGTGGATGGGTGGGGTGGATGGGTGGGGTGGATGGGTGGGGTGGATGGTTGGGGTGGATGGGTGGGGTGGATGGGTGGGGTTGATGGTTGGGGTGGATGGTTGGGGTGGATGGGTGGGGTGGATGGTTGGGGTGGATGGGTGGGGTGGATGGTTGGGGTGGATGGGTGGGGTGGATGGGTGGGGTTGATGGGTGGGGTGGATGGTTGGGGTGGATGGGTGGGGTGGATGGGTGGGGTTGATGGGTGGGGTGGATGGTTGGGGTGGATGGGTGGGGTGGATGGTTGGGGTGGATGGGTGGGGTGGATGGTTGGGGTGGATGGGTGGGGTGGATGGGTGGGGTGGATGGTCGGGTGGATGGTTGGGGTGGATGGGTGGGGTGGATGGTTGGGGTGGATGGGTGGGGTGGATGGGTGGGGTGGATGGGTGGGTTGGATGGGTGGGGTGGATGGGTGGGGTGGATGGGTCGGGTGGATGGTCGGGTGGATGGTGGGGTGGATGGGTGGGGTGGATGGGTGGGGTGGATGGTCGGGTGGATGGTGGGGTGGATGGGTGGGGTGGATGGGTGGGGTGGATGGGTGGGGTTGATGGTTGGGGTGGATGGTTGGGGTGGATGGGTGGGGTGGATGGTTGGGGTGGATGGTTGGGGTGGATGGTCGGGTGGATGGTGGGGTGGATGGGTGGGGTGGATGGTTGGGGTGGATGGGTGGGGTGGATGGTTGGGGTGGATGGGTGGGGTGGATGGTCGGGTGGATGGTGGGGTGGATGGGTGGGGTGGATGGGTGGGGTGGATGGTTGGGGTGGATGGGTGGGGTGGATGGGTGGGGTGGATGGGTGGGGTTGATGGTTGGGGTGGATGGGTGGGGTGGATGGTTGGGGTGGATGGGTGGGGTGGATGGTTGGGGTGGATGGGTGGGGTGGATGGGTGGGGTTGATGGGTGGGGTGGATGGGTGGGGTGGATGGGTGGGGTGGATGGTTGGGGTGGATGGGTGGGGTGGATGGTTGGGGTGGATGGTTGGGGTGGATGGGTGGGGTGGATGGTCGGGTGGATGTTGGGGTGGATGGGTGGGGTGGATGGGTGGGGTGGATGGTTGGGGTGGATGGGTGGGGTGGATGGGTGGGGTTGATGGTTGGGGTGGATGGTTGGGGTGGATGGGTGGGGTGGATGGGTGGGGTGGATGGGTGGGGTGGATGGTTGGGGTGGATGGGTGGGGTGGATGGGTGGGGTTGATGGGTGGGGTGGATGGGTGGGGTTGATGGGTGGGGTGGATGGGTGGGATGGATGGGTGGGGTGGATGGGTGGGGTTGATGGTTGGGGTGGATGGTTGGGGTGGATGGGTGGGGTGGATGGTTGGGGTGGATGGTTGGGGTGGATGGGTGGGGTGGATGGTCGGGTGGATGGTGGGGTGGATGGGTGGGGTGGATGGGTGGGGTGGATGGTTGGGGTGGATGGGTGGGGTGGATGGGTGGGGTTGATGGTTGGGGTGGATGGTTGGGGTGGATGGGTGGGGTGGATGGTTGGGGTGGATGGGTGGGGTGGATGGTTGGGGTGGATGGGTGGGGTGGATGGGTGGGGTTGATGGGTGGGGTGGATGGGTGGGGTGGATGGGTGGGGTTGATGGTTGGGGTGGATGGGTGGGGTGGATGGGTGGGGTTGATGGGTGTATAATGCAAACGTCTTGCAACACAAAGGTTGCAATTTCGAATCTCATCGCGCACAGCTTTAGCATTTTAGGTAGCGACTTTTCAACTACTTTTAAGCTACTTCGCATATTAGCTAACCCTAACTCTAACCCTAACCTTAACCCTTTTAGCTAACCCTTCCCCTAACACTAACCCTTAAACCTAACTCCTGAACTTTACCCTAACCTTAACTTTAACCTATAAGCCTAACTCCTAGCCTAGCTAATGTTAGCCAGCTAGCTAACGTTTGCCACCTAGCTAGAATTTGTTACATATCATACGTTTTGCAAATTTGTAACATATTGTTCGAAATGGGTGATGGACATCCCCAAATTAATACATACTATATGAAATGTAACATATTATACTAAATCGAGGGTCTCGGGTTTACGCAGACGTAATACGAAATGCTCTGAGACCAGGTTGTGGTCCCAGATCTGTTTCTGTTTTTAACCATAAGAGATGGCAAGACGGCACAAACACGTCTGGGAAAGGGCAACTTAGTACCCACCTTTCACTCTAAATATATAAAGACCCATCTTACTCTTCTTACTCCACCTAGCATCCACCTTTCCTGTGTTTTGTAGCATGCCCCAACACTAGACTAGATCATCAAGTATCACTCCGCTGTGTGGTGTAGTGCCGTTTCCACGGTGACGTGTGGGTGGTTGTTTGTCCTCTAACACCCTGTGACAACAACTCGGGCTCTTACTGACCCAGACCCCCCCAGCCCTTGTTAATGATCTTGTGCTAATACTGTTAATGTCTCACTCACAATGACACACATTTAGATAATTTAGAGTAAAAAATCATGACCAAATGTTAAAATGATGTTGAGTCTAAAGTGTTAAATAGATATCAGTGTTTTAGTCAGGGTACTTCTGCTCTGGTTTAAAAGTATCATATTTCATAACACCCGCATGTTATGCAAACCTGCAATTCCCCGTGTGCAGTGCACTGTGCACTCAATGACCTTTCTTGTGTGTGATAAAAGAGGACTACCCTTAGGATGAGCTCCTCCTCGTCAGGGTCTTCATCGATGTATCCAGCTTCTACCTGCTTCTAACAGCTCCTCCTGGTCTACGTCAGGGTCGTCATCACAGACCACTTCTCAGTTCCTATGCTTCCTGGCTGATGTTTTGGTCACTTTTGAATGCTGGCGGTTTAGTAAAACTCCTAAAATTCAGTATGTTACCATTTTGCGTGGTGGTACAGAATTCTTAATCATGGGTTCAACAAGTATTGCCACTTTACAAGGCACACCTTAAAATATGTTTGTGAGCCAGAGACTCTTTCCACCGCCTACAACATTTTCATTCTACATTGTTTTACTTTTGAAATTACAGAATGGTCTTACAGTGTGCTGTAAAATGAATGTATGGTGTTTTACTGTGCATTATACGGTAATCTGCTGTATTCAGTTTATACAGTATCATAACGTTGATTAATACAGTAAATGACAGATCAAATGACAAAAGTGGCTAACAGTGTAAGGATGACATTAAAAACGACCCAGCTGCTCGGTCAACCCAGCATGAAAGTAAAAAATACCCAACTGATGGTTAAATTAACCCATGTTTGGTGTAATCGCAACAAGCCAACATGTTGGGTTATTCACGCAACCCAACTGTCTGGGTCAAAAATAACCCAGCGTGTGTTCTGTCCAATATTTCTGAAAAAAATATACAAATATGCACATCCAACTTATAAGGTGCAGGACAGAAGAACGTGTCATGACGAAGATCTAACACGGATCAACATTTTTTATTTTTGTGTGTATGTTTAAATCACCATTGGAGCATAGCAGAGTTGCAGACATTTATTTTTTCTCTGTGCAATATTTACCCAGCACTGGGTTACCAAAGAACACAAATTGGGTTGTTTTTAAACCAGCATTTTGTAGGTGTTGAGATACAGGTGTTGACACACTCTGACTAATAAACTTCTTTGTGCTGTTGTCATCTCAGGTTGTGTTATGGGATCCGCCCACGTAGAACAATTACAGAGTACACACACCAGGAAATACCATCGCAATGAACACTAACATACAACCAGAATGTCCTAAAAACACTGATTTGATCCCAGTGGTATACCTCATGTGAAGTCATTGTTAAAACGTCTTTGGGACTGGGGGGCAGTATTTAGTAGCTTGGATAAAAAGGTGCCCAGAGTAAACTGCCTGCTACTCAGGCCCAAAAGCTAGAATATGCATACAATTAGTAGATTTGGATAGTAAACACTCTGAAGTTTCTAAAACTGTTTGAATGATGTCTGTGAGTATAACAGAAATCCAGCCAGGAATTTAGAGACATGCCAAACAGGAAATGTATAAAAAAAATAATTGACATCATTGATGCAATGTTGCTTGAGGTGATTTTGCTGCAACTATGCTCACCACATCCATTATTCTTGTCATAGGCATTTCAAAGAGCTGTCAGTCAAGGTGATCTGATGAATATAAGTTCCCCGCCCACTCAGCCTGTCTTTTCAAACTTCAGCCATGAGAGTTAGGTAGTTAGCCATGTTTTGACATTTTGCATGTGAATCAGAATGACTGCTTAAGTTTGTAAACTCAACATCTTTGTGTTCCTCTCGACACTCTTTTCTCTCTCTTCGATTTAATTTTCTTCCAACCGACTAGTGACAGTGGCTTGACTGCGGCTGGTGCTGTTCCCCTAGTCCACGGACCACTCCGACACCGAATGACTGGGGACAAAGGAAAGGTAACAGTCTAGTCCCCCCCCCGGACCCTCTGAGCTGCCTTCACCAGTCATATCCCCCTCGATCCCTCCACCAAGACAGTTCAGGGGGGCCACCAGGCAGTCAGACCTGTGAACAGCCAAGAACCACCGAACAACAAAAACTATCCGCCAGAAGCCCTCTCAACCCCAGTTACCCATCACCATGACCCTGACAATAGCATCAGAACAGAAAGACACACTCCAGATGGCTGTTCATAGTTGCATCCCCACTAGGGAATCCATCCATAGACACCACAAGGTACGTAGAGAGAACTGCCCCCACGGATGCTGAACACACATCCCACCTGTTTGTGAGTGCTCCGTGGCCAGGTGGGTCTAGGGCCCTGTTTATTCCCTCTGTCCTCCAGCGTCTAGCCTTGCCGCTGCATTGCACTTCCTCCGGCACCAGTCCCAGCATCAACTCAGTTCCCGGTTTCCAGTACCAGACCACGAGACACAGACCTTCACTCAGAGCGAGCAGGCCCCAAGGGAGTGCCACCAATGACCTCCAGATCTTCCTTGTGTGTCTGCTTGCTCCTCAGATTGTCCTTCCTCCCTTATATAGACCCAGTACCCAGCCATGGTTACCAGCCCCTTCGTCAATCCTGTACACAGCATTGGTCACCACAACCACCACCTCCACCCAGCCATGGAATATAGATTTTTCTGTGGCGTTCATCATTTTTTTTCCAGCGTGCCTTTTGATGAGCAGTTGATTAGATTCTTCTGCTATGATTTCATGACTTATTGATGTAATTCCTTATTATTTATTAAAATGTTTATTTACTGAATTATCTTTTAACTTGACTGAAATGTGTACATGTTTTGACTTAATATATAATATAAAAAATATTATTACATTGCTGTTTACTTCTAGTAATAAAGTGGTAGCTACTCCAACATTGGAATTTGCATCGGCTTTTGAGGAACACAGACACCTCTATCAACCTCAAAGGAACTACAAATCTTTGCATCCAGCCTTAGCATGTACTTGACAGTACAACAAAACCGATGAACATGAATTACATTTACTCTACTGGGTAGCCCAAAAATATCTACAGTGCCTTGCAAAACTATTCAGCCTCAGCCCTCCATTTTGTTGCATTACAACATGTAAATTATTAGGATTTACTTGGATTTCATGTAATGGACATACACAAAATAGTCCAAATTGGTGGAGTGAAATGAAAAAGATTACTTGTTTTATGGCACCACAACAAACCTGCCAATTAAGGGCCGCATACCAAAACTCACGAACCAGGCAAGGAGGGCATTAATCAGAAAGGCAAGAAAGTGACCAAAGATAAGCCTGAAGGAGCTGCAAAGCTCCACAGTGGAGATTGGAGTATCTGTCCATAGGATCACTTTAAACCGTACATTCCACAGAGCTGGGCTTTATGGAAGAGTGACCAGAAAAAAACAAGCACACATGTTTGGTATTCGCCATGTGGGAGACTCCCCAAACATATGGAATACGCTTCTCTGGTCAGATGAGACTAAAATTGAGCTTATTTGGCCATCAAGGAAAACGCTATGTCGGGCACAAGCCCAACACCTCTCATCACCACGAGAACACCATCATGCTGTGGGGATGTTTTTCATCGGCAGGGACTGGGAAACTGGTCAGAATTGAAGGAATGATGGATGGTGCTAAATATAGGGAAATTCTTGAGGGAAACCTGTTTCAGTCTCCCAGAGATAATAATAATATATATAATATATGCCATTTAGCAGACGCTTTTATCCAAAGCGACTTACAGTCATGTGTGCATACATTCTACGTATGGGTGGTCCCGGGGATCGAACCCACTACCCTGGCGTTACAAGCGCCATGCTCTACCAACTGAGCTACAGAAGGACCACGAGATTTGAGACTGTCTTGGAATGTCCTAGACTCAGACCTCAATCCAATGGAGAATATGTGGTATGACTTAAAGATTGCTGTACCCCACGGAACCCATCCAACTTGAAGGAGCTGGAGCAGTTTTGCCTTGTAGAATGGGCTAAAATCCCCGTAGCTAGATGTGCCATGCTATTAGACACATACCAAGAGACTTGCAGCTGTAATTGCTGCAAAGGTGGCTCTACAAAGTATTGACTTTGGGGGGGTTGAATAGTTATGCACACTCAAGTTTTTCTTGTTTGTTTCACAATAAAAAAAATGAAACGCCATTGAAACGCCAAGTGCTTTGAGGTACACTGTTCAGTGATTTTGACACATGCCTCGGAGCTCAGGAATCAAACATAACAGTAGACAACATAATGTGACTTTCAGGCCTGGTGTGTTTGGTAAACTATGAGCTTCAGGGCACTGTATTAGGGTAAAAAAAAATAGTCACTGGGCTACACACAACACCCTATAATTATATTTTTGGATAAAAAAAAACAACAAATTAATAAAAAATGAAAAAAGCTGAAATGTCTTAAGTCAATAAGTATTCCGGAGTAAACACTTGCTTAACAAGTCACGTAATAAGTTGTATGGACTCATTCTGTATGCAATAATAGTGTTTCACATGATTTTAGAATGACGCACGTATCTCTGTATTCCACACGTATGTACAGAGATGAGGATGGATCAACGATGCTGTGACCACCGTGTGGCTCAGTTGGGAGAGCATGGCACTTGCAACGCCAGGGTTTGATGTACCCCGGGGACCAGTACGAATGAAAATGTACGTACTCACTACAAGTCACTCTGGATATGAGTCTGCTAAATGACTAAAATTTAAAATTCCACAATACCAACCTAATTGACAGAGTGAAAAGAAAGACATCTGTACAGAATAAAAAACATTCCAAAACATGCATCCTGTTTGTGCGAAGACACTACAGTAATACTGCAAAAAAATGGCAAAGCAATTAACTTTTTGTCCTGAATACAAGGTATTATGTTTGGGGCAAATCCAATACAACACATTACCGAGGACCACTCTACATATTTTCAAGCATAGTGGTGGCTGCATCTTGTTATGGTTTTTCAGGATAAAAAAGAAACAGAATGAAACTAATCACAGGCAAAATCCTAGAGAAACACCAGGTTCAGTGTAATGAATTTCCTCCTCTTCTTCCGAAGAGGAGAGGCGAAACGGATCAGAGGACCAATACGCGGCGTGGTAATTGTCCATGGTTCTTTTTAATGCGTTAAGGTACACATGAACAACTGACTACAAAAAACAAGAAATGTGAAAACTCAAAACAGTCCTATCTGGTGCAAAGACAGAGACAGGAACAATCACCCACAAACACACAGTGAAACCCAGGCTACCTAAGTATGATTCTCAATACCTAGAAAAACAAACATAGACTGCCCACCCAACTCACGCCCTGACCATACTAACTAAATACAAAACACAGGAAATAAAGGTCAGAACGTGACATTCAGTCTGCTTTCCACCAGACACTGGGAGATGAATTCACCTTTCAGCAGGACAATAACCTAAAACACAAGGCCAAATCTACACTGCAGTTGCTTACCAAGAAGGCAGTGAATGTTCCAGAGTGGCCTAGTTACAGTTTTGACTTAAATCTACTTGAAAGTATATGGCAAAACATGAAATGTGTTGTCTAGCAGTGATCAACAACCAATTTGACAGAGCTTGAAGGATTTTGAAAAATATAATGAGCAAATTTTGCACAATCCAGGTGTGTAAAGCTCTTAGAGACTTACCCAGAAAGACTCACAGCTGTAATCACTACCAAAGATGCTCCTCGAAGGATTGACTCAGGGGTTTGAATACGTATGTAAATGAGATATTTCTGTATTTCATTTTCAATAGATTTGTAAATATTTATAAAAACATGTTTTCACTTTGCATTATAGGGTATTGTGTGTAGATGGGTGAGGGGAAAAAAATATATTTAACCCATTTTGAATCAGGGTATGAATAGTTTCTGAAGCCACTGTATGTAGTGTTGGGGAAGCTACTTCATGATAAATGATATCAACATTTGAAATGCCATAGACTACTGACTGTAAGAACAGTTCACTCTAGGCTCAGATGTTAACAGAATGTGTCATTTAGTCTATTAAACACAAAAACTATGTTTTAGGTCAGAATTAGGCAGGTCTAATGCCAACACAATTGTACATTCTTACATTTATTTGAGCAAAAAAAGAGCTACAGTACGTACTACCAGTATTTAGCTACTCCGCTACATGGCAAAAAAAAGTAGAACCTCTTAGTAAACACTACCAAGATTTTGAATTTAAATGTATTTAAATTACTAGCTGAACTACATATATTCACCTGGGATATCTCTTGGTGAAGACCACACGACTGAAAATGAATGTAACAGCCATAAGGCTGCATCTTCTCTCCCTTCATTAACCGTGTCTCTGTTTACTCCAATCAACATCCAGTATCCAGAGTCAACAACACTCACACACACCACACTCCAGCTCTTAACTAAGCGCTGTATGTAGGGCCCCTGATAGGTCGGTTACAGCCGATACCACACACACGTACACAAACACGCGGCTGACGTAAAACACACATCTGATTACATTTTGGCAGAACGAACATGGTCAGTTCTATCAGCTAAAGGCCAATTAACGACGAGCGCTTTGAAAGGCATGCTCTTACTAGCACCTGCTACTAACTTATCAAACGGTTGTGGAGTTCTGGTGAATTTCACAGGTTTTCCAGAAATATCTGTTGGAAGATTAAAATCTGGGAATTTTGGTTAAAGTTCCTGGAATTCTGCAACCCTACTTGAATGCCTAATGTGTCCTATAAACCAGGAATGTTACGGCACTGTACTAGAGTATAATAATAATATAATAATATAATAATATAATAATATAATAATAATATAATAATATAATAATATAATAATAATATAATAATATAATAATAATATAATAATATAATAATATAATAATAATATAATAATATAATAATAATATAATAATATAATAATATAATAATAATATAATAATATAATAATAATATAATAATACTAGAGTAAAGCTAGGCCTCGACAAGGCCTTACGCGTTATGTATTGTCATAAAGAGTTTAAAGATCATGTTCACCTTGGATGAAGGCCACAGAACCATGTCTCTGTCACTAACAAATACAGTCACGGTTAGTAACTCTACAATTCACTTGAGAAGGCATTCTGGGAAATTATATTGGAGCTGTGGCTTAGTGGGAGCGTTACATTTGTAATGATACAACACAAATTTGGACACCGTAACAGGGTCACGGTGACTCTATTGGTTTGAGTAAAGACTACACTATCACTTTAAGTAAATGTACTCAGATATATTAAGTACAACAGGTTTCCTCAAAACTATTGAGTAATGACAGCCATTGTGATTTACAGTTTGAAAGGATGCTGCTTCCACTGTAGAATACAAATCTTCTATTAGATCATGTAAAAACATTTATCATTTTTGTTGGTTCTTACCATGGGGAAAATACTAATGTCTTTTGTGCTTGGCTATTTGACTTAAATTTGTTTTTTTTTCTACTTCTAAACTCTAAATTCTTGAAAGTTTTCCTGATTTCCAACTCACTCGGCTCCCACCTTATCAGATCTAAAGTAAACACTAACAAAGTGCCCAAAATACCAGAGAATGGGAGAACTACTCAACTCGACACAAAGCCGACGCTTTAAAGCTTTTAAAGCCTAATTTACACACGGACAATCAAACACCTATGTGAAAAGGGTCAACTAGGCCCTCTTATATTAATGATGACCCTGTATAAATTACAATCCAATCTTATATTAATGATGACCCTGTATAAATTACAATCCAATCTTATATTAATGATGACCCTGTATAAATTACAATCCAATCTTATATTAATGATGACCCTGTATAAATTACAATCCAATCTTATATTAATGATGACCCTGTATAAATTACAATCCAATCTTATATTAATGATGACCCTGTATAAATTACAATCCAATCTTATATTAATGATGACCCTGTATAAATTACAATCCAATCTTATATTAATGATGACCCTGTATAAATTACAATCCATAAATTACAATCCATCCCTGTATAAATTACAATCCAATCTTATATTAATGATGACCCTGTAATGATGACCCTGTATTACAATCCAATCTTATATTAATGATGACCCTAATAATTACAATCCAATCTTATATTAATGATGACCCTGTATAAATTACAATCCAATCTTATATTAATGATGACCCTGTATAAATTACTAATCTTATATTAATGATGACCCTGTATAAATTACAATCCAATCTTATATTAATGATGACCCTGTATAAATTACAATCCAATCTTATATTAATGATGACCCTGTATAAATTACAATCCAATCTTATATTAATGATGACCCTGTATAAATTACAATCCAATCTTATATTAATGATGACCCTTATAAATTACAATCCAATCTTATATTAATGATGACCCTGTATAAATTACAATCCAATCTTATATTAATGATGACCCTGTATAAATTACAATCCAATCTTATATTAATGATGACCCTGTATAAATTACAATCCAATCTTATATTAATGATGACGATAAATTACAATAATCTTATATTAATGATGACCCTGTATAAATTACAATCCAATCTTATATTAATGATGACCCTGTATAAATTACAATAATCTTATATTAATGATGACCCTGTATAAATTACAATCCAATCTTATATTAATGACCCTGTATCAATAATCTTATATTAATGATGACCCTGTATAAATTACAATCCATATTACTTATATTATATTAATGATGACCCTGTATAAATTACAATCCAATCTTATATTAATGATGACCCTGTATAAATTACAATCCAATCTTATATTAATGATGACCCTAATGATGATTAATGATGACCCTGTATAAATTACAATCCAATCTTATATTAATGATGACCCTGTATAAATTACAATCCAATCTTATATTAATGATGACCCTGTATAAATTACAATCCAATCTTATATTAATGATGACCCTGTATAAATTACAATCCAATCTTATATTAATGATGACCCTGTATAAATTACAATCCAATCTTATATTAATGATGACCCTGTATAAATTACAATCCAATCTTATATTAATGATGACCCTGTATAAATTACAATCCAATCTTATATTAATGATGACCCTGTATAAATTACAATCCAATCTTATATTAATGATGACTTATATTAATGATGACCTGTATAAATTACAATAATCTTATATTAATGATCCAATCTTATATTAATGATGACCCTGTATAAATTACAATCCAATCTTATATTAATGATGACTTATATTAATGATGACCTGTATAAATTACAATCCAATATTAATGATGACCCTGTATAAATTAATCTTATATTAATGATGACCCTGTATAAATTACAATCCAATCTTATCTTAATGATTAATGAATGACCCTGTATAAATTACAATCCAATCTTATATTAATGATGACCCTGTATAAATTACAATCCAATCTTATATTAATGATGACCCTGTATAAATTACAATCCAATCTTATATTAATGATGACCCTGTATAAATTACAATCCAATCTTATATTAATGATGACCCTTATATTAATGATGACCCTGTATAAATTACAATCCAATCTTATATTAATGATGACCCTGTATAAATTACAATCCAATCTTATATTAATGATTTATAAATCTTATGACCCTGTATAAATTACAATCCAATCTTATATTAATGATTTCCCTTATATTAATGATGACCTTATAAATTAATGATGACCCTTATATCTAATGATTTCAATCTTATATTAATGATGACCCTGTATAAATTACAATCCAATCTTATATTAATGATGATATAAATTACAATCCAATCTTATATTAATGATGACCCTGTATAAATTACAATCCAATCTTATATCTAATGATGACCCTGTATAAATTACAATCCAATCTTATATTAATGATGACCCTGTATAAATTACAATCCAATCTTATATTAATGATGACCCTGTATAAATTACAATCCAATCTTATATTAATGATGACCCTGTATAAATTACAATATTAATGATGACCCTGTATAAATTACAATCAATCTTATATTAATGATTAATGATGACTTATATTAATGATGACCTGTATAAATTAATCAATCTTATATCTTATATTAATCTTATATTAATGATGACCCTGTATAAATTACAATCCAATCTTATATTAATGATGACCCTGTATAAATTACAATCCAATCTTATATTAATGATGACCCTGTATAAATTACAATCCAATCTTATATTAATGATGACCCTGTATAAATTACAATCCAATCTTATATTAATGATGACCCTGTATAAATTACAATCCAATCTTATATTAATGATGACCCTGTATAAATTACAATCCAATCTTATATTAATGATGACCCTGTATAAATTACAATCCAATCTTATATTAATGATGACCCTTATATAAATTACAATCCAATCTTATATTAATGATGACCCTGTATAAATTACAATCCAATCTTATATTAATGATGACCCTGTATAAATTACAATCCAATCTTATATTAATGATGACCCTGTAATAAATAAATTACAATAATCAATCCAATCTTATATTAATGATGACCCTGTATAAATTACAATCCAATCTTATATTAATGATGACCCTATAAATTACAATCCAATAATCTAATGATTTCAAAGTCTTATATTAATGATGACCCTGTATAAATTACAATCCAATCTTATATTAATGATGACCCTGTATAAATTACAATCCAATCTTATATTAATGATGACCCTGTATAAATTACAATCCAATCTTATATTAATGATGACCCTGTATAAATTACAATCCAATCTTATATCTAATGATGACCCTGTATAAATTACAATCCAATCTTATATTAATGATGACCCTGTATAAATTACAATCCAATCTTATATTAATGATGACCCTGTATAAATTACAATCCAATCTTATCGATCTAATGATGACCCTGTATAAATTACAATCCAATCTTATCGATCTAATGATTTCAAAGTCTAATTTTGGAATGATGACCCTGTATAAATTACAATCCAATCTTATATTAAATGACCCTGTTAAATTACAATCTTATATTAATGATGACCCTGTATAAATTACAATAATCTTATATTAATGATGACCCTGTATAAATTACAATCCAATCTTATATTAATGATGACCCTGTATAAATTACAATCCAATCTTATATTAATGATGACCCTGTATAAATTACAATCCAATCTTATATTAATGATGACCCTGTATAAATTACAATCCAATCTTATATTAATGATGACCCTGTATAAATTACAATCCAATCTTATCGATCTAATGATTTCAGAGTCTTATATTAATGATGACCCTGTATAAATTACAATCCAATCTTATAGTAATGATGACCCTGTATAAATTACAATCCAATCTTATATTAATGATGACCCTGTATAAATTACAATCCAATCTTATATTAATGATGACCCTGTATAAATTCTTATATTAATGATGACCCTGTATAAATTACAATCAATCTTATATTAATGATGACCCTGTATAAATTATATTAATGATGACCCTGTAAAATTACAATCAATCTTATATTAATGATTACAATCCAATCTTATATTAATGATGACCCTGTATAAATTACAATCCAATCTTATATTAATGATGACCCTGTATAAATTACAATCCAATCTTATATTAATGATGACCCTGTATAAATTACAATCCAATCTTATATTAATGATGACCCTGTATAAATTACAATCCAATCTTATCGATTAATGATGACCCTGTATAAATTACAATCCAATCTTATATTAATGATTTCCAATCTTATATTAATGATGACCCTGTATAAATTACAATCCAATCTTATATTAATGATGACCCTGTATAAATTACAATCTTATCAATCTTATATTAATGATGACCCTGTATAAATTACAATCCAATCTTATCGATCTAATCTTATATTAATGATGACCCTGTATAAATTACAATCCAATCAATCCAATCTTATATTAATGATGACCCTGTATAAATTACAATCCAATCTTATCGATCTAATGATTTCAATCCACTTATATTAATGATGACCCTGTATAAATTACAATCCAATCTTATTTCAGATCTTATATTAATGATGACCCTGTATAAATTACAATCCAATCTTATCTTAAATTACAATCCAATCTTATATTAATGATGACCCTGTATAAATTACAATCCAATCTTATATTAATGATGACCCTGTATAAATTACAATCCAATCTTATATTAATGATGACCCTGTATAAATTACAATCTTAATCTTATATTAATGATGACCCTGTATAAATTACAATCCAATCTTATATTAATGATGACCCTGTATAAATTACAATCCAATCTTATATTAATGATGACCCTGTATAAATTACAATCCAATCTTATATTAATGATGACCCTTATAAATTAAATGATGACCCTGTATAAATTACAATCCAATCTTATATTAATGATGACCCTGTATAAATTACAATCCAATCTTATATTAATGATGACCCTGTATAAATTACAATCCAATCTTATATTAATGATTTCAATCAGAGTCTTATATTAATGATGACCCTGTATAAATTACAATCCAATCTTATATTAATGATGACTTATATTAATGATGACCTGTATAAATTACAATCCAATCTTATATTAATGATGACCCTGTATAAATTACAATCCAATCTTATATTAATGATGACCTAATGATTACAATCAATCTTATATTAATGATGACCCTGTATAAATTACAATCCAATCTTATATTACAATCTATATTAATGATGACCCTGTATAAATTACAATCCAATCTTATCGATTTCTAATTAATGATGACCCTGTATAAATTACAATCCAATCTTATCGATTTCTAATGATGACCCTGTATAAATTACAATCCAATCTTATCGATCTAATGATGACCCTGTATCTTATATTAATGATGACAAAATTACAATCAATCTTATATTAATGATGACCCTGTATAAATGATGACTTATATTAATGATGACCCTGTATAAATTACAATCCAATCTTATCGATCTTAATGATTTATAAATTACAATCCAATCTTATATCTAATTTTGACCCTGTATATTAATGATGACCCTGTATAAATTACAATCCAATCTTATCGATCTAATGATTTCAGAGTCTTATATTAATGATGACCCTGTATAAATTACAATCCAATCTTATATCTAATGATTTCAGAGTCTTATATTAATGATGACCCTGTATAAATTACAATCCAATCTTATATTAATGATGACCCTGTATAAATTACGATCTAATGATTTCAGAGTCTAATTTTGGAAAATTACAATCCAATCTTATATGACCCTGTATAAATTACAATCCAATCTTATCGATCTAATGATGACCCTGTATAAATTACAATCCAATCTTATCGATCTAATGATTTCAGAGTCTAATTTTGGAATGATGACCCTGTATAAATTACAATCCAATCTTATCGATCTAATGATTTCAGAGTCTAATTTTGGAATGATGACCCTGTATAAATTACAATCCAATCTTATCGATCTAATGATTTCAGAGTCTAATTTTGGAATGATGACCCTGTATAAATTACAATCCAATCTTATCGATCTAATGATTTCAGAGTCTAATTTTGGAATGATGACCCTGTATAAATTACAATCCAATCGGACTTAAAAGCACTTTGACCGCTATGCAATTCATTTTTTAGCAGGATCTGAGATGGTGGATCAGTGAAAGCAGCTACAGCAGAGAAGGGCTATAGTAAGAGGTTTATAGGAGAGTGTTACAAGGGTGAATGTTACAATTGGCGTTTAGACATATTACTGTGGTCCATCTACAGTCAGGGATCCTGTCAACACAAGCCTCCCTCTCAGGTCAGAGCATATAATACCAGGTGACACATCTTCAAGTAACTTGTCATGATGCCTTTATAGTGCTGTTGTCTAATGATATCCCTAGCTACGTGCCTTTCCCACAGCTTCATTTACCAAGGAAGAGAAGAGGTGTTAGGCAAGATTTTGAAACACAATGTACCGTATGTGCAGTAATAATAGCAATGGAGACTTACAAGGCAACCCTTTCTTCATGCTCTATGCTTGCATGGAGTGCACATTAGTTCATTAGGCAAGGATTTTCTACTAGAACATCCCTGGTCGTCCCTACTGCCTCTGATCTGGCGGACCCACTAAACAGAGAACATCCCTGGTCATCCCTACTGCCTCTGATCTGGCAGACTCACTAAACAGAGAACATCCCTGGTCATCCCTACTGCCTCTGATCTGGCGGGCCCACTAAACAGAGAACATCCCTGGTCATCCCTACTGCCTCTGATCTGGAGGACTCATTAAACAGAGAACATCCCTGGTCATCCCTACTGCCTCTGATCTGGAGGACTCACTAAACAGAGAACATCCCTGCTCATCCCTACTGCCTCTGATCTGGCGGACCCACTAAACAGAGAACATCCCTGGTCATCCCTACTGCCTCTGATCTGGCGGACCCACTAAACAGAGAACATCCCTGGTCATCCCTACTGCCTCTGATCTGGCGGACTCACTAAACAGAGAACATCCCTGGTCATCCCTACTGCCTCTGATCTGGCGGACCCACTAAACAGAGAACATCCCTGGTCATCCCTACTGCCTCTGATCTGGCGGACCCACTAAACAGAGAACATCCCTGGTCATCCCTACTGCCTCTGATCTGGCGGACTCACTAAACAGAGAACATCCCTGGTCCTCCCTACTGCCTCTGATCTGGCGGACTCACTAAACAGAGAACATCCCTGGTCATCCCTACTGCCTCTGATCTGGCGGACTCACTAAACAGAGAACATCCCTGGTCCTCCCTACTGCCTCTGATCTGGCGGACTCACTAAACAGAGAACATCCCTGGTCATCCCTACTGCCTCTGATCTGGCGGACCCACTAAACATAAATGTAAATTATGTCTGAGTGTTGGAGTGTGCTATCCGTCAATAAAAATATAAAGACAATTGCACTGTCTGGTTTGCCTTACCCTATTGGATGAATAAATATTGTAAGACTCCAACCATCTGCATCTGGGTCTTGCCCTGTGTCATGATACCGACTGGTACAGTATAGGCTCAAAGTTGCATAAACTTAAAATATCTGACTAAATACAATCATCCTATTTAAAAGAAATACTGAATTACCCTCTGTCTGTCTCTGTCTGTGTCTCTCTGTCTGTCTCTGTCTGTGTCTCTCTGTCTGTCTCTGTCTGTGTCTCTCTGTCTGTCTCTGTCTGTGTCTCTCTGTCTGTCTCTGTCTGTGTCTTTCTATCTGTCTCTGTCTGTGTCTCTCTGTCTGTCTCTGTCTGTGTCTCTCTGTCTGTCTCTGTCTGTGTCTCTCTGTCTGTCTCTGTTTGTGTCTCTCTGTCTGTCTCTGTCTGTGTCTCTCTGTCTGTCTCTGTCTGTGTCTCTCTGTCTCCCTCTGACACCGCAGTGTGATGTTTTGGGACATCTGTGCTCCCAGACCATGACCGACCAGAGGAAGGCAGAGGAGAAACCCCTGGAGAATCCTCACAGAGTTCCCAACACCTTGAAACACCTGGAAACCACTATTCAGGGTACGGCATAACATACATAACATACTGTAGCATTACTGGTTTATAACAAACCCTGTTGTTTAGTGGTAACACTCCTGGTACATATAATGTGAACCCAGAGACCAGGGTTCAATCCCCATGTTAACCCTTCTTAACTTCACATCCACCTTCCCCTCCACGTCTAATCTGAGTTACAAATACAGTAGAACATAATGAAATATATATATATATATGAAAAAACGCCTGATTTAGTATGTTTAGTATGTCACCGTGTGTTTGACAGTTCTCTAAAGGTATTAGATATATGTCAAAGCTATTCTCTCTGTTATGTCAGGTTTCCCTGCCTAAGATCAATACCGACACAGAGTACAGCCCTTTGAAATTCAGCCTGCGAGACAACACCTGTGACAACCATACAGGTAGACAACACCTGTGACAACCATACAGGTAGACAACACCTGTGACAACCATACAGGTAGACAACACCTGTGACAACCATACAGGTAGACAACACCTGTGACAACCATACAGGTAGACAACACCTGTGACAACCCTACAGGTAGACAACACCTGTGACAACCCTACAGGGAGACAACACATTACATTACATTTACATTACATTTAAGTCATTTAGCAGACGCTCTTATCCAGAGCGACTTACAAATTGGTTCATTCACCTTATGACATCCAGTGGAACAGCCACTTTACAATAGTGCATCTAAATCTTTTAAGAAGGGGGGTGAGAAGGATTACTTTATCCTATCCTAGGTATTCCTTAAAGAGGTGGGGTTTCAGGTGTCTCCGGAAGGTGGTGATTGACTCCGCTGTCCTGGCGTCGTGAGGGAGTTTGTTCCACCATTGGGGGCCAGAGCAGCGAACAGTTTTGACTGGGCTGAGCGGGAACTGTACTTCCTCAGTGGTAGGGAGGCGAGCAGGCCAGAGGTGGATGAACGCAGTGCCCTTGTTTGGGTGTAGGGCCTGATCAGAGCCTGGAGGTACTGAGGTGCCGTTCCCCTCACAGCTCCGTAGGCAAGCACCATGGTCTTGTAGCGGATGCGAGCTTCAACTGGAAGCCAGTGGAGAGAGCGGAGGAGCGGGGTGACGTGAGAGAACTTGGGAAGGTTGAACACCAGACGGGCTGCGGCGTTCTGGATGAGTTGTAGGGGTTTAATGGCACAGGCAGGGAGCCCAGCCAACAGCGAGTTGCAGTAATCCAGACGGGAGATGACAAGTGCCTGGATTAGGACCTGCGCCGCTTCCTGTGTGAGGCAGGGTCGTACTCTGCGGATGTTGTAGAGCATGAACCTACAGGAACGGGCCACCGCCTTGATGTTAGTTGAGAACGACAGGGTGTTGTCCAGGATCACGCCAAGGTTCTTAGCGCTCTGGGAGGAGGACACAATGGAGTTGTCAACCGTGATGGCGAGATCATGGAACGGGCAGTCCTTCCCCGGGAGGAAGAGCAGCTCCGTCTTGCCGAGGTTCAGCTTGAGGTGGTGATCCGTCATCCACACTGATATGTCTGCCAGACATGCAGAGATGCGATTCGCTACCTGGTCATCAGAAGGGGGAAAGGAGAAGATTAATTGTGTGTCGTCTGCATAGCAATGATAGGAGAGACCATGTGAGGTTATGACAGAGCCAAGTGACTTGGTGTATAGCGAGAATAGGAGAGGGCCTAGAACAGAGCCCTGGGGGACACCAGTGGTGAGAGCGCGTGGTGAGGAGACAGATTCTCGCCACGCCACCTGGTAGGAGCGACCTGTCAGGTAGGACGCAATCCAAGCGTGGGCCGCGCCTCTCCAACTCGGAGAGGGTGGAGAGGAGGATCTGATGGTTCACAGTATCGAAGGCAGCCGATAGGTCTAGAAGGATGAGAACAGAGGAGAGAGAGTTAGCTTTAGCAGTGCGGAGCGCCTCCGTGATACAGAGAAGAGCAGTCTCAGTTGAATGACTAGTCTTGAAACCTGACTGATTTGGATCAAGAAGGTCATTCTGAGAGAGATAGCGGGAGAGCTGGCCAAGGACGGCACGTTCAAGAGTTTTGGAGAGAAAAGAAAGAAGGGATACTGGTCTGTAGTTGTTGACATCGGAGGGATCGAGTGTAGGTTTTTTCAGAAGGGGTGCAACTCTCGCTCTCTTGAAGACGGAAGGGACGTAGCCAGCGGTCAGGGATGAGTTGATGAGCGAGGTGAGGTAAGGGAGAAGGTCTCCGGAAATGGTCTGGAGAAGAGAGGAGGGGATAGGGTCAAGCGGGCAGGTTGTTGGGCGGCCGGCCGTCACAAGACGCGAGATTTCATCTGGAGAGAGAGGGGAGAAAGAGGTCAGAGCATAGGGTAGGGCAGTGTGAGCAGAACCAGCGGTGTCGTTTGACTTAGCAAACGAGGATCGGATGTCGTCGACCTTCTTTTCAAAATGGTTGACGAAGTCATCTGCAGAGAGGGAGGAGGGTGGGAGGGGGAGGAGGATTCAGGAGGGAGGAGAAGGTGGCAAAGAGCTTCCTAGGGTTAGAGGCAGATGCTTGGAATTTAGAGTGGTAGAAAGTGGCTTTAGCAGCAGAGACAGAGGAGGAAAATGTAGAGAGGAGGGAGTGAAAGGATGCCAGGTCCGCAGGGAGGCGAGTTTTCCTCCATTTCCGCTCGGCTGCCCGGAGCCCTGTTCTGTGAGCTCGCAATGAGTCGTCGAGCCACGGAGCGGGAGGGGAGGACCGAACCGGCCTGGAGGATAAGGGACATAGAGAGTCAAAGGATGCAGAAAGGGAGGAGAGGAGGGTTGAGGAGGCAGAATCAGGAGATAGGTTGGAGAAGGTTTGAGCAGAGGGAAGAGATGATAGGATGGAAGAGGAGAGAGTAGCGGGGGAGAGAGAGCGAAGGTTGGGACACCTGTGACAACCATACAGGTAGACAACACCTGTGACAACCATACAGGTAGACAACACCTGTGACAACCATACAGGTAGACAACACCTGTGACAACCATACAGGTAGACAACACCTGTGACAACCATACAGGTAGACAACACCTGTGACAACCCTACAGGTAGACAACAACTGTGACAACCCTACAGGTAGACAACACCTGTGACAACCATACAGGTAGACAACACCTGTGACAACCATACAGGTAGACAACACCTGTGACAACCCTACAGGTAGACAACACCTGTGACAACCATACAGGTAGACAACACCTGTGACAACCATACAGGTAGACAACACCTGTGACAACCATACAGGTAGACAACACCTGTGACAACCATACAGGTAGACAACACCTGTGACAACCATACAGGTAGACAACACCTGTGACAACCATACAGGTAGACAACACCTGTGACAACCATACAGGTAGACAACACCTGTGACAACCATACAGGTAGAAATGCAGGTGAGCATCTCTCTTCCCTCTGTTCATTTCTCTTGCTGTTAGTCTTCTTTTCCTCTTCTCGTGTCCACCCTTTTTTCTATCACCTTGAAGCAACACACTGTAGGTGAGCAGAACACTGAACTGTGAAGGCAGGAAGCCCCCCCAAAAAAAAAACAATCTGTCTTTAAATCAGGAATCTTAGGAGAAAGATATAAAAGATATAACAGAAACGAGACTGGTTACTCTGTGTCATGGACCCGCAGGGCACACACTTTTTTTGGATTGTGTTTGCCAGTGTGTGTGTGTGTGTGTGTGTGTGTGTGTGTGTGTGTGTGTGTGTGTGTGTGTGTGTGTGTGTGTGTGTGTGTGTGTGTGTGTGTGTGTGTGTGTGTGTGTGTGTGTGTGTACATTGCGTACAACCTGCTTGTGTATGATGTGTGTGTGAGTGTGCACTGTCTCAGTTTCTACTTTGGATCAGTGAGCGCCATGATCAGTGGGCCATGGCCGCCCAAACCGTCTCGGCTCTCTCGCATCTGGTTTCACACTGTACTTACCGATCCGTCACAGACCCAAACAAGGCTCTCATAGTGAAGGGGCAATAGCTTTATTGACTGTCAGCTGTTTGCAATATGCTGCCAAGCCCCTGGCGCCAAAAGATGTCCCTTTTGTCCTGGGTGATACATAAAGAAGAAAAGCAGCTTTGATGAAGGTTATGGAATGAATGAATACACTTTAAGTTCCTGAGCCCAAGGTCAGTTTACCTTGTGTTATTCATTGACACGACTTTCCTTGATCTGTCCAGCCCTTATATTTAGCCTCACAACACACAACATCCAGGGCTACAAGTAGAACACAAACAATTTGACATAAACAGTGGCCTTCATGAGTTTTATTGACAAATGTCAACGCAAACACCTGATTAAAATGAATGTATATGAATACTGTACATTCAGAAATGGTTTGCTCAGTGGGGAATTAGTATCCAACCAGTCAGTGACAACTGTCTTAATAGTCCAGAAATTACGGTACAGTATTATAGACACTATATTCTTGTATTTCATATGATTTTCTATGTAGAGGAAGGAACCCCTTACCTTCTAATGACTCTTCAGTAGCTCGTGAGCGTCATAGAGCAAAACATTTCATAGATCGCTTTTAATCGTTTGTAGCTCCAATCATTCTTACTCTACAGATGCGCCCCTGCCTCACAAACACCGCTCTGGCTCAGCCTGTCTGCAGACGTCTATAGCTCAAACACACCATTTTACAAGGGGTTAGCACTCCACATCGTGCTGGCGTTGTGGTGGGACCGACCATCATATTCTCCATCTCCCTTCTTCCTCTCTCCTGCTGAAGGACAGATGACAGAGCTGGCACCTATCATCACATAGCTGCAGGAGGACCCTGTCTGTACTGTGGTCGACTGCCCTGCTCCACTCACAGTCATCAGGATAAAGAGAACAGGAGTAGTGGGGACAAAGCTACAAAAACTAAGCTACCGGGGGAAAAAATGGAGGACACCAAGTTCTATGCACGAACCGAGGTACAGTACTGTAGGTTCTCTTGCCCATATCTCCTGTATACATGGATGGATGGAGGTTTCAAAGGGGAAACTAATATCAAGAAACTCAAAAGTACATATTACTAGAGGAAGAATGAGTTTCATGAAGTTATGGAGTTAATACTCTCCCGCATCTATCATAAAGTCATCAATTCAACTCACATATCTTGTCATATGCCAACTATACACTCTCCAACCTGGGGCTTAGTCACAGTAAGGTAAAAGCTCTGTTGTTCTTTCTATCATGTTTTGCCCCCAGTACAGGGAGATTGTGTACACCGACTGGAAGTTGGAGAAGGGCAATGACTCTGGACGACTGTTCAGTAAGGTCACCGTAGATTAGACTTGACCTAATATCATTATATAATATACTCTAACTTGAGTGGTGTAAAGTACTAAAGTAAAAATACTTTAAAGTACTACTTAAGTATCTGTACTTTACTCTTTCTATTTTTGATGACTTTTACTTCACTATATTCCTAAAGAAAATAGTTTACTCCAGAGTGAAGGAGGCTTTGTTGCGAAATAGAAAGCTGATTCTAGATTTGATTTTTGATTGGAGATGTTTAATATGAGTCTGGAAGGAGAGTTTACAGTCAAGCCAGACACCTAGGTATTTATAGTTGTCCACATATTCTAGGTAGGAACCGTCCAGGGTGGTGATGCTAGTCGGGCGGGCGGGTGCAGGCAGTGAACGGTTAAAAAGCATGCATTTGGTTTTACTAGCGTTTAAGAGCAGTTGGACATGAAACAGAACACGGTCAGTGTCTGGACAAGGGAAAACAAAACAACAATAATGCTGACACGGAGATGAAACAGAGGAAACAGACAGACAACCAAAATGTGAAGGAGCCCAGGTGAGTCCAATGAGCGCAGATGCGCGTAAGTATTCAGGCCGTTTGCTATGAGACTCGAAATTGAGCTCGGGTGCATCCTGTTTCCTCTGATCATCCTTGAGATGTTTCTACAAATTGATTGGAGTCCACCTGTGGTCAATTCAATTGATTGGACATTATTTAGAAAGGTACATACCTGTCTATATAAGGTTCCACAGTTGACAGTGCATGTCAGAGCAAAAACCAAGACATGAGGTCAAAGGAATTTTCCATAGAGCTCAAAGACAGGATTGTGTCGAGGCACAGATCTGGGAAAGGGTACCATAAAAATTCTGCAGCATTGGAGGTCCCCAAGAAGTGGCCTCCATCATTCTTAAATGGAAGAAGTTTGGAACCACCAAGGCTCTTCCTAGAGCTGGCCTCCAAACTGAGCAATTGGGGGAGAATGGCCTTGGTAACCAAGAACCCGATGCTCACACTGACAGAGCTCCAGAGGTTCTCTGTGGAGATGGGAGAACCTTCCAGAAGGACAACCATCTCTACAACACAATCAGGCCTTTATGGTAGATTGGAGAGACGGAAGCCACTCGTCAGTAAAAGTCACATGACAGCTTGCTTGGACTTTGCCAGAAGGCAACTAAAGACTCTCAGACCATGAGAAACAAGATTCTCTGCTCGGATGTAACCAAGATTGAACTTTTTGGCCTGAATGCCAAGCGTCATGTCTGGAGGAAACCTGGCACCACCCCTACAGTGAAGGATGGTGGTGGCAACATCATGCTGTGGGGATGTTTATCAGCGGCAGGGACTGGGAGACTAGTCAGGATCAACAGAAAGATGAAAGGAACAAAGTATAGAGAGATCCTTGATGAAAACCTGCTCCAGAGCGCTCAGGACCTCAGACTGGGGCAAAGGTTCACCTTCCAACAGGACAACAATGACCCTAAGCACACAGCCAGGAGTGCAGGAGTGGCTTCGGGACAAGTCTCTGAATGTCCTTGAGTGGCCCAGCCAAAGCACAGACTTGAACCTGATCTAACATCTCTGGAGCTGAAAATAGCTGTGCGGCGACGCTCCCCATCCAATCTGACATTCAATCTGACAGAGTTTGAGAGGATCTGCAGAGAAGAATGGGAGAAACACACCAAATACAGGTGTGCCAAGCTTGTAGCATCGTACCCAAGAAGACTCGATGCTGTAATTGCTGCCAGAGGTGCTTCAACAAAGTACTGAATCAAGGGTCTGAATACTTATGTAAATTTGATTTTTCAGTTTACATTATTTTTATACATTTGCAAAAATTTCTGAAGTACTGTTTTTGCTTTGTCATTATGGGGGTATTGTGTGTAGATTGATGAGGGGGGAAAAAAACAATTTAATCATCCATTTTAGAATAAGGCTGTAACATAACAAAATGTGGAAAAAGTCAAGGGGAGTGTACTGTATAAGTAGGAAAAAGGTATGTACAATTGTAGTTATATAGGATGAGCTATTTTGAGGAGACAGTATGTACATATAAAGTGAGTAATCAATAAGCAGGTGCCGTGATACAAGTGAGTAATCGGCGTCCCTCCATGTCTGATGACATCGGGAGATGACATGGAAACCGGCCACTAGGGGGCGACCGTGATTGCTGTTACCTTCAAGTAGGTTTCGGTTTTGCTAGGGTGTTGTGGATTGTTGTAAGATTTTGTTTTAGGCCTGTCCCAAACCTTAACCCTAACTTTAGC
Organism: Oncorhynchus keta; assembly: GCF_023373465.1. Classification (NCBI taxonomy): domain Eukaryota; kingdom Metazoa; phylum Chordata; class Actinopteri; order Salmoniformes; family Salmonidae; genus Oncorhynchus; species Oncorhynchus keta. Next base: position 3,530,788 of record NC_068446.1, read on the forward strand.
CATTCAAAGTTAATGCCTAACCTTAAGAATTCAGAGTTAGTGTCTAAACTTTACCCTAACCTTAAAAAACGTGGAGTTAATGCAGAAACAAACCATAAACACTTCGAAATTCGATTTTTGAGGAACATGAATGAACGTCTAATTCTGATATGAGACTGTGGAATCTTGATGAGTTTAACAGCCTGATGGCCTAGAGATAGAACCTAAACTCATAGGAAGGAAGACAATTTAAAGCATCCCCCAAATTGTACCTTAATGTATCTTTGCCACCCCAAAATGGAATGTCTACTAATCTTAACCATATGCCAATGTAGAGCACTAAGGGAAGATGACAGTGATTATGATTGAAACCTGCGTTTATCCATTTTATTCAGAAATTATACCGTATTTGGCTCAGAGATTACGTTTATTTATTCTCTTTCCTCTCAAATAGACAGAACAAAATGACTGTTATGGCATAAATTAATGTCAAGATGATCGAAGACGAGCTTAGGGCTAGAGAATATATTTCTTTTCAATTCAAAACAAATCTCTCTCATCCACCCATTGTTTTTTCCCTCAGTTGGAGACACAGACACACAAATTACATTCCGACGAGACCAAATACTTTTCCGACTAGGCTACAAAGACGCCGACCCCGAAAATGTAAAAACAAACACAGTAATTACTGTTCTCAGAAATATGTTTTGATTTTCTGTCCCTGATAAGATTGAAATTCAAAATGCTCTTTATTGAAATAACTCTCTCACTTTCTCACTCACACCACACACTGAATTTGTACTTGCTAGTCCTGGCCTGCTGCTAATGAGTATGTGGACTGGGTTGTGGATATGGAACTAGAGTTAAGGTTAGGGTTGAACCCGGGATGTGGGACATGAAGATATGGTTTGGGCCAAGAATAGGCCTCTTGAAATTCAACCATGGCACTGTTGCGGTGTGAGAAAGCGGTGTGAGAAAGAACAGTCTCTTGATGACAGTATGTCCATGGCAACACTGTGACATTATGTGACCTCCTGCTGTCCTCCTACCAGCACAGCGGCCTCCATCGGACTCCTTCCTGTCATGTGAGGTTTCACGCTACCTCTTCAGTGTTCACATCCTCTCCAAGCAGGGGTGTGTGTGTTCGCGTGTAAAAAATAAACGTGTTAAGTGAGTGTGTGTTCGTGTGTAAAAAATAAAGGTGTGTTCGTGTGTCTGGACGTGCACGTGTTTGCGTTACGTGTGTGGGCTCTAGAAAACATTCTTTAGCCTCTGCAGCTGGGCCTAAGAGCTGAGATGAGCATGTGTGAAATGTGTGGAGTTTGCAGAGAGATTTAGACTTCACAGAGAGATTTAGACCTCCCCGTGTAGCCCCCAACCCTCTACCCCCCCTCCTTACCCCTTCCCTGGACCCCCACACCCCCACTAAGAGCAGCTAGCAGCGATGGACAGCCCAGCACAATGCCCCAGCCGATGGCTTCATTTGACAGATCAGATTTACAGGCCTCCGGCCCAGCTTGCGTTATTTCCCCTGATTTGGAGGAGAAAGCTCAAGAGGCAGCTAGCTGTGATAAAATAGGAATGCAGCCCAGGCCAGGAAAGGCAAGGAAAGCATCCCCCCGTAGTTTCTTCAGATGTCTCGCAGTTACAGATCTCTTATTTTTATGTTTGGGAAATGTCTGTGGCTTAGATGCTTAGATGAAGAAATCAACTGAGGAAAATCTGACAACATGAATACTCTCCTTCTCTGGAGGGGGGGTTATGGTGAGTTCAAAAGGTTTATGAGAGTTGTTGTTTACTGTCCTGTGAGGGCTACCATGTGACCATCTTGGTAGCAGCTACAGCATACTTTCTGTGTTTGACTGTAGGTTGAACAATGTAGTTTGACAATGCATACTTTCTAAAACTACAACTAGCCAACCCATGTATGCTTGTATGACATGCTTAGTCAAGTATCCCTTCATGATCTTCTCAACTATAACTTATGAAAACAGTGTCATAACTGCATTAAAACGGATTATAACTGTGTAATAACCACAGATATATGTATGTTGGAGCACATTCAATAGCCAACCTGGGAGTGCAGCAGTCAGATCAGGTCCCAGGGAGAGTTGGGGACAGAGTGGTGGGAATATGAGGGGTCCTTTGTCACCCTTCGCTTGTTGGTGCTCGGGGGACATATGGATGCCTGCCTGCCTGCCCCATCCCTCAGACCCCCTACACCTGCCTCACTGAGCCCTCTCACCCCACCTCCTCCCTCTCACCCCTTCCACCTCCTCTCTCTGACAGGTCCGTGTGAGTAAGTCATGGAGAGTGAAGACACCTGTGTGGCGTTTCATCTGTCCGACATTCTTTCCCTTGGTGTTCTCCATTCTTTCCCTTGGTGTTCTCCATTCTTTCCCTTGGTGTTCTCCATTCTTTCCCTTGGTGTTCTCCATTCTTTCCCTTGGTGTTCTCCAGTCTTTCCCTTGGTGTTCTCCAGTCTTTCCCTTGGTGTTCTCCATTCTTTCCCTTGGTGTTCTCCATTCTTTCCCTTGGTGTTCTCCATTCTTTCCCTTGGTGTTCTCCAGTCTTTCCCTTGGTGTTCTCCATTCTTTCCCTTGGTGTTCTCCATTCTTTCCCTTGGTGTTCTCCATTCTTTCCCTTGGTGTTCTCCATTCTTTCCCTTGGTGTTCTCCATTCTTTCCCTTGGTGTTCTCCATTCTTTCCCTTGGTGTTCTCCATTCTTTCCCTTGGTGTTCTCCATTCTTTCCCTTGGTGTTCTCCATTCTTTCCCTTGGTGTTCTCCATTCTTTCCCTTGGTGTTCTCCATTCTTTTCCTTGGTGTTCTCCATTCTTTCCCTTGGTGTTCTCCATTATTTCCCTTGGTGTTCTCCATTCTTTCCCTTGGTGTTCTCCATTCTTTCCCTTGGTGTTCTCCATTCTTTCCCTTGGTGTTCTCCATTCTTTCCCTTGGTGTTCTCCATTCTTTCCCTTGGTGTTCTCCATTCTTTCCCTTGGTGTTCTCCATTCTTTCCCTTGGTTTTCTCCATTCTTTCCCTTGGTGTTCTCCAGTCTTTCCCTTGGTGTTCTCCAGTCTTTCCCTTGGTGTTCTCCATTCTTTCCCTTGGTGTTCTCCAGTCTTTCCCTTGGTGTTCTCCATTCTTTTCCTTGGTGTTCTCCATTCTTTCCCTTGGTGTTCTCCATTCTTTACCTTGGTGTTCTCCATTCTTTCCCTTGGTGTTCTCCAGTCTTTCCCTTGGTGTTCTCCATTCTTTCCCTTGGTGTTCTCCATTCTTTCCCTTGGTGTTCTCCATTCTTTCCCTTGGTGTTCTCCATTCTTTCCCTTGGTGTTCTCCATTCTTTCCCTTGGTGTTCTCCATTCTTTCCCTTGGTGTTCTCCAGTCTTTCCCTTGGTGTTCTCCATTCTTTCCCTCCATTCTTTACCTTGGTGTTCTCCATTCTTTCCCTTGGTGTTCTCCATTCTTTCCCTTGGTGTTCTCCATTCTTTCCCTTGGTGTTCTCCAGTCTTTCCCTTGGTGTTCTCCATTCTTTCCCTTGGTGTTCTCCATTCTTTCCCTTGGTGTTCTCCATTCTTTCCATTGGTTTCTCCATTGGTGTTCTCCATTCTTTCCCTTGGTGTTCTCCAGTCTTTCCCTTGGTGTTCTCCATTCTTTCCCTTGGTGTTCTCCATTCTTTCCCTTGGTGTTCTCCATTCTTTCCCTTGGTGTTCTCCATTCTTTCCCTTGGTGTTCTCCGTTCTTTCCCTTGGTGTTCTCCATTCTTTACCTTGGTGTTCTCCATTCTTTCCCTTGGTGTTCTCCATTCTTTCCCTTGGTGTTCTCCATTCTTTCCCTTGGTGTTCTCCATTCTTTACCTTGGTGTTCTCCATTCTTTCCCTTGGTGTTCTCCATTCTTTCCCTTGGTGTTCTCCATTCTTTCCCTTGGTGTTCTCCATTCTTTCCATTGGTTTTCTCCATTCTTTCCCTTGGTGTTCTCCATTCTTTCCCTTGGTGTTCTCCAGTCTTTCCATTGGTTTTCTCCATTCTTTCCCTTGGTGTTCTCCATTCTTTTCCTCATACTCTGTGTATTTATCTTGCGTTCTCTCCCTCTCCCTCATTATTGCTCGCTCAGAGATGGTATCGGACCCATGGCGTGACAACCTGGCAAAGGCTAGCTGCCTCCGTATTTTGCAGTATCCCCTCCCTCCCCTAATCCATCCATTGCTCTCCCTCCCTCCCCTAATCCATCCATTGCTCTCCCTCCCTCCCCTAATCCATCCATTACTCTCCCTCCCTCCCTCGGCACCTCCAGTCTCTTTCACGGTAACCACCGCCTGTCACTGGTGACTATGGAGCTGTTTACCCACTCTCGACCTCAAATGTAACCTTGTCCCTCTCTTTTCAGTTTCCCTATTTCAACCCCCCAGGGAAGAGTGGCCCCATAACAAACCAGACCAAACTCACCCCATTCATTCCCAAAGGCATCACTGTCCATCTCAAACCCAGCCCCTGCATAGGGTAAACACAGAAAAAGTTCAGGCAATGCTTTTTATTTTTTGTCCCATGCTACAGACGTCTATATCGGTCCGCTAATACAGGACTAGTAAAGGCCCAGTGCACTAATTACTAATTGTGTGATATATATATATTTTTTAAATGTTTATTTATTCTGCAGCACCCTCAGCACCCCTAATTCCCGTGGCTATGCAGACGTGTGAGTGCACGTGCATGTGTGTATGTGTGAAAAGCTCACTCATTATTTATGAGGAAGCTCTCCCTTCACTGCATGTACATTTACATTTACATTTACGTACCTACTAGCAAAACAAGGATTCACACTGTTTTCTGAACAATTTAATGAAAACAAATCCAGATTTCAATAGTGTACATAGAAAATATAGAGTGTAACAAATGACATTTTCAATCGAATAGACACTTTGTGAGTTGTGTGGGTGGTGGGCCACTGGTCTCAGAAAGCATCAGACATCAGAACACTGGACACCAGAGTTGGGGTCAATTCCATTTCAATTCAGCAAGTAAGCTGAAATTCCAATTAAATGAACTGAAGTGGAGTTGACCCATGGTCACAGGGTGTCTTATCAGGTGTCAGACTGAACAGTGGGTTAGCGTAGGATGTCAGATGTCAGCCTTGTTGTCCGTGTCAGACAGCAGATCCATGTCCTTCAGTATGACTTTCTCCAAGGACAAGTATTCCTGATTTAAAAAAAAAATGTGTAGCCCCTGCAGCTGGGCCTAAGAGCTGAGATGAACATGTGTGAAATGTGTGGAGTGACCTTTTGCAGAGAGATTTAGACCTCCATGTGCGACCCCCATAGCTTCATGTCCCACATCCCGGTTCAACCATAACCTTAACTCTAGTTTCATATCCACATCCCAGTCCACATCCTAGGGTTAGGGTTTGGGTTGTGGTTGGTTAGGGTTGAACCAGGAGGTGGACATTAAGCTAGGGTTAGGGTTGAGGATAGGGTTAGATTTACACCAGGATGTGGGCATGATGATATGGTTAGGATTTGGGTTGTGGTTAAGGTTAGGCTTAGGGTTCAACCCCAAGATTAGCCTCAACCACAACCATAACCCTAGTTTAATGTCGACATCCTGGTTCAACTCTAGCCCTAGCGTCAACCACAACCCTAACCCTAAGCCTAACCCTGGCTTCATGTCCACATCCTGGTTAAACCCCAAGGTTAGCCTCAACCACAACCATAACCCTAGTTTAATGTCGACATCCTGGTTAAACCCCATTAGCCTCCTAACCCTAAGGGCTTCATGTCCACATCCTGGTTAAACCCCAAGGTTAGCCTCAACCACAACCATAACCCTAGTTTAATGTCGACATCCTGGTTAAACCCTAGCTCTCAGCCAACACTGGTTACATTGTACTGTAATTACACAGTAATAACAACACTGTGATGTAAAGAGTTTGACACTTAAGTTGATTTTACAGACTGATCATGAATTTGCTGCTTCATCACAAATGTCGCCACACACATAAATCACTCAAGTTTCCTCTAAAGTCCCCTCAGGGATGGGAGGTGAATTTCATTAGTTGACTTTTGAACCCATAAGAGATCAGGTGGCTATGGGTATTGGAATGGAATGTTGCCTCTTGATTCCTTCATTTTCTCTTTTTAAAGCTATGTTGAGTTTTGACCAAAGGCTAGGCCTACTCTCTCCACCATAAAGCTGACAGCTGAGGCACACAATGGGAGGGATTTGAAGGTGTGTGTGTGTGTGTGCCTGCCTGCCTGCCTGCCTGCCTGCCTTACAGTCCCAGTGCGCTCTGGGAAACCTGATCTGAGACGATTTAAGCAGAACTTTGAGAGGAGATTGGTGGTGTCATCATCGCAATCTGGAATATCACTGCACTTCCTCCTCTGAGGATTGAATCATCACCACAACCAATATTGTATCAATCAGGCCAGGGGCAAATGTATGAGAAAGGAATGAAGACAGAATTTGTGGTGAATAATCGGACGCTAGTTGAGATGTTCTGCTTGCAAATTGTAGGGGTCCAAATCTCGATGAGAAAGACCAACGCAGCTGTCAAGGGTTATTTTAAAGCTTTTACCGTTCATTTTGCTTTCTCCTTCATCCCCACCAAAGCCAACGCTGATCCTCATACTGTTCTCACACTGAAAGGAGATTGCTCTCCTGAAGAAGGGAGCGAGGGAGAGAGAGTAAGAGAGGGAGGGGAGAGAGAGAGGGGCATAGAGAGAGGCAGGAGGAGAGAGAGGGATAGAGAGAGGTGATTCCTCTAAGCGGAATTATTGGCCTTATTAAAATGAAATTTACTAGTCCTGAGTGACAGACGAATGGTGGCGGAGCCTCAGAGGCCAGGGGATAGTTGAGGAGCCAGTTTGGAGACAGCGAGCTGGGGTACTCTATGTTGTGTGAGGCCCCGACCACAGGATCAGAAGCGCCGCTTCTCTGTTTTTTCCTCTCTCCCTTTCCTCTTGTCCTCATCGTCTCCCCATATTACCCTGTCTCCTCTCATCCTTTCTTCTCCCTCTGATCACACCCCTTCTCTGTTCTCCCCTCTCTCCATTCTTCACTTTCAACTCTTTTACTCTCCTATCTTCTTCATCTTCTCTAATTATACCCCCTCTCCACTCATCCTCTCTTCCTCCTCTCATCTCACCACCCTGCTCCTGAACACAGCTAGCTACCAGAGGAATCTGTCAGGGGTTTATCAGAGATATGCTCTACAGGCTTCAGATGAGCTTCCACCCGCAGGAAGAATAGACCAGAAAAGAAACACATCAGAAGGAAGCAGGACTTTGGGGAAAATGTGATTAATAGTCGTCCTATTGAAAGACACTGCATGTTTGGAATGTCTATCCTGGCTGCAGTTCTTCGAGAATGTTAAGGTTCACAGACATTGTGGCGGCTTAACTCCAACTAGTACATGTTATTCCCTGGCCATGTTCATTACAAAGACATATATTAATTAGTTCGGAGCATATTAGCCTGAATCAACAAACAGTAAGCTTCTCTGAACAGTGACCAGTGATTGTAATATGCTGTTTTGTCTTTGTAATGAATGCAACGATGAATAGACGGATGAGACAGCCTATAGGGAGGAGATCAGAGAACTGGTGGTGTGTGGTGCCAGGACAACAACCTCTCCCTTAATGTGAGCAAGACAAAGGAGCTAATCGGGGACTACAGGAAAAGTCAGCTGAACAGGCCCCCATTAATACCGATGGGGCTGTAGTGGAGCGGGTCGAGAGTTTCAAGTTCCTTGGTGTCCATATTACCAACAAACTATCATGGTCCAAACACACCGAGACAGTCGTGAAGACGGCACGACAAAAACTTTCCCCCCTCAGGAGACTGAAAAGATTTTGCATGGGTCCTCAGATCGTCAAAAATGTTCTACAGCTGCACCATCAAGAGCATTTTGACCGGTTGCATCACCACCTGGTATGGTAACTGCTCAGCATCTGACCGTAAGGCGCCGCAGAGGGTAGTGCGTACGGCCCAGTACATCACTGGTGCCAAGCTTCCTGCCATCCAGGACTTATATAATAGGCGGTGTCAGAGGAAAGCCCATAAAATTTGTCAGAGACTCCAGTCACCCAAGTTATAGACTGTTTTCTCTGCTACCGCACGGCAAGTGGTACCGGAGCGCCAAGTCTAGGACCAAAAGGCTCCTTAACAGCTTCTAGCCCCAAGCTAGACAGCTGAACAATGAATCAAATGGCCACCGGACTATTTACATTGACCCCACCCATGCATTTGTTTTATACACTGCTGCTACTCGCTGTTAATTATCTATGCATAGTCACTTCAACTCTACAAATTACCTCAACTAACCTGTACCCTCGCACACTAACCTGTACCCCTGCACACTGACTCGGTACCGGTACCCCCTGTATATAGCCTTTATATTGTCATTTTATTGTGTTACTTTTTAAATTATTTTAATTTATTTGGTAAATATTTTCTGAACTCTTCTTGTTGGTTAAGGGCTTGAAAGTAAGCATTTCACGTTAAGGTCTACACTTGTTGTATTCGGTGCAAGTGACAAATAAAGTTTGATTATATATTTTTTGTATTTAATACAGCAGATGGGGCCACGGTGGAGAGCATCAGAAGCTTCAAGTTCTTCAGTGTGCATATTACTAAGGACCTGAAATGGTCCCTTCACACCGACAGCATGGCGCTACAGCGCCTACTTCAACCTCAGGAGGCTGAAGAAGTTTGGCCCCTAAGACCCTCACAATTTTCTACAGATGCCCCATTGAGAGCATTCTGTCAGGTTGTATCATCACATGGTATGGGAACTGGTACAGCCCAATGCATCATCGGGGGCACAATGTCTGCCCTCCAGGACTTCTACAGCACCCGGTGTCACAGGAAAGCCAAGAAAATCATCAAGGACCTCAGCCACCTGAGACATGGTCTGTTCAACCCACTACCATCTAGAGACAGTACAGGTGCATCAAAGCTTGGACAGAGAGACTGACAAACAGCTCCTATCTCCAGACCATCAGACTGTTAAACAGTCATCACTAGTCAGCCTCCGCCCAGTACCCTGCCCTGAACCTTTGAGACTGTCACTAACCAGCTACCACCTGGTACACTACACTTAACCTTAGAGACTGTCACTAACCAGCTATACTACCTGGTACACTACACTGAACCTTAGAGACTGTCACTAACCAGCTACTACCTGGTACACTACACTGAACCTTAGAGACTCTGTCACTAACCAGCTACCACCTGGCACACTACACTGAACCTTAGAGACTGTCACTAACCAGCTATACTACCTGGTACACTACACTGAACCTTAGAGACTCTGTCACTAACCAGCTACCACCTGGCACACTACACTGAACCTTAGAGACTGTCACTAACCAGCTACTACTACCTGGTACACTACACTGAACCTTAGAGACTGTCACTAACCAGCTACTACTACCTGGTACACTACACTGAACCTTAGAGACTGCTGTCCTATGAGCCATTGAACACTGGTCACGTAACAATGTTTACATACTGTTTTACCCACTTAATTTGTACTGTATATATACTGCAATGTGCTGTCATTACTCAAAACGTTTGAGGAAACCTGTTGCACTTAATATATCTGAGTACAGTGACATGGGGGGGGGCTAGTAACTTTATCAATGTAGAAGAAAAAATAAATCATACTTCGGTCATCAAAAGGTCAAAGTTTGCCTCCCTAAAGTATCACAAGGTGACCTTTTGGCGGTTCAGAGAAACTACGTTATGCTACTGCTAGTAGGCCACTTTTGGTAAGCAGAACTGGCACTGTGGGATGAACCAAGCCTGGCGTGGAATGCAAGTTGCCTAGTGGGCCACTTTTGGTAAGCAGAACTGGCGCTGATATACAACTTGAAATTCTCTATGAAAACTTTGGCTTGCTCTAAAAGTGCTGAAATGTCAATCTAGATTTAGACTGAATCAAAAGACGTGGGGAGAATGATAGATTTTTTTTCACAGGGTGATGAAAAGCATTACCTACAGTCCACCAGTGCGGTAAACTCTGTACCCTGAAGCTTCACTAATGAACCTAGTTCATAACAAAAATGCCACATGAACACCCATCACATCAAAAACGTTACAAAGTAACGGAGTTCTGGAGTTCCGGAGTTCTGGAGTTCCGGAGTTCTGGAGTTCCGGAGTTCTGGAGTTCTGGAGTTCCGGAGTTCTGGAGTTCCGGAGTTCTGGAGTTCCGGAGTTCCGGAGTTCTGGAGTAACGGAGTTCTGGAGTTCTATGTTCACTCACGGCTGAAGGCATTTATAATTGTAATGTTACCACTTGGGATGGGCCACTCAACAGGGCTACTATGACGAGGGCTGTCTTTTGGGAATGTCCCAGAAGCAGGGCCGTGCACCGGGAGATTCCCACGGAGTACAGGGGCAATTCCCAAAACCATTTGGAAAAAGCCAGGAACTTTTCTCTTCTTTCTTGTGATTTATTGCTTTGCTCCAACTGTTAGCGAAAATAGATTCCTGCAGAACTCAACATCAAAATCACCAATTAAAATAAAAACAAGAAATCACAATGGATTTTCCAGCAGCAACACAGTAGAAACTAAGATCCAAAATGGACTGTTATTTTAGTGTTATGCCATTGTAGTAAATGGTCAAAAGTGAATAGCAAAATGATGTATAACAGACACATGCATCTCAAAATGGACCGTTTCACTGTTTCACTTGGGACGTTTTACTCTCAGCAGGGCAAATCATTTGGCCTCAGAACATGATTGAAATCAAATGGAATAAATATTGTAACCAGAAAGACGCAAAGACACGTGAAATATATCATTTTAATACATTTATCAAGATCAGTACAAAGAAGAAAAGGCAGCTCGTAGAGTGAAAAGAGACAGAGATGATGCTTGACTAGCTTAGTCGACCTGTGAGTGTCTTCCCTGTGAGTGATAAACAGCTGTTAGACTCTACTGGCACTCTGCTGAACCTCCAGTCCAGACGCCATCCATGCCTAGAGGTAAGGAACCAGTTCCAGACCAGAATTTCAACCAGAAAAACATACGTATGTAATGGCTTATAGGGCTTTGTTCAAAAGTAGTGCACTATGTAGGGAATATGGTGTCATTTCGGACACAACCACAGCTTGACACTGGATAGTTTTCCCCATCAGAAACGACTGCCTCAGGGATGAGCTAACTGAATGATTTCCCCTTGTTTTATTATTTAAATGTCAGTTTGAACAACCTTGTTAAGGCTGTGTGTGTGTGTGTGTGTGTGTGAGCAGCTGCCAAATGGATGACAAAGTGGCATAGGAACACATGTTAAATCATCTCTGTATGTACACATTTATGGTAATCTCGGGAGATGGGAAATATCTGTGTTTATGTCAGTAATAAAGCTATTGACCATGCAACAATCCCCACCGGTACCTTTTTCAAACACGTACACACACAGCTCAGACTAACCCGCGAACAACAACAGATGGCAAATATGTACAATAAAAAAAATAAGCAATATCTCTTATCCTGCAAGAACATATTTCTATCTCATTTATTTCACAGCTTAAATTGTACCATTAGTCCAGTCCACGTTTAAGTAGTGTACAGATAGCGTGGGGTGGGGAAGGAAACAAAGCAACACAACATATAGTCTGAGACAGTTACTATCTATAGATGGAGAGCATTTAAATATGCCTGTATGGAAATATATATTAGCTGTAAAAAATAATATACTCAAAACATTGATATATACATTTGTTAGATACTGGTCGTTCTGAATCCCTGGATTGCTGAAAACTTGCTTCTATGTAGTGGACTCCCATAGCCCTAGCTGTTAGCCCTTTTCAAACTAACTGTTTCCATGAAACATGGGAACTGCTGTTCTTCAGGCAGTACGTACCGTACATAAGTTTAGCATATTTGTCTTTTGCTCTTTAAACCCGCAAGTGATCACTGTCTGTTTCTAGATCACGCAGGAGGTTGGGGAGAAGGTCATGAAAGAAAAACAGACAGCAATGTCATATTCACTTATTTTTTCAAATACATACATTTTTCTGTCCCTCTTTAATTTGCTTCAGATTAGCTACTCTGCATGTTCTAGCAAGTAGTGAGACACTTATCACCCCTATTTCCTCATTTATATGTCTGTATCCATCGTAGTCAAGCAGCTATGTCTGTGACTTTGTACATGATAGGGTCGTTGGGTCTATCCCAGGCTCCTTCTGCCCATTCGACAGAGCCCAGCAGCGTTGTCCTCATGCCCCAGGAGGAGGGGGGTTCAGTGGGCTAGCCGCTAGCTGGTAGCTTTCCTCCCAGGCCAGAGCCAGCCATACTGTGTGTACCATATACTGTACCTAAACGTACCTAAATATTCTATACAATAAAGCCTGCCTCACAAGTGCATTGTTGTACTTCATAATCGTACCTCAATATAAAAGCTGTCCCCTGCCTTAAAGTCCAACCTTCACACAATTAAGGCACTGTTTACACCCCTGGGGGGTCAATGGGTTCTTCTAATAAGAAGAGGCAACAACAAAAACAAAAACACACAACCGGACAGGAACATAGTCAACAAAAACACACAACCGGACAGGAACATAGTGAACAAAAACACACAACCGGACAGGAACATAGTGAACAAAAACACACAACCGGACAGGAACATAGTGAACAAAAACACACAACCGGACAGGAACATAGTGAACAAAAACACACAACCGGACAGGAACATAGTGAACAAAAACACACAACCGGACAGGAACATAGTGAACAAAAACACACAACCGGACAGGAACATAGTGAACAAAAACACACAACCGGACAGGAACATAGTCAACAAAAACACACAACCGGACAGGAACATAGTCAACAAAAACACACAACCGGACAGGAACATAGTGAACAAAAACACACAATCGGACAGGAACATAGTGAACAAAAACACACAACCGGACAGGAACATAGTGAACAAAAACACACAACCGGACAGGAACATAGTGAACAAAAACACACAACCGGACAGGAACACAGTGAACAAAAACACACAACCGGACAGGAACACAGTGAACAAAAACACACAACCGGACAGGAACATAGTGAACAAAAACACACAACCGGACAGGAACATAGTGAACAAAAACACACAACCGGACAGGAACATAGTGAACAAAAACACACAACCGGACAGGAACATAGTGAACAAAAACACACAACCGGACAGGAACATAGTGAACAAAAACACACAACCGGACAGGAACATAGTGAACAAAAACACACAACCGGACAGGAACATAGTGAACAAAACACACAACCGGACAGGAACATAGTGAACAAAAAAACACACAACCGGACAGGAACATAGTGAACAAAAACACACAACCGGACAGGAACATAGTCAAAACAAAAACACACAAAACCGGACAGGAACATAGTGAACAAAAACACACACACCGGACAGGAACATAGTGAACAAAAACACACAACCGGACAGGAACATAGTGAACAAAAACACACAACCGGACAGGAACATAGTGAACAAAAAAAACACACAACCGGACAGGAACATAGTGAACAAAAACACACAACCGGACAGGAACATAGTGAACAAAAACACACAACCGGACAGGAACACAGTGAACAAAAACACACAACCGGACAGGAACACAGTGAACAAAAACACACAACCGGACAGGAACATAGTGAACAAAAACACACAACCAGACAGGAACATAGTGAACAAAACACACACAACCGGACAGGAACATAGTGAACAAAAACACACAACCGGGACAGGAACATAGTGAACAAAAACACACAACCGGACAGGAACATAGTGAACAAAACACACACAACCGGACAGGAACATAGTGAACAAAAAAAAACACACAACCGGACAGGAACATAGTGAACAAAAACACACAACCGGACAGGAACATAGTGAACAAAAACACACAACATAGTGAACAAAAACACACAACCGGACAGGAACATAGTGAACAAAAACACACAACCGGACAGGAACATAGTGAACAAAAACACACAACCGGACAGGAACATAGTGAACAAAAACACACACAACATAGTGAACAAAAACACACAACCGGACAGGAACAGGAACATAGTGAACAAAAACACACAACCGGACAGGAACATAGTGAACAAAAACACACAACCGGACAGGAACATAGTGAACAAAAACACACAACCGGACAGGAACATAGTGAACAAAAACACACAACCGGACAGGAACATAGTGAACAAAAACACACAACCGGACAGGAACATAGTCAACAAAAACAAAACATGAATGAAACATCACGGAATGTATTGTGCTAAATGAGGTGTCCAGCCAATCACACGCCAGAGTTCTGCAGGAACACACAATACTGATGGTGCACATGCCACTGTGTCATTTACATTTACATTTAAGTCATTTAGCAGACGCTCTTATCCAGAGCGACTTACAAATTGGTGCATTCACCTTATGGCATCCAGTGGAACAGTCACTTTACAATAGTGCATCTAAATCTTTAGGGGGGTGAGAAGGATTACTTATCCTATCCTAGGTATTCCTTAAAGAGGTGGGGTCTCAGGTGTCTCCGGAAGGTGGTGATTGACTCCGCTGTCAACCCCGGGGCCCAATTCCTGAACCCCAACAACTCAAGTCTTGAGCTCCTAGAATAGTTAAGCCCCCATTGGGGGCGTTTGAGTCAGTAGCCGACGTTGAGCTTGTTCTTGTTGAGTTCTCTCTCCAGGTTGCCTATAAGCGTGTCGATGCTCTCCTGCAGGTCTCGCAGGTTGACCTTGTTGCTGAGCACGGGGCAGATGTCCTGGATCTTCATGTAGGCCTGGTACGTGTGCTCTTTGGGGAGGTGGAGGGGCAGGATGCGCTTATCACCATCATCATCCTCATCATCGTCATCACACACCCTGTTGTCTGACGGCTGACCACCACTGGAGCCATCACGCTCCTCCACTCTCCTCTCTGCTTCCCTCTCCTCTGCTTCCCTCTCCTCTGCTTCCCTCTCAACTTTCTCCACTTCTACAGGTCCTTTCATCACCTCCTTGGGTAACGGGGGCTCCTGTTCGGCTGTGGCTGGCTCTGCCTGTCCCCTGTCCAGTAACCATTCCTGTCTCTGCTCCTCTCCTCCTTCCTGTCCCTTGTCCTCTACCCCCTCTAGTTCCTCCTCAGTGACCTCCATATCCTCAGAAGGAACATCAGCATAGTCATTTTCCCCCCGGGACCGAGGAGGAGGGAAGTAGCTCTGTCCACAGCGGCTCCAATCCCCGGCGTAACGGTTGCTAGGGCTGTCCAGACGGCCCGGCCTGGGCCGCAGCACCCCGGCCATCTCTGAATCGCTCAAGGTCAGCACCTGGGGGCGCTCCTTCCTCCGACGCAGGGGGGGAACGGCCAGCTGGTCTGCTGAGCCGGGGGGCCCTGGGATGGGGGACGAGGTCTTGTCACGTGGGTCCATCACTGGAAGGAGAGATAGAAAGAGTTAAAGAGTAAACAGGAAGCTATTCAGTCAGTGCCACTTCCTGTTGTATGGCACATGCTCTTCAAGCATTGTTGGTGTAAACCAATTACTCAAATCCAATATTCTTATTTAAAATGTTTATTTAAAAAAAAATCTAAATGACCCCTTTTTCGCCCCAATTTCGTGGTATCCAATTGGTAGTTAGGCTTGTCTCGTCGCTGCAACTCCCATACAGACTCAGGAGAGGCGAAGGTTGAGAGCCGTGCGTCCCCCGAAACACGACCCAACCAAACTCCTTAACCCACAAGCCAGCCACAGCAATGTGTCCGAGGAAACACCTGGCGACCCTGTAAATGTGTATGCGCTCGGTCCGTCACAGGAGTTGCTCAATGGGACAAGGACATCCCTGCCAGCCCTCACCTAACGATGCTGGGCCAATTGTTCCCCACCCCATTGGTCTCAAGGTCGAGGCCAGCTGAGACAGAGCTCGAACCAGGATCTCTAGTGGCACCGTTAGCACTGCGATGTAGTGCCTTAGACCACTGCGCCACTCTGGAGGCCCTCAATTGAAATGTTTTAAGCACACTGTACACACAAGTTCCTCCTGGAGTTAAATTCAGGATCTAAAAGTGGTATTTCCGACATGCTAGATCCACTCCAACACACTCTACTACTTTTTAACTTAGTCTTCAAATATTAGGGACAAATCACGTCTAACTCAACACACATCCCTGCTTTGGGATGTGAGGAGGGGGGAAATCACATGATATGAGCATGTCTGATCTGAGGAGAAGAACACTGAGCACTCCAACCACCACTTCCCTCCTGTCGGTCTCTCTGTGTACCTAGTACAGCGTGTTCCCGACAGTACATCTTTAGATACCTCCCCACAGTCAGTGGCGGAATAAAACAAAAACAAACATTTCAGAGGTAAAACAGACAATGTCACTGCAACAAGAGCAACCTGTCAGTCAGACAGTTTACAGGAAAACACTGGACTTTTACATCTCCTTTATGCTGAAGGAGGAAGAATGTAAAGTACACAAATCCCACCGTGGTACAGTAGAGCCAACCGTTGGTTCTGATATCATACTGTATGAATAATACTTTTAAATCATTGTAAACCCATTGAGGAAATAACCCTGAACTCCTCTCCACCCCATCCTGCCACACACCTTCCTGGAAACTTCCACATCCAGGGCTGCTCCCACTGTACTGGGATCAGTTAAAAATATCCAATGATCCCTCTCTGGCCACAAAATAAACACCACAGCATGCACCACAGCCAATGAGTCACACATTTTCACCTCCTCATGAAATACACCAAATTCCAAGGCCCGACAATCACATACAGTAATACACATACGCATATCAGCCCACACACACGCACACACTGGCAACCCGTCATTCAGGGCAGGTGGCGCAGGTCATTGACAACAGATAAAACGAGGTCAAATCAGGTTATATCTACAGTAGCTTTGATTGGACTGATCATGGCAACCTGTTTTGAGCCCCACCTTTTAAGCTATAAGGTCTGTTTCGCATGTTATTTTGAAATTAACACACGTCACATATCAGTTTGCAAGCAATGCAATTTAAAAAAAAGAAAGAATCATTGAGTTAATTAAGCTGCATACAAAATTGGTCTCTTTTTTTGCTTTCTTGAGTAAGGCAGCTCCAAAATGCAGGTGTTTCAGCCTACCGCTTTCTGTGGTGGAGGGGCAGCCAGCGGAAAATACGGAGCGTAGGGGTAGGTAACGTTCTCTAGTTGCACCGTGATTGGGTAATGTTCTCTAGTTGCACCGTGATTGGCTCAGTGTTCTGTCACTCATGGGGATACTAACTCACTGCCAAATCTAAGGGTAGAGCTTGAAAATTCAAGCCCCTTGGGTGCTGACATAGTTACATAAGAAGCGCCCATCCAAGAAGGCTCAAGGTCATTGACAACAGGTAAAATGACGTCAAATCACGTTATATACAGTAGCTTTGATTGGACTGATAATGTCAACATCATACTTTCAAAATCTTAGCTTGTAAGCTAGCAGTCATGATCATTTATCAAGTTGACAATCTACTGCTAAATGGTTTTTAATCCTTGTCATGAAGAATGAAGAGAAATTATAAATAAAACGTAGGGTGCAAAGGGTGCAAAGGAGCGCGAAAAAATAAATAACAGTATGGGGATGAGGGAGTTGGATGGGCAGTTTACAGATGGGCTATGTACAGGTGCAGTGATCTGAGAGCTGCTCTGACAGCTGGTGCTTAAAGTTAGAGGGGGAGATACAAGTCTCCAGTTTCAGTGATTTTTGCAATTGGTTCCAGTCATTGGCAGCAGAGAACTGGAAGGAAAGGCAGCCAAAGGAGGAATTGGCTTTGGGGGAGAACAGTGAAATATATCTGCTGGAGCGCATGCTACGGCTGGGTGCTGCTATGGTGACCAGTGAGCTGAGATAAGGCGGGGCTTTACCTAGCAAAGACTTATAGATGACCTGGAGCCAGCGGGTTTGGCGACCAATATGAAACGAGGGCCAGCCAACGAGAGCAGTGGTGGGTAGTATATGGGACTTTGGTAACAAAACAGATGGCACTGTGATAGACTGCATCCAATTTGCTGAGTAGAGTGTTGGAGGTTATTTTGTAAATGACATCACCGAAGTCAAGGATCGCTAGGATAGTCAGTTTTACGAGGGTATGTTTGGCAGCATGACTGAAGGATGCTTTGTTGCAAAATAGTAAGCCAATTCTAGATTTAATTTTGGATTGGAGATGCTTAATGTGAGTCTGGACGGAGAGTTTACAATCTAACCAGACACCTAGATATTTGTAGTTGTCCACATATTCTAAGTCAGTTCCGTCCAGAGTAGTGATGCTGGACGGGCAGGCAGGTGCAGGCAGCGATCGGTTGAAGAGCATGCACTTAGTTTTACTTGCATTTAAGAGCAGTTGGAGGCCACTGAAGGAGAGTTGTATGGCATTGAAGCTCGTCTGGAGGTTAGTTATCACAGTGTCCAAATAAGGGCCAGAAGTGTACAAAATGGTGTCGTCTGCGTAGAGGTGTACCAGAGAATCACCAGCAGCAAGAGCAACATAATTGATGTATACAGAGAAAAGAGTCGGCCCGAGAATTGAACCCTGTGGCACCCCCATAGAGATTCCCAGAGGTCCGGACATCAGGCCCTCCGATTTGACACACTGAACTCTGTCTGAGTAGTAGTTGGTGAACCAGGCGAGGCAGTCATTTGAGAAACCAAGGCTGTTGAGTCTGCCGATAAGAATGTGGTGATTGACAGAGTCGAAAGCCTTTGCCAGGTCGATGAATACAGCTGCACAGTAATGTCTCTTATCGATGGCGGTTATGATATCGTTCAGGACCTTGAGCGTGGCTGAGGTGCACCAATGACCAGCTTGGAAACCAGATTACATAGCGGAGAAGGTACGGTGGGAATCTAAATGGTTGGTGATCTGTTTGTTAACTTAGCTTTCGAAGACCTTAGCTGGAAGGAGCTCTACAGGTGCTCTACAGGATGCAAATTTCTGTTTGAAAAAGCTAGCCTTTGCTTTCCTAACTACCTGTGTATATTGGTTCCTAACTTCCGTGAAAAGTTGCATATCGCGGGGCTATTTCATGCTAATGCAGTAGACTACAGGATGTTTTTGTGCTGGTCAAGGGCAGTCAGGTCTGCAGTGAACCAAGATCTATATCTGTTCCTAGTTCTACATTTTTTGAATGGGCATGCTTATTTAAGATGGTGAGGAAAGCACTTTTAAAGAATAACAAGGCATCCTCTATTGACGGAATGAGGTCAATATCCTTCCAGGATACCCGGCCAGGTCGATTAGAAAGGACTGCTTGCTGAAGAGTTTTAGGGAGCGTTTGACAGTGATGAGGGGTGGTCGTTTGACCGCAGACCTATTACGGATGCAGGCAATGAGGCAGTGATCGCTGAGATCCTGGTTGAAGACAGCAGAGGTGTATTTGGAGGGCAGGTTGGTTAGAATGATATCTATGAGGGTGCCCGTGTTTACGGATTTGGGGTTGTACCTGGTAGGTTCATTGATCATTTGTGTGAGATTGATGGCATCTAGCTTAGATTATAGGACGGCCGTGGTGTTAAGCATGTCCCAGTTTAGGTCACCTAACAGTATGAGCTCTGACGATAGATGGGGGGAAATCAATTCACATATGGTGTCCAGGGCACAGCTGGGGGCAGAAGGTGGTCTATAGCAAGTGGCAACGGTGAGAGACTTGTCTCTGGAAAGGTGAATATTTAAAAGTAGAAGCTCAAATCGTTTCGGCACAGACCTGGATAGCATGACAGGGAGATATGTATACCGTAGCTAAGAAAGTAATACTAAGTGTATGTTGTGTAGTAAGTTGTTGTTAGCCCATGTGCCTCACCCTAAGAATTTGGTCCCTTTTCCCTCTCTTAATTTTGACTACAGTTCTGACTTGGTGGTACACATGTAGCCTCGCCTGTTTTAGAGAAATGTAATCAAATACTGTAAGGGCTTTCATTGTCTGCTTATACATCCCCTTTATTTATCATATGGTTCTGACTTGGTGTACAGGGAGAATACTGTAAGAACGACCCATGTTCTGAATTACATTTCAAAAGTGCTGAACAAATACTTACAGTGGGGAGAACAATATTTGATACACTGCTGATTTTGCAGGTTTTCCTACTTACAAAGCATGTAGAGTTCTGTAATTCTTATCATAGGTACACTTCAACTGTGAGAGGCAGAATTCAAATTAAAATCCAGAAATTCACATTGTATGATTTTTAAGTAATTAAATGACAGACCTCTACATGCTTTTTAAGTAGGAAACACTGACGATTTTGCAGGTTATCAAATACTTGTTCTCCCCATTGTATATTGACTACGTCTGTCCTAGCTTGCTCATTTATGTCTAAAACGAAATGATGGATTGCCTCTTATCAGCTCGTCGTCCCCATGTGCCATAATTTATACATCTCAATTGTCAATAGAAACCACATTGGTATAAGCAAGTCAGCCATATAAGCTATGTTTTTTAAAGGCAGTAAATGAGGCTGAATTAACTGTTTCGCTGCCAGACAAGGCTCAGCAGATAGCCAGGTGTAAGCAGTGGTAAGGTGTTGGGACTGCTGTTGGGAAAGCTTTATGTAGGCCCTGACGATTTGTGGGCACCGTCATAGTGCAATTAATGTATTGTTTAGTTTTGTGTTGTGTAGTGGCTTTGCTGGCATGCATCTAAAAAATATATTTGTTTGCCCCACAAGATTGACATGCTAAAATCGGCACTGTACACACATACAGTAAATTAACACAAAACAAAGCATTTACAGAGGCCAAGCAAAGCATTCCCCCAGACATACACTCCCAGACACACACTCCAGGCCTATGCAACAATGCATTGGAAGGTGTGGACCTTGTGAAGAAGCTGAAAATATCCTATAATGGTTTTTAAACATTAGACTAAAGCTGGCAGAGCTAAGGTTAGGACTGGAATGTCCTTAATTATAGACTGGCCGCATTACACACTGAGCTGAGGAAGTGGGCATAAAGAACAGGAGGTATATATGTGTGTGTTTGTGTGTGCGTTCGTGCGTGTAAACATAGATTTGCGGGCCAGCCAAGACTTGAATTTCAGTTTGGTCAAGGTTAGAGTTACTCACTCAGGACACACCTCTAGGCTCTAGCCAGGGATGGAAACTACACTGTGACGCAGAAGTATTTTTTACTGAAATACTTCTAGTATGTTGAACTCAAAGTTAATGAAAAGTAATTATTACTTAATGTTTATATGGTACTGACCCAAACTAAATGAGAAGTCGCATATACTACATTTTTTAAATTTATGATAACAGCACCCAGCATGCTCTTCTACAGGTAGATTTTTTGAAATTGTTTTTAATATCTGTGTTTTTGCATGTACATTGAGTGATTGGTTGATTAATATTATGCTACACAATGATAAATAACATACAATTTCCTAAACTGATCCAATCATTTTGATAGATTTTGGCACCCATTACTGAAATGTCTGCAGCCGTCATACCGCTCAGGAAGGAGACACGTTCTGTCTGCTAGAAATGAATGTACTTTGGTGTGAAAAGTGCAAATCAATCCCAGAACAACAGCAAAGGACCTCGTGAAGATGCTGGAGGAAACAGGTACAGAAATATCCATATCCACAGTAAAACAAGTCCTATATCGACATAACCTGAAAGGCCGCTCAGCAAGGAAGAAGCCACTGCTCCAAAACCGCCATAAAAAAAGCCAGACTACGGTTTGCAACTGCACATGGGGACAAAGATCGTACTTTTTGGAGAAAAGTCCTCTGGTCTGATGAAACAAAAATAGAACTGTTTGGCCATAATGACCATTGTTATGTTTGGAGGAAAAAGGGGGAGGCTTGCAAGCCAAAGAACACCATCCCAACCATGAAGCACGGGGGTGGAAGCATCATGTTGTGGGGGTGCTTTGCTGCCAGAGGGACTGGGGCACTTCACAATGATGAGGAGGAAAATTATGAGCATATATTGAAGCAACATCTGAAGACATCAGTCAGGAAGTTAAAGCTTGGTCGCAAATGGGTCTTCCAAATGGACAATGACCCCAAGCATACTTCCAAAGTTGTGGCAAAAGTGCCTAAGGACAACAAATTCAAGGTATTGGAGTGGCCATCACAAAGTCCTGACCTCAATCCTATAGAACATTTGTGGAAAGAACTGAAAAACCATGTGCGAGCAAGGATGCCTACAAACCTGACTCAGTTACACCAGCTCTGTCAGGAGGAATGGGCCAAAATTCACCCAATTTATTGTGGGAAGCTTGTGGAAGACTACCTGAACCGTTTGACCCAAGTTAAACAATTTAAAGGCAATACTACCAAATACTAATTGAGTGTCTGTAAACTTCAGACCCACTGGGAATGTGATGAAAGAAATAAAATCTGAAATAAATCAGTCACTCTACTATTATTCTGACATTTCACATTCTTAAAATAAAGTGGTGATCCTATCTGATGCGAGACAGGGAATTCTTACTCGGATTAAATGTCAGGAAATGTGGAACAACTGAGTTTAAATGCATTTGGCTAAGGTGTATGTAAACTTCCGACTTCAACTGTGTACACAACACTATGAAGTTAAATTGGTTAGAGAAAATGTTAGAGATCTGAGGGGATCAGACAGTTACTGTATAGTCTTATAGTCTTCTCTTCCACATCCTCG
The DNA here is from genome assembly GCF_023373465.1 of Oncorhynchus keta. NCBI lineage: Eukaryota > Metazoa > Chordata > Actinopteri > Salmoniformes > Salmonidae > Oncorhynchus > Oncorhynchus keta. Next base: position 3,553,431 of record NC_068446.1, read on the forward strand.
TTAGAGGCAGCACATCCATCGGCACAGGATTTGTACGCTCATCTTTCTTTCATATCCCAGTTATACTCAACATCTGTCTCTCGTATCACCGTGCACACAAAGAAGACAGCTGAAGAGAGCAGAACAGAGACACATTAACAACCATAGAGCCACAGTTGGTCCAGGATGTCTTCAGCTGCATCCCAAATGGCACCCTATTCGCTTTTACAGTGCACTTCTTTTGACCAGGTCCCATAGGGCTCTGGACAAAAGTAGTGCACTATATAAGGAATATGGTGCCATTTTAGAAGCACACTTTCTCTGGACGGTGATTTATATAAAAGCTTCCCTGCCCACTGAGGTTTACAGTAAGGCTTTGGCCCTCCCGTCACGATGAAGCACTCTGTGGAGCATTTCATTTATGATGAACGAACAGATGTGGCGAATGGCTGTGTGTGCGTGCGTGCGTGCGTGCGTGCGTGTGTCAGCTAAAGTGCCAACCCAGCCTTTTAAAGTCATGTTTGGAACAGAACCACAGCACAGTGCTGGGAACAATTTGCACTCGAAAGCATCCGGGGGGAACACAGTGTCCTTCTAAGAAATGGCTTGTCTGATTTTAGGTGAATGCTTAGGTCTGTTATTACTTGTTTATTAAGTTGTTGTTTTAGTCATTCAGATGTAGACACACTACTCAACGGCCTGATTTAAAAGGCTGATACAGTCACTGCAGGAGTAATGAGTCAGTAATAAAGATAGGCCTTTTATATTTACAAAATGACTCTAGATCCAGTGGTACTGCATGGTACTACACCATGAAGTATACTGGTTTAGAATGCATCCCTGACCAAGATGGCTGCCATTATCACCTCATTCTAGAGTTCTGAAGGTTCATTTCAAAGGCCACTCTAGTATTGTGGTGTATCTCCATGGTGGAGGTTACCTGGCCATAGCTGCAGCAGGTAGTGTAGCACTTCGATATGTTTCTTGAAGTGTAGGGCGCTGGCCAGCTCCTCCGAGTCGATGAAGACCCGGTTGCTATGACAGCTGGCCTCCTGGCGTTGGCTGAGCAGCACGGGGCCGAAGCATACCGCCAGGTTCTGACACGTCATCTTGTTGACCTCGTGGTATGACGCCACCAGCTTCAGATGGTCCAGCAGCCTCCGCAGGGTGAACTGAGGTAACAGAGACAGAAAACATGCTGGTTAAGGGCGGATTAACACTGACCAAAGACACGGCTCCTTTTAGAAACACAAACACACCAAGGGAAAGGAAATACCTAGTCAGTTGCACAACAATGCATTCAACCGCAATGTGTCGCTTATTGGATCTTTGTTTATGCTATTGCTATCTCTCTCAGCTACTGTTATTTCCTAACAACAAGAGGGGTTGAAACTGTGTACCGTGAACGCCGCACAGTACTAATGAACATTACTGAAGGAACTTGGGTGAATGTAGAGAACCAAGAGCACTGCGAACCCAAAAAGGCAACTGCAAAAGCACTTTGTGACAAATGTTGATTTATGAATAAACTTCATTGACCGATTGAAGTGGAACTGTCCCTTACCCTCTCCACCTCTGGCAGGTTCTCCAGGAGACTGACGGTGTGCTCTGTGTCTGCCGGGTCATTTTCACATCCTCCTGCTCCGATACGCAGAGGTCTCTGAGCCATAGAGTCCAACACAGTCTCATACAAGTGCTTAGTGATAAGGGGGTAGGGCAACTCACGCAGGTAGTCCTTCAGAACACCTGGAGAGAGAGAGAGAGAGAGAGAGGGGAAGAGAAGGGTGAATGAGAGGGAGCGGGAGAGAGAGGGAGGAGATGGCGAGAGAAGAAGTAGGGGAAGGGAGGAGAGAGCGAGTGAGAGAGAGCATGAGAAACCCTATATTGAGTTAACAGAAAAATTATTTCTGATCATAACTCTGATAATGATTACAGCTGCCAGATGTTACTTAAGAGGACAGCAAAGATTTTCACCAGAAAGGACACAATGAACAACACCACTGTCTGTTTGTGCTCTGTGGACCTTATCAGCTGGGCTTCATACGTTTTTTTTTTTTTACACAGCTCAATGAAGTGAAATACCTCTTATGTACTACTTCACAAGACAGCTTAAAATACCTGACAAATCCCTAAAAATATTATCTTTACGAAGAGTCATTATTGAGAAAAGCTAAGTGTTTTCTTCTCCCTTTCTTTTATACAGCAGGCCAGACCTGGCACACACTCTGCTGGCTGCCAAGGCTTTTAAGACTCAGTGTTGTGGTGGGCTCTGTTCTGATTGAAATTGGGTGACATGGCCGCCTCAGAATGTCGGAGGTGGTGGTGAGGCGAAGAGGGTGGGGGGGGGGTTCGGATCTGTGATGGCGTGGGCATTCACACCTGTAACTCCAGCCTTCCCCAGGCTCAGACAAAAGAGACGAACAAACATGAAGCCCACACTGTCTATATACACTAAGCCCCTTGCCTTTTCTTTTCATGAAGGGGGAGGACACAAAATAACAGACAAATACAGAAATAAAGAAAGAAGAAAAAAGGTATTGACAGCGTGTCAATTTTTTGAGGTGGACTGGAATATTTCCGCTCTTTTTTTTTCCAGTGCCTAACTACCCAGCTAGCACCTTTGGTTCATTTGAAGTTGTGGGAACGTATACTTTTCTGTGTTTACGTTCTGAGAAGAAATGTTCTGGGAATGTTATTCTACCCCCAAGACATAAGACTGATAAATATTTAGTTTTTTAAACAAACTTTGAGGGCGTTCTTCTACTCCCTAGCCAGAAGACTGCTGAATAGTTAACCAATTAGCTACCCGGACTATCTGCATTGACCCTTTTTGAGCTAGCTTTTTTAAAACTCATCACATATGCTGCTGCTACTGTTTATTATCGGTCACTTTATTCCTAGTTATATGTACATATCTAACTCAATTACTTCGTACCCCTGCACATCAACTCAGTACTGGTACCCCGTGTATATATCCAAGTTATCGTTACTCAGTACTGGTACCCCGTGTATATATCCAAGTTATCGTTACTCAGTACTGGTACCCCGTGTATATATCCAAGTTATCGTCACTCAGTACTGGTACCCCGTGTATATATCCAAGTTATCGTTACTCAGTACTGGTACCCCGTGTATATATCCAAGTTATCGTTACTCAGTACTGGTACCCCGTGTATATATCCAAGTTATCGTTACTCAGTACTGGTACCCCGTGTATATATCCAAGTTATCGTTACTCAGTACTGGTACCCCGTGTATATATCCAAGTTATCGTTACTCAGTACTGGTACCCCGTGTATATATCCAAGTTATCGTTACTCAGTACTGGTACCCCGTGTATATATCCAAGTTATCGTTACTCAGTACTGGTACCCCGTGTATATATCCAAGTTATCGTTACTCAGTACTGGTACCCCGTGTATATATCCAAGTTATCGTTACTCAGTACTGGTACCCCGTGTATATATCCAAGTTATCGTTACTCAGTACTGGTACCCCGTGTATATATCCAAGTTATCGTTACTCAGTACTGGTACCTCGTGTATATATCCAAGTTATCGTTACTCAGTACTGGTACCTCGTGTATATATCCAAGTTATCGTTACTCAGTACTGGTACCCCGTGTATATATCCAAGTTATCGTTACTCAGTACTGGTACCCCGTATATCCAAGTTATCGTTACTCAGTACTGGTACCCCGTGTATATATCCACGTTATCGTTACTCAGTACTGGTACTCCGTGTATATATCAAGTTATCGTTACTCAGTACTGGTACCCCGTGTATATATCCAAGTTATCGTTACTCAGTACTGGTACCCCGTGTATATATCCAAGTTATCGTTACTCAGTACTGGTACCCCGTGTATATATCCAAGTTATCGTTACTCAGTACTGGTACCCCGTGTATATATCAAGTTATCGTTACTCAGTACTGGTACCCCGTGTATATATCCAAGTTATCGTTACTCAGTACTGGTACCCCATGTATATATCCAAGTTATCGTTACTCAGTACTGGTACCCCGTGTATATATCCAAGTTATCGTTACTCAGTACTGGTACCCCGTGTATATATCCACGTTATCGTTACTCAGTACTGGTACTCCGTGTATATATCAAGTTATCGTTACTCAGTACTGGTACCCCGTGTATATATCCAAGTTATCGTTACTCAGTACTGGTACCCCGTGTATATATCCAAGTTATCGTTACTCAGTACTGGTACCCCGTGTATATATCCAAGTTATCGTTACTCAGTACTGGTACCCCGTGTATATATCCAAGTTATCGTTACTCAGTACTGGTACCCCGTGTATATATCCAAGTTATCGTTACTCAGTACTGGTACCTCGTGAATATATCCAAGTTATCGTTACTCATTGTGAATTTATTATTACGTGTTTTATTTTCATATTATTTTTCCAGTTGAAGTCGGAAGTTCACTTACACTTAGGTTGGAGTCATTAAAACTCGTTTTTCAACCACTCCACAAATATCTTTTTAACAAACTATAGTTTTGGCAAGTCGGTTAGGACATCTACTTTGTGCATGACAAGTAATTTTTCCAACAATGGTTTACAGACAGATTATTTCACTTATAATTCACTGTTTTACAATTCCAGTGGGTCAGATGTTTGCATGCACTAAGTTGACTGTGCCTGTAAACAGCTCGGAAAATTCCATGTCATGTCATCGCTTTAGAAACTTCTGATAGGCTAATTGACATCATTTGAGTCAATTGGAGGTGTACCTGTGGATGTATTTTAAGGTCTACCTTCAAACTCAGTGTCTCTTTGCTTGACATCATGGGAAAAACAAAAGAAACCAGCCAACACATCATAAAGAAAAATGTAGACCTCCACAAGTCTGGTTCATCCTTGGGAGTATTTACAAACGCCTGAAGGTACCATGTTCATCTGTACAAACAATAGTAAGCAAGTATAAACACCATGGGACCACTTAGCCGTCATACCGCTCAGGAAGGAGGCGTGTTCTGTCTCCTAGAGATGAACATATTTTGGTGCGAAAAGTGCAAATCAATCCCAGAACAACAGCAAAGGACCTTGTGAAGATGCTGGAGGAAACAGGGACAAAAGTATCTATATCCACAGTAAAACGATTCCTATATCGACATCGACACTCAGCAAGGAAGAAGCCACTGCTCCAAAACCGCCATAAAAAACGTTCACTGAATTATTTAATAAGACATTTAATAACACTGCTAGCTTATTTGGGGTTAACTTTTTCGAAATCCAAGCAGATAGGACATATGCAAATTCATTACCTGGAGATTATGGCGTCAGACCGAGGCTCTGCATCTGTCCTCTGGCTCCTAGACCTTATTGCTGCCTTTGATACCACCGACCACCACATTCTTTTGGAGAGATTGGAAACTCAATTTGGTCTACACGGACAAGTTCTGGCCTGGTTTAGATCTTATCTGTCGGAAAGATATCGGTTTGTCCTCTGACAAATTTCGGTGTTCCTCAAGGTTCCGTTTTAGGACCACTATTGTTTTCACTATATATTTGACCTCTTGGTGATGTCATTCGGAAACATAATGTTAACTTTCACGGCTATGCAGATGACACACAGCTGAACATTTCGATGAAACATGGTGAAACCCCAAAATTGCTCTCGTTGGAAGCCTGTGTTTCAGACATAAGGAAGTGTATGGCTGCAAATGTTCTACTTTTAAACTCGGACAAAACAGAGATGCTTGTTCTAGGTCCCAAGAAACAAAGAGATCTTCTGTTGAATCTGACAATTAATATTGATGGTTGTACAGTCATCTAAAATAAAACTGAAGGACCTTGGCGTTACTCGGGACCCTGATCTCTCTTTTGACGAACATATCAATACTGTTTCAAAGACAGCTTTTTTCAATCTATGAAACATTGCAAAAATCAGAAACTTTCTGTCCAAAAATTATGCAGAAAAATTAATGCATGCTTTTGTCACTTCTAGGTTAGACTACTGCAATGCTCTACTTTCCGGAAACGCAGATAAATCACTAAATAAACTTCAGTTAGTGCTAAATACGGATGCTAGAATCTTGACACGAACCCAAAAATTTGATCATATTACTCCAGTGCTAGCCTCTCCACACTGTTAAGGCAAGGGCTGATTTCAAGGTTTTACTGCTAACCTACAAAGCATTACATGGGCTTGCTCCTACCCATTGTTACGATTTGGTCCTGCCGTACATACCTACACATATGCTACGGTCACAAGACGCAGGCCTCCCAACTGTCCCTAGAATTTCTAAGCAATCAGCTGGAGGCAGGGCTTTCTCCTATAGAGCTCAAATTTTAAGGAATGGTCTTTCTATCCATGTGAGAGACGCAGACTCGGTCTCAACCTTTAAGTCTTTACTGAAGACTCATCTCTTCAGTAGGTCATATGATTGAGTGTAGTCTGGCCCAGGAGTGTGAAGGTGAACGGAAAGGCTCTGGAGCAACGAACCGCCCTTGCTGTCTCTGCCTGGCCGGTTCCCCTCTCTCCACTGGGATTCTCTGCCTCCAACCCTATTACAGGGGCTGAGTCACTGGCTTACTGGTGCTCTTTCATGCCATCCCTAGCAGGGGTGAGTCACTGACGTGATCTTCCTGTCTGGGTTGGCGCTCCCCCTTGGGTTGTGCCGTGGTGGAGATATTTGTGGGCTATACTCGGCCTTGTCTCAGGATGCTAAGTTGGTGGTTGAAGATCTCTCTAGTTGTGTGGGGGCTTTGACAAAGTGGGTGGGGTTATATCCTGCCTGTTTGGCCCTGTTCGGGGGTATCGTCGGATGGGGCCACAGTGTCTCCCCCTGTCTCAGTCCCCAGTATTTATGCTGCAGTAGTTTGTGTGTCGGGCGGCTAGGGTCAGTCTGTTATATCTGGAGTATTTCTCCTGTCTTATCCCGTGACTTTGGGGAAAAAAACTACTTAATCAATTCTAGAATATGGCTGTAACATAACAAAATGTGGAACTTATCAAGGGGTCTGAATACTGAATCAAAATGTTATATCTTATAACAATAAGCATTTGTGCCAATTTGAATTAAAATTGGTTCAGTGGGTACTGATGGAACATAGGGCTGAGGGAACAAAGGGCTGAGGGAAGGATAGAAAGAGTTTAATGTACATTTTTACCAATATTTTATTTCTAACATTCCACATTGCAACTCACCGTCTAGCAGTTTCATAGTGACAATGTTCTTTAACTTCTTCGATATAGGGGGCGCTCTTTTAATTTTTGTTCCTGTTTAAAACAAGATATTTTGTCACGAAAAGATGCTCGACTATGCATATAATTGACAGCTTTGGAAATAAAACACTCTGACGTTTCCAAAACTGCAAAGATATTGTCTGTGAGTGCCACAGAACTGATGTTACAGAAAAAAACCCAGATAAAAATACAATCAGGAAGTGCCACATTTTTTGAAACCGCCTCATGGCAATGACTCCTTATATGGCTGTGGAGGAGCTAGGAGTCAGCTTACCTTTTCCACGTTTTCCCCAAGGTGTCTGCAGCATTGTGATGTATTTCTAGGCATATCATTGGAAGATTGACCCCAAGAGACTACATTTACCAGGTGGTCGCTTGGTGTCCTCCGTTGCAATTATTGCGTAATCTCCAGCTGCAGTACTTTTCTGTTTGCTACTGAGGAGAAACCCAACTAACACGAAGGATTTATCATCGAATAGATATGCGAAAAACACCTTGAGGATGATTCTAAACAACGTTTGCCATGTTTCTGTCGATATTATGGAGTTCATTTGGAAAAAAGTTTGGCGTTTTAGTGAATGAATTTTAGTTAGTTTTTTTTTCTTAGCCAAAAGTGATGAACAAAACGGAGCGATTTCTCCTACACAAATAATCTTTTTGGAAAAAATGAACATTTGCTATCTAACAGAGTCTCCTCATTGAAAACATCTGAAGTTCTTCAAAGGTAAATTATTTTATTTGAATGCTTTTCTTGTTTTTGTGAAAATGTTGCCTGCTGAATGCTAGGCTTAATGCTATGCTAGGCTATCAATACTCTTACACAAATGCTTGTGTAGCTTTGGTTGAAAAGCATATTTTGAAAATCTGAGATGACAGTGTTGTTAACAAAAGGCTAAGCTTGTGTTTGAATATATTTATTTCATTTCGTTTGCGATTTTCATGAATAGGAAACGTTGCATTATGGTAATGCGCTTGAGGCTATGATTAGCTCCCGGATATGGGATTGCTCGTCGCTAGAGGTTAACAGACTACTTCCAAGATGACGAAGCAGTCAGATGTCTTTGTCCTGTAGTGTCCCTTGTATATATCTTATTACATCTTTTTCTTCGAATATCTTATAAAAATATTTTCCTAAACATTAACTTCTAAATACTCTCCTGCAACCCGCCTCACCCAATGTGGCGTGGATCTGCTTTTTTCTAAAGTATTTCTATTTACCTAGGATCTGGAATCCCTCAACTGAAGCTAGTCGGCTAACTACCTACCAGCTATCAGTTAGCAAATCACTGCTAGTGGTCATCAGCTAACCTTTAGCTCGCAAAGCTCTCGCCAGTTTGAACAACGTGACTCAAACCAGAGCATAACGGACCTATTTCCCTCCATATCCCCGGATTCCTGCCGCAAACTCTGAACATTTTCATCTGGATCTTCGTAACGAGCTAACCTCAATCCGGGGAGACCACTCCTGGCTAGGGTTTCCATCCCGGAGCAAGCACCAATTAGCCTGAAGCTAGCCCGGCCAGGGCTCCTGGGTTACAATATCCGGACCCCGACCCCCGCCGATCCTCTACGACTGGAATACCGACATAATCTGCCCGAGGATTCCAACAGGCCCCTCAGGCGCGACGCCCGCTGAAGGCCCAATTCTGCTAACCTGCTAGGCCTGCTAGCTACCTAGAGCTCCTTGGAACCCTACTAATCCACGACTGGCCTATCGACGTCCCCGCACGAAGAGGCAAAAACAGACTTACCCCCATTGCGACGTGCCAAAAAGGCTAACTTGCTAGCCCCAGTCTGCTAACTGCTAGCTTGCCTGCCCCGGTCTGCTAACTGCTAGCTTGTTTAGCCCCGACCTACTAACTGTTAGCATCGGCCTGCTAACGGTCTGAATCGCCGTGTCCCCAGTCAGTCCAACCACTCACTGGACCCATATGTTCACTTGGCTACGCATGCCTCTCTCTAATATCAATTTGCCTCGTCCATTACTGTCCTGGTTAGTGATTACTGTCTTATTTCACTGTAGAGCCTCTAGCCCTGCTCAATACGACTTACCCAACCATGTTGTTCCAATTCCTACATATGCAATGACATCATCTGGTTTAAACGTCTCTAGAGACTATATCTCTCTCTTCATTACTCAATGCCTAGGTTTACCTCCAATGTACTCACATCCTACCTTACCTTTGTCTGTACACTATGCATTTAATCTATGCTATGGTGCCCAGAAACCTGCTCCTTTTACCCTCTGTTCCGAACATGCTAGACGGCCAGGTCGTATAGCATTTAGCCGTACCCTTATCCTACTTCTCCTCTGTTCCTCTGGTGATGTAGAGGTTAATCCAGGTCCTGCAGTGCCTAGCTCCACTCCCACTCCCCAGGTGCTCTCATTTGTTGTCTTCTGTAACTGTAAAAGCCTTGGTTTCATGCATGTTAACATTAGAAGCCTACTCCCTAAGTTTGTTTTACTCACTGCTTTGCACACTCTGCCAACCAGGATGTCTTAGCCGTGTCTGAATCCTGGCTTAGGAAAACCACCAAAAACCCTGAAATCTCCATCGCTAACTATAACATTTTCCGCCAAGATAGAACTGCCAAAGGGGGCGGTGTTGCAATCTACTGCAAAGATAGTAATACAGAACTCTGCAGGCTATCAAAGTCTGTACCCAAACAATTCGAATTTCTACTTCTAAAAATTCACCTTTCCAGAAACAAGTCTCTCACTGTTGCCACTTGCTATACACCTCCCTCTGCCCCCAACTGTGCCCTCGATACCATTTGTGAATTGGTTGCCCCCCATCTATCTATCGAGCTCGTGCTACTAGGTGACCTAAACTGGGACATGCTTAACACCCCGGCCATCCTACAATCCAAGCTTGATGCCCTCAATCTCACACAAATGATCAATGAACCTACCAGGTACAACTCCAAATCCGTAAACACAGGGCACCTTCATAGATGTCATCCTAACTAAATCGCCCTCCAAATACACCTCTGCTGTTTTCAATCAAGATCTCAGCGATCACTGCCTCATTACCTGCATCCATTAATGGGTCTGCGACCAAACGACCACCCCTCATCACAGTCCATGGAGAATAAGAGCACCTCCTCCCAGCTGCCCACTGCTCTGAGGCTAGGAAACATTGTCACCACCGATAAATCCACAATAAATAATAATTTCAATAAGCATTTCTCTACGGCTGGCCATGCTTTCCACATGGCTACCCCTACCCCGGTCAACTGCCCGGCACCTTCCACAGCAACCCGCCAAAGCCCCCACCATTTCTCCTTTACCCAAATCCGGGCTAGACAATCTGGACCCTCTCTTTCTAAAATTATCTGCCAAAATTGTTGCAACCCCTATTACTAGCCTGTTCAACCTCTCTTTCGTATCGTCTGAGATTCCCAAAGATTGGAAAGCTGCCGCGGTCATCCCCCTTTTGAAAGGGGGTGACACTCTAGACCCAAACTGCTACAGTCCTATGTCTATCCTACCCTGTCTTTCTAAGGTCTTCGAAAGCCAAGTTAACAAAACAGATTACTGACCATTTCGAATCCCACCATACCTCCTTCTCCACTATGCAATCTGGTTTCAGAGCTGGTCATGGGTGCACCTCAGCCACGCTCAAGGTCCTACAAGACATCTTAACCGCCATCAATAAGAGACATTACTGTGCGGCCGTATTCATCGACCTTGTCAAGGCTTTCGACACTGTCAATCACCACATTCTTATTGGCAGACTCGACAGCCTTGCTTTCTCAAATGATTGCCTCGCCTGGTTCACAAACTACTTCTCTGATAGAGTTCAGTGTGTCAAATCGGAGGGCCTGTTGTCCGGACCTCTGACAGTCTCTATGGGGGTGCCACAGGGTTCAATCCTCGGACCGACTCTTTTCTCTGTATACATCAATGATGTTGCTCTTGCTGCTGGTGATTCTCTGATACACCTCTATGCAGACGACACCATTCTGTATACTTCTGGCCCTTCTTTGGACACTGTGTTAACTAACCTCCAGATGAGCTTCAATGCCAAACAACTCTTCTTCCGTGGCCTCCAACTGCTCTTAAACGCAAGTACAAGTAAATGCATGCTAATCACTGCCCGCACCTGCTCGCCCGTATAGCATCACTACTATTGACGGCTCTGACTTAGAATACGTAGACAACTACAAAACCCTAGGTGTTTGGTTAGACTGTAAACTCTCCTTCCAGACTCACATTAAGCATCTCCAATCCAAAATTAAATCTAGAATTGGCTTCCTATAGCGCAACAAAGCATCCTTCACTCATGCTGCCAAACATACCCTCGTAAAACTGACCCTCCTACCGATCCTCGACTTCGGTGTTGTAATCAATAAAAATAACCTCCAACGCTCTACTCAACAAACTGGATGCAGTCTATCACAGTGCCATCCGTTTTGCCACTAAAGCCCCATACACTACCCACCATTGCGACCTGTACGCTCTCGTTGGTTGGCCCTCGCTTCATACTCGTCGCCAAACCCACTGGCTACAGGTTATCTACAAGTCTCTGCTAGGTAAAGCCCCGCTTTATCTCAGCTCACTGGTCACCATAGCAGCACCCACTCGTAGCACACGCTCCAGCAGGAATATCTCACTGGTCACCCCCAAAGCCAATTCCTCCTTTGGTTGTCTTTCCTTCCAGTTCTCTGCTGCCAATGACTGGAATGAAATGCAAAAATCTCTGAAGCTGGATATTCATCTCCCTCACTAGCTTTAAGCACCAGCTGTCTGAGCAGCTTACAGATCACTGCACCTGTACATAACCCATCTGTAAACAGCCCATCTATCTACCTCATCCCCATACTGTATTTATTTATTTATAATGCTCCTTTGCACCCCAGTATCTCTACTTGCACTTTCATCTTCTGCACATCTACCATTCCAGTGTTTAATTGCCGTATTGTAATTACTTTGCCACCATGGCCTATTTATTGCCCCAACTCCCTTATCTTACCTCATTTGCACTCACTGTATATAGACTTTTTGTTTTCTTTTGTTCTACTGTATTATGGACTATGTTTAGTTTATGCCATGTGTAACTTTGTTGTTGTATGTGTCAAATTGCTATGCTTTACCTTGGCCAGGTTACAGTTGAAAATGAGAACTTTGTCTCAACTAGCCTACCTGGTTAAATAAAAGGTAAAATAATTTAATACATTTTTTTAGAGGAGCAATGAGAGCATTAATCAAATGTTCACTTTTTTTAATCCTGTCCATTCCCATTGTCCACTTAAAGGAGAGAGTCATTAACTTAATGCTGTCCCATCTATTTCAGACTGCCAGGCATAAACACGATCCCTGCTACCCACTAATCCAGTCATAGACCGGAAACAAAGAGCAGATTAACCATTAAATGGGAATCTGGGATTAGGCTGCTTTTTAGTGGTGGAATAACTCCCCAGAGATTTAATAATAAAGTACTGTTCCATTCTATTCTCATTCCAGTGTATGAAGTCTGGCAGGAATGCAGAAGGTGGACTCCTGTGATGTAGAGCGCATTCAGAAAGTATTTAGACCCTTTGACTTTTTCCACATTTTGTTACAGCCTTATTCTAAAATTAAATAAAACAAATCCTCAATCTACACACAATACAACATAATGACAAAGTGAAAACAGGTTTTTATAAATTTTAGCAAATGTATTCAAATAAAAAACAGAAATAACTTTACATAAGTTTTCAGAACCTTTGCTATGAGACTCAAAATTGAGCTCAGGTGCATCCTGTTTCCATTAATCATCCTTGAGATGTTTCTACAACTTCGAGTCCCTCTGCGGTAAATTCAATTGATTGGATATGATTTGGAAAGGCAGACACATGTTTATATAAGGTCACAGTTGAAAGTGTATGTCTGAGCAAAAACCAAGCCATGAGGTCGAAGGAATTGTCCGTAGAGCTCCGAGACACGATTGTGTCAGATCTGGAGAAGGGTACCAAAACATTTCTGCAGCATTGAAGGTCCCCAAAAACACTGTCCTCCATCATTCATAAATGGAAGAAGTTTAGAACCGCCAAGACTCTTCCTTGAGCTGTCTGCCCAGCCAAACTGAGCAATCTGGGAGAAGGGCCTTGGTCAGGGAAGTGACCAAGAACCGGATGGTCACTCTGACAGAGCTCTAGTGGTCCTCTGTGGAGATGTAAGAACCTTTCAGAAGGACAACCACCTCCGCACACTCCACCAATCAGGCCTTTATGGTAGGGGGGCCAGACGGAAGCCACTCTTCAGTAAAAGGCACCTAAAAACTCTCAGACCATGAGAAACAAGATTCTATTGTCTGATGAAACCAAGATCGAACTCTTTGGCCTGAATGCCAAGTGTCACCTTTGGAGGAAACCTGGCACCATCCATACTGTGAAGAATGGTGGTGGCAGCATCATGCTGTGGGGATGTTTTTCAGTGGCAGGGACTAGGAGACTAGTCAGGATCGAAGGAAAGATGAACGGAGCAAAGTACAGAGAGATCCTTGATCCAACAGGACAACGACCCTAAGCACACAGCCAAGACAACGCAGGAATGGCTTCGGGACAAGTCTCAATGTCCTTGTGTGCCCAGCCAGAGCCCGGACTTGAATCCGATCGAACATCTCTGGAGACCTGAAAATAGCTGTGAAGCGACACTACCCATCCAACCTGACAGAGGTTGACAGGATCTACAGAGAAAAATGGGAGAAACTCCCCAAATACAGGTACGTCAAGCTTGTAGCATCATACCAAAGAAGACTCAACGCTGTAATCGCTGTCAAAGGTGCTTCAACAAAGTACTGAGTACAGGGTCTGAATATTTACCAGTCAACATTTTGGACACACCTACTCATTGAAGGGTTTTTATTTATTTGACTATTTTCTACATTGTAGAATGATAGTGAAGACATCAAAACTATGAAATAACACATATGGAATCATGTAGGAACCAAAAAAGTGTTAAACATCTAAATATATTTTATATTTGAGATTCTTCTTCGAAGTAGCCACCCTTTGCCTTGATGACAGCTTTGCACCCTCTTGGCATTCTTTCAGCTTCATGAGATAGTCACCTGGAATGCTTTTCCAACAGTCTTGAAGGAGTTCCCACATATGCTGAGCACTTTTTGGCTGCTTTTCCTTCACTCTGCAGTCCAACTCATCCCAAACCATCTCAATTGGGTTGAGGTCAGGTGATTGTGGAGGTCACATCATCTGATGCAGCACTCCATCACTCTCCTTCTTTGTCAAATAGCCCTTACACAGCCTGTAGGTGTGTTTTTTTGGTCATTGTCCTGTTGAAAAACAAACCATAATCCCACTAAGTGCAAACCAGATGGGATGGCATATCGCTGCAGAATGTTGTGGTAGCCATGCTGATTAAGTGTGCCTTGAAAAGTGTACCTTGAAATAAATCATAGAAAGTGTCACCAGAAAAGCACCCTCACACCTCCTCCTCCATGCTTCACGGTGGGAACCGCACATGCAAAGATAATCCGTTCACCTACTCTGCATCGCACAAAGATACAGCGGTTGAAACCAAAAATCGCACATTTGGACTCAGAACAAAAGGACAGATTTCCACCGGTCTAATGTCCATTGCTCGTGTTTCTTTGCCCAAGCAAGTCTCTTCTTATTATTATTGGTGTCCTTTAGTAGTGGTTTCTTTGGAGCAATTCGACCATGAAGGCCTGGTTCACGCAGTCTCCTCTAAACAGTTGATGTTGAGATGTATCTGTTACATGAACTCTGAGAAAGCATTTTTTTGGGCAGCAATCTGAGGAAGTTAATTGCCGATTTCTGAGGCTGGTAACTCCAATGAACTTATCCTCTGCAGCAGAGGTAACTCTGGGTCTTCCTTTCCTGTGGTGGTCCTCATGAGAGCCAGTTTCATCATAGCGCTTCATGGGTTTTGCGACTGCACTTGAAGAAATGTTCAAAGTTCTAGACATTTTCTGGATTGACTGACCTTCATGTCTTCAAGTAATGATGGACTGTCGTTTCTCTTTGCTTATTTGAGCTGTTCTTGCCTTAATATGGACTTGGTCTTTTACCAAATAGTGCTATCTTCTGTATACCCCCATAATTTGTTACAACACAACAGATTGGCTCAAATGCATTAAGAAGGAAAGAAATGAACTTTTAACAAGGCACACCTGTTAATTGAAATGCATTCCTAGGTGACTACCTCATGGAGCTGGTTGAGAGAATGCCAAGAGTGTGCAAAGCTGTCATCAAGGCAAAGGGTGGCCACTTCGAAGAATTTGTTTGTTTAACAATTTTTTGGTTACAACTTGATTCCAAATTTGTTATTTCAGAGTTTTGATGTCTTCACTATTATTCTAGAATGTGGAAAATTGTAAAAAATAAAGAAAAACCCTGGAATGAGTAGGTGTGTCCAAATGTTTGACTGGTACAGTATGTAAATGTAATATGTGTTTTAATTTTGAATAAATTAGCAAAAATGTCTAAAAAGCTGTTTTTTAATTCGTCATTAAGGGGCGGTATGTGTAGATTGAGGGGAAACAACATTTACATTTACATTTAAGTCATTTAGCAGACGCTCTTATCCAGAGCGACTTACCAATTGAATCTATTTTAGAATAAGACTAACGTAACAAAATGTGGAAAAAGTCAAGATGACTGAATACTTTCCCGAATGCACTCTAGATTCAGTTCACTGTTGAAAAGTCCAAGATGACATGGACTTCCAACTGACTCTCTGGGTCAGTTGTGATTTATTCAACAGAAACATCCAACTTAAACACACGGGAAAGAGCATAGTACCGTAGGTACAGTACAGAGATAAGAATATCAACAGCGACTACACTAGGTGTGAATGTACTAAACAAATCTGAAGAAAATATGTACAGTAGGGTCCTACTGTATGTTAAAGACACTTATACACTTAGTGTACAAAACATTAAGAACACCTGCTGATTCCAAAACATAGACAGACACACGTTAATTCTGGCGAAAGCTATGGTCACTTGTTAAATCCACTTCAAAATCAGTGTAGAGGGATTTTTAAACCTTGAGCCAATTGAACGGGGTATGGTGGTAGGTACCAGGCACACTGGGTTGTGACAAGAACTGCAACGCTGCTGGGTTTTCCCCCACGCTTCTTTGTGTATCAAGAATGGTCCACCACCCAAGGACATCCCGCCAACATGACACAACGGTGGGAAGCATTGAAGTCAACATGGGCCGGCATCCCTACGGAACTCTTTCAAAACCTTGCAGTTTCTATGCCCCGACGAATTGAGGCCGTTCATTCAGTGTATTTTATTTTGTCTTTACTGTCTAAAAAAAAATATTTCCTTCCCATATTGCTCCTATACTGTGTCATAGAACTCATGGTGTGTGACCGTTTCTTCCCCTCCCGCGGAGCCTAACCCAGGTCTGTTTGCACATTATGAGCCTGGACTGAGCCCCCTCCAGAACTGGACTCAAGACCCAACATGGCTCAATACAGCAGTACAGAGAAGAGAGTCTGCGGTCTGTGCATTCCAACACCACACAGCCGTGGTTGTATCGCAGGAAAAAAATCCTGCAAAAAAAAATCCTGCAAAACCAAGTCTGCTGTGTCAACCAATCAGGGAAGGCACTTAAAGCAGAGAGTCTATTCGCATTGATGAGAAATAAGGAGAACTTTGAGAAATATCGATTCGCGAGAGACATTACTGTAATGCAAACTGCGTATTGTAGAAAGCTACCTCCGGAGGCACGACACTCCCACAAATGTTGCCCCTCTATAAGTAGGGCAGCGTAAACAGAAATGTCTTGTTGAGCCCAACATTCATTCGGTAAAAATAATAATAGCAGAGCGGTGTTTTTGAAACAGCTGAAATGTAAAGGCATTTTCATTACATTTGAGACTTGTTTTTATTGAGTTTTCACTGTAGCTTTAAAGGTCCTGGACAGTCAAAAGCATGTTTTTCATGAAATGAAACACTCTCACACAAACACAAGTCAAGGTCAGGCTCAGGGGTGAACAGGTGTCCTTGCTCGGCAGGTGTTACCCTTATTTTCACAGCCTGTCTGACAGGCAACAAACACGCCATGGAAAGGAGAACTGTTGTTCAGGGAAGGTGTTTTGGTTTTTCGGTGAAGTTGTTTTGGGATTTTGTGCCAGTAATTAGCTTTGAATTGCCTGAGAAAGTTTTTTTGGTCCAAATTGTAATCACTGAAAGGCAAATCTCACTGTAGACCGGCCCAAAAACTGAAACAGTAGTGTAGACTTTTGTAGAAATATCAGGAAACATTATGACATCCATACACTACAAGACTAATACTGTAATGGGGGAAATGTTCCAAAACCTTTGAACTTTGAACAAAAACTGCAGGTCACTGCTGCCGTCGGCCGGTGCCACCCTAGAGCAACAAATTACAGACATGTTCTCCCCTACCAACACTACAACCCCAATTTCAGCACCCCCATCCCCTCGAACCAGCAGACCAGGAGAGAGAGGGCCGGGGGTGTGTGTGTGTGTGTTCAGTCCTTGTGTTGCCTCCAGGTGTTGCCTGCTACTCTCTCTGACACCCATCCACCCACTCACACAGGGCCATGGCTGTAGGTCTTTGTATGGCAGGCTGACCACCTCCCTCCGGGGCCTCCCTGCCTCCTGGTGGCCCAGAGCTCAGCTAATCCACCACGCGCGAGTGAGCCAAATACCATCTGTATTTGTTCGGCAACAAAGGGGGCACTTGTTAATGTCTTTCCATGTCTTCACTGCATGGGGAGGGCTGGGCTGGAGTGGAGGGAAGTGGACTGGCGGTATGAAAAATAATTCAAGTTAGCTAGCTGAGCTACAAACTGGGGTCTGTATCCCTGATAAACTAGGCTTGCAAAACAAGGTAATCTATGGCAGTCTATGGTAAATTTGGTCATTTATATTTGATTAACCTTTTTAAAAAGTATTGATATATAGTGTAAATGTTTTATATCTGTGTCCATATTGTCCATGAGTTTCTAGTAGAAAGATCATATGGCTTAAGAGAAAATAGCCTAATTAATGAAAAAAAGTATCTAATCAACAATGGAATTATTTTCTATTAATTCTGCAACTCTTCCAACTATTGACTAACTCACAACTGCCACCAGTTTGGTGTCAATATTTACAACAAAGACATTGTAAAATAAATAAAGTGTGTAAAAATATAAAGCCTCGTATTATTCACTAAGTTGACGGTTTATATTTAGGATAATATTTTACAACTTTGTCATTGTATTTTAAAATCGTATTTAATTATTTTTTATATAAACTCAGCAAAGAATTCGTAAAAATTCAAATAACTTCCTTCACAGATCTTCATTGTAAAGGGTTTAAACACTGTTTCCCTGCTTGTTCAATGAACCATAAACAATTAATGAACATGCACATGTGGAACGGTCGTTAAGACACTAACAGCTTACTGACGGTAGGCAATTAAGGTCACAGTTATGAAAACATAGGACACTAAAAGAGGCCTTTCTGCTGACTCTGAAAAACACAAAAAGAAAGATGCCCATGGTCCCTGCTCATCTGCGTGAACGTGCCTTAGGCATGCTGCAAGGAGGCATGGGGACTGCAGATGTGACCAGGGCAATAAGTTGCAATGTCCGTACTGTGAAACGCCTAAGAAAGAGCTACAGGGAGACAGGACGGACAACTGATTGTCCTCACTGTGGCAGACCATGTGTAACAACACCTGCACAAGATCGGTACATCCGAACATCACAAATGCGGGACAGGTACAGGACGGCAACAACAACTGCCCGAGTTACAGCAGGAACGCACAATCCCTCCATCAGTGCTCAGACTGTCCGCAATAGGCTGAGAGAGGCTGGACTGACGTTTGGGACCTGTTGGATCGGAGGGTGAGGTCTAGGGCCATTTCCCCTCAGAAATGTCTGGGAACTAGCAGGTGCTTTGGTGGAAGAGTGGGGTACCATCTCACAGCAAGAACTGGCAAATCTGGTGCAGTCCATGAGGAGGAGAGGCACTGAAGTACTTAATACAACTGGTGGTCACACCAGATACTGACTGTTACTTTTGATTTTGACCCCCTCCTTTGTTCAGGGACACATTATTCCATTTCTGTTAGTCACGTCTGTGGAACTTGTTGCGTTTATGTCTCAGTTGTTGAATCTTATGTTCATACAAATATTTACACGTTACGTTTGCTGAAAATAAACACAGTTGACAGTGAGAGGACGTTTCTTTTTTCTGCTGAGTTTATAAGGCCACACAGGAGCCCAAAGATAATTAGGCACCTGTGATAATCTCAAGTACCCAAAAGAGTCTCTGATGGCACAGCTGGCCCTTAACCACTGCGCCACCCGGGTGGCCAAATTCTGGTAGTATACAGGTAAACATAGAAAGTTAGCAGTAATAGAATACCCTCCCTTTGCAACCCTGTAACAACAAGTGAGCAACTAGCAGCTGGAGCAACTAGCAGCTCAACTAGCAGCTCAACACACTGGCCTACCTTTCACTGTTCTGTTCATTTTAGAACATCACTGAGGCTTCTCGTTGGCTTCCTGCCAAGCAGAACGTTGCTTGAAAGGGCTATCCTCTCTCTCAGATAACTGTCAACTGTCCTTGCATTAGCTACCAGGTGGAGCAACAAGATCAGTTAACCCTTGTGTGGTGTTCGGGTCTGTAAGGACTCATTTTCAATGTTTACGAAAATAAAAATGATACAATGATAGAACCTGAGACTCATTGGCCTTGGCTCATTTTCTGTGAAGAACATAAAAGAACACCTTTTCATTGAGTGCACACTGCACCCCCCTACACATGTATATTACCAAGTCCATTGGAACCAAGGGTCATAATAGTATGGAAAAGTGTGTGTGTAGGTGAAATACAAATGAAACAAAAAGGTTTGCTGTGTGCCTTCACTCTGTCTTCCTCCTCCCTGGGCCTGCTGTTTCAACACAGCACTAATAACCTCCCTGTCTGTCTGTCTTCCTTCTCCCTGGGCCTGCTGTTTCAACATAGGACCATGAACCTGTCTGTCTCCCTGTCTGTCTCCCGCTTTTCTCGCACTCTTTGTAGTGTGTGAAGATGAAGATGACGAGACTGACCCCCCAGCCAGCCCCAGGACCACAAGTCAACAGCAAGCCCAACAGCAGCTTGAAGGAGGAGAAATATGGATGTCAAATTTGTTTTGAAATTGAGTGGTTTTCTTGCCCAAGGAATGAGCCACCCCGCATGGCTTCCAATGTGATAAGGATGCAACCAGGGCCGATGCGGATGGCGGTTACTCATGTTACTCATGTGCAGGACATAATGTCTTCTTTTGAACTGTTTATCCCAGACACCATTCAGAAAATCATTGTGGACTGCACTCATTTGGAGGGAAGGTATGTTTTTGGAGAGAGACGGAAGGAGATGGACCAAACTCATTTACATGCATACTTTGGGGTTCTTATCCTTGCTGGTGTTTTCAGATCCAATGAGGGAATCCACAGAATCCTTGTGGGATGCAGAAACTGGCACATACATTGTTGCATGAAAAAGTTCTGGAAAACTTCCCACATTATTTCCAGGATTATCCACTTCGATAACCGAGACACCAGACCAGTTTGGCGGCAGAAGGACAAGCTAGCTGCAAATCAGGTCAGTGTGTGGGACAAGTGGGTGGACCGCCTTCCCCTGTTTTACAACTCTGGGCCCAACGTTACTGTTGATGAGCAGCTTATGCCATTTAGGTGCTGCTGCCCCTTCAGGCAGTACATACCGTCTAAACCCACAAAATATGGAATCAAAGATCTGGGCTGCCTGTGATGCTGCTTCATCATATGCGTGGAACTTGCAAGTGTATACGGGTGCCCCAGATGGAGGAGCCCCTGAGAAGAACAACTGATTGTCTTGGTTGTCTTGGATGTGACAGGGACATTCTGCTGGCAAACGTGCATTCTTTGGAGAATACAATAGAAGACCTTCGTGGAAGATTAAATGACCAACGGGGCATTCAAAACAGTAATATCTTATGCGTCACAGAGTCGTGGATGAACAACGACACTATCAACATGCAGCTTGGTTGGTTATACGCTGCACCGGCAGGATAGAACAGCAGCGTCTGGTAAGACAAGGGGCAACGGACAATGTATTTTTGTAAATAACCGCTGAAAGAGCTGTATTCCGCTATAAGCAAACAAGAAAACGCGAGAGGCGGCCCTCCTAGTAGCTGTGGACTTTAATGCAGGGAAACTTAAATCCATTTTTACAACATTTCTATCAGCATGTTAAATACACGGAACAGGCCTATTTATTCCTCTGAGTTCGTGTTCACGGCTGACACGTCCCTAGTGTCCTATGTGCCAAAGAAAGGCAAAAATATGGTACTCGTGAGTACGCTGCATAGGGATGGGAGAGTCTGTGTGGCCAGGAAACCAGAAATCATAATGGATTACAATGCCACAAAAGGAGGGACAATTTAGAGAAGCTGGTGACTGGGTACAGATGCAAAAGAGAGAACCCTACGCTGGCCACTTGTGATATTCTTCAACATCATGGACATCTCAGCTTACAACACGTTTGTCATCTGGATGGCGTTGAACCCAGGTTGGAACAGAGGAAAGCTCCAGAGGAGACGGCTCTTTCTCGGGGAGCTGGGAAAGGCATTGGCAAGACCTCAAATCCAGAGGAGACAACATATCCCAAGGACCCCAGCTTCTGCAGCCATCGTGAAGAGGATGCTGGTGCCCCATCCGCCCGACCCATAGAACTAACAACTCCAATACCAGAAGTGTGAGTGATGTTTCATGTGTGTGTGTCTGAATCTCCTACCTGCTGTAACTATATATGTGAGTGAGTGAGATGTTAGTAAAATTCCTCAACTAAGTGTTTATCATTCTAGATTGCAGCCGGTAGCAACAAGAAGAAGCGCTGCGATGTGTGTGGACCCAAGAAGGACAGGAAGACGCAGTACACATGCATCAAGTGCAAGAAATACATTTGCAACCATACACAGTAAAACTCTGTCTCTCATGTGGTGTATAGACTGGCCTTCATGTGTGTTCAATGGGGCTCATTTATCATTTCCATAAAATACTGTATGTAAAAAATGTGTCCTTCCAATTTGTTCAGATCAAAGCAATAAACGTCAATGGTGATGAAAACCTTGTTTCATTTATATTTGTTCAAGATAAACACGATTTATTCCACCCATGTTTTGATTATCTAAAAAAAAACAGCGCTTTTATTGATAAATGTGATCGAGCAGAGGTAAATGGCACATACTAACCATGTATGCGGCCTATATTGCTTGTAATTGATAGAAGTCTAAGTATAAAGTATTTTTATTTTATCCATCAGACATGTGAACATCGGGTGAATAACAAAAACACCACACAAGGGATCCTTGTATAGGCTCCTAGCTATGTTACATAGACTAAAAATAAATTATACTTCAAGAAGAACTTCAAAATGGCCGATGCTGTTACTGACCCAGTAGGCCTCTCTTTACTGCCTCCCTTGGTTAAGCATTACGGATTCTACAAGCGGGACCAGATGAGTCAGAGGCCTGCCTGGTGGACTGAAACACACAACCGTGACTAAAAGTCAAATGACCAGCTTGTCCCTCCATCTGTGCTCCTGTCTAAAGGGGCTGGCGACTGGAGGGCTGGAGGGTGGCTCTGTGGACACTGGGTCCTGCCAAAGCCTCCCAGCCCTGGAGGAATTGTCCCCTAGTCAAAGGGGGCTAAGAGAGAGAGAGCGCATATGCCCCCCTTCACCTCCCTCCCTTATTTAAGCCACATCCCAGCTGTTAACACAGACTCTGATTCAATTACAGTACAGATCTGCAAAGTCCAGACTCCTGTTGTCTATGTGTCTATTGACTCCATGTTAACCTACAACAACAAAAAAAAACGTCTGAATGTACATAGCAAAAACTTTATGGGGTGAAACTGAAAGTGCAAGGAAAATCTAAACCCAGAAAATCTGCTGATACAAAAAGAGATAAAAAATAAATGCAGTTAATTTATGTCGGCTACTGTTCTGTATTCAGAGCATGACAACCATGATGAGGCTGTGAGCTGAAGTTGGTAACTTTGTCTGGGATCAAGGTTCGAAACAAAGGAAGGCCAGCCAGTGCACATGTTTAGCTCTGGCTTGAACTTTGACTTGGTCTTCCTTTACACTACCTCTGCCTTTTAAATTAGCCGCGTGACAAGCCAGCCCTCACCGACTCCTCTTAGCGCATACATTTGGCATGCTTATTAGCTAGCCTCTCTGTCTCGCTCTCTGGCTGGCCTGACTCCACTCAAACCACCAACCCCCATACCCTCTATCTACCACCGCTCTCTGCCCAGCCCTGCCCAGCCCAGGACAACCACCCTTCCTCTCTTTCTCCCTCACGCCACTTCCTCAGCCCATCTGCAACTGCCGCATGCTCGGCAGAGCAAATTTAGGCAGCAAGCAAAAACCTACAATCCACGCTAGTGTTGCCCCTTTTTTAAATGACCCACTCAACTGTTAACTGTGTTCTTTGCTCTGCCTTGCATTCAGATCAAAGCAGGCATCATACGAGGACTCCTATACGGGCCTCTTCCCAATCCCACAATGCATGAGGGCTTCCATGGTCTTCCTCTTTTTATCCGGTGGGAGAAATCCATGAGCAAGTATTTATCTCTTAACGGTCTATTCCCGGAATCTGTATTCATTGGTTGACTAAAGGTGACATGGCAGGAAGATTCTAGAAGCGAACAGATAACCGGTGTTGGCTAATTCAGCCATTTTGATCAGGATAATATCCTTCTGCATGGGAAAGAGGAAAATTGGACATTCACGCAAGTCATTTTCAGGCAGAACAAATACAAATATTTAGCAAATTAAATAGTTTGTCACTGACACTGATAGAAACCAGTGAGGAATTACAGTACTTTAAGCAGAGTGAAACTGGGTTATTGTCTCCTCTTGTGTAGATAATGGCAAAACTGTGTGTGTGTGTGTGTTCCGGAGGTGGTCAGAGTTGTGTGTCTGAACCTGGAAGAGAGGAATGAAGGATTGACCTAAATGCACGTTGGCCTGGATGGTTGGCTGGTTCGTGTGAGGACTCTCCCCTCAGGCAAACTCACATACGGGTGGTATGCTGACTGGAATGCTTTTACTACAAAACAAACACACACACACACACACACACACACACACACACACACACACACACACACACACACACACACACACACACACACACACACACACACACACACACACACACACACACACACACACACACACACACACACACACACACACACACACACACACACACACACACACACACACACACACACACACACACACAGCAAGTGTTTTGATATATGTTAGGGGACAGAGGTTCTGATGCGGTTGGCAGTGTAATGTTACCCGTGATGACGTTGATGTCAGGGTAGGTGTTTTCACAGAGCTCCACTCCTAGGCTGTCCCTCTCGAAGGCCTCCCGCAGCTCCTTCTTTACTGCTGCTGAGCCACACAGACGGTAGAGGCCCACAACCTGCAGAAACACACACAAGCAGGTTGAATACATACACACACACACAACTTGCAAAAACACACACCAAGCTTAAATATTTTCCCAAATATAACCAGGTCATTCACAACCCATTCACACACATACACAATCTGTCTCAATTGGTTCAAGGATTAAAATTTCTCCTTTAACCTGTCCCCTCCCCTTCATCTATACTGATTGAAGTGGATTTAAGAAGTGACATCAATAAGGGACCGTGGCTTTCACCTGGGTTCACCTGGTTAGTCTATGTCATGGAAAGAGCAGGTGTTAGAGCAATGTTTTGTGTATATTCAGCATGACATTCATGTGAGCATTATAATATCACTACAACCCAAAATTAATGTGAAATGCACTCATAAATTAGTCATGACAGCAATTTGTTTAGACTACTTTGCATTTGTCTGGGCTTGCTATCAGTAGCCAGCCATCAGCCATGGGTGGAGCACTGCACCATAGGAGTTGAAATGCTCTCTGGGAATCGTAGTATGCTGTGTAAAATCCATTGTTGTTTCTATGGTGTGTAGACTATATTGCAATATAGAAGCTTCAGAAATTAGTTTCAAAGTTTTTTTAATTTTGTAATGTCATTTTGGATGCTCTGAGTTTTGCATAAGGAAAACTTTTTAATTTTTTGGAAAGAAATTGAATTTAGAAGATATTCTACTTGTTATTTTAGTTCTACAAGTTATTAACATATTGTTTTATGTTTAAAAAAAGAAAGCCCAGTGGTTTTTCTGTGACTTTAGCTCATCAGTTGCTGTGGTATCATTTCGGCGTATCGTTTTGGTATTAAGTAATGTTTCAGTGTCGACTATCTTGATACTTAACCTGGTATCGAAGTCAGAATTCTGGTATCGTGACAACACTAAGCTGGACACAATATCTATAGTTTTTACAGACCTACAGGCTCCAACCACATGTCTATACAGGCTACTAGCCACACTGTTCGTGCCTGAGATCTCTCGGTTCTGTCTAGCATTTCTAAACCTCACTCCCTCACACGAGAGGGAGAAAAATGGGCAGATTAGACAAGGATTTAGCTTTGTGCAAAAAGTAAACAGAAGTCACTGGGCACAATGAACAAGTCCATTGAGAGAAAGCTCTACCTTTAGTTTAGGGTCAGTAGAAGCTCAGAGGAGAGAGCAGAGCAGCAGTCGGTGGTGTGACAGCTGCCAGTGAAGAGGCCTTATCTACTGCACTGCTGAGCAACATACATACACATGTACACACAGGAAATAACGGTCTGTCCTCGTCTTAATTAAAAACAACAGAACGGTTTACTCTGGTGAGTTAGGGACTTTCTGAATGAACCCTGAATGAGCACACACACACACACACACACACACACACACACACACACACACACACTGGTTGGACCCCTAACTAAGCCAATCAGTAGGGAGTGGAACTTCACAGGTTGAAAAAAGATGGTTGCACCTGCACCATTTACAGACTTCTGACCCCTCGTAGCTTCTGATAACAGCTGGCTATTTTTGTCAACATGTCTGGTCGGGATACTGTACTTTCTTAAAGGCATCGGACTCTACTAAACACAAAAAACATGCATTACAGCATCCACACACATTACTCGCTTCTGTGACACCAATCTGCAGTCTTTTCAGAACAGCCACAATCATCCCCAAGTGCCTTAAAAGCTTCAGAGCCCCTCGGGCCATGCATTTGTGGAGACACTGAAACGAGAGTAGTCTCCATCTAGGGATACACATAATTATTTCTAAAGACATGCTATGCTGTTTGTCTGGCTCTCTCTGCCTGCCTCAGTGACAAGTCCTATAAATCCCTGTGTAATCTGGTGTAGATCCCCCTCCTAACCTCTCTCAGCATGGGCCCCTGGGGGACCACGGGGTAAAGATGGCTCCAAACTGCATCTAGTGATACATACTCATATCCCCTTACATAAGCTCTACTATGTCTTCGACATATGTGTGTCTCTTTAAAACAGCAGAGAAAGAGAACAGGAGAGAGAAATGGAGAGAACAAGAGAGAGAAATGGAGAGAGCATGGAGAGAGTGAGAAGGGGAGAGAGAAATAAATGGACTAGTACAAAGAAAACACAGGTAATAAATTAACTTGGCCAGTGGCTAAAACCATTAGCACAACACTGATTGGCCCAAATGCATAGCGACCCCAGTTAGGGACAGTCCCATGGCATGCTCAGTGTCTAGGCCAGACAGCCCCTTTAGAGTAACACGGATAAATGTCCTCTATAAGAACCTGAAGGAAGGTCTACCTATGAGCCTGCTGGTAGCCATATAGTCCCCTTCCCCTACTGAGGGCGAGCCCATGTAGAGCAGTCAGCCAGAGGACTGATAGATGAGCTGTGTTATGTAGTGTAGGAGAGGCCTGGAGAAAGGCCTGATGGAGGTTGCCCACCAAGGACCAGCCACTCAGGGCACCTGCGGCCCGTAGCATCCTCCCTAAGGTGGATGGAATTTCTACGGCAGCAGCCAGACACTTTTACTGCTGGGTGGCATCTCAGCTAATTAGAAGAAACCAGTGCCAAAGGAGAGAGACTAATTAGAGAGTCTCTCTCCCTTGGCACTCGGCATCAAAGAAGCAGTTCTCATATGGTACATGTGTAGCCAGCCTCCCAATACCTCTCTCTCTCTCTCAAGAAGGCCTGTTATGTGATGCATGGTCTAATGTCTGCCACTCAACCAGAATCATCCAGAACTCGCCTCTGGGCATGTTCCTCTCTCACCGAATGCTGAGTAGCCAGGCCACTCACTCAGCTTGCTGGCTGTCACAATATGAAAGCACTGTACTGGATATTCCTTGCCAAAATCAGTAGTTGGCTAACTAAGAAAGTCCAAGGTCTAAATAAGGGTTCTCTGACAGTCCAAGACCTGTGGGCCAAATTTTCATTGTTGGACATAAAAGGCTGTAAAAACATTAAACATTAACACCATGTACTGAACTCACCTGGCAGCCTCTCGTCTCGATCTCCGTGATGCACTTCTCGATGAGCAGGGGCAGCATGAGTCCTGTGTTTTCCCTCACAACCACCCTCCAGGCCTCCACCCCAAACATCTGTGGCTCCCGGTCCCCATTGTAGCCTCCATCCAGGGAGTTCTGCCACTGCTCCATCAGGTTCAGCTTCACGTAGATCAGGCCTCGAGGCTCCAGCTTCACCGCCAGCTGATGACTCCTGGTCACCCTGAAGAGTGCCGGTAACACCACTGTGCCGTAACAGCACACCCGGTTCTTCTTGGGTGTGGGGTCCCAGCTGAACACCACTAGTTTCAGGTGCTGGGCGTTCTCCAGCTCAATGTTGAAGGTGTGGTCCATGTCTAGGAAGGTGGTCCGACAGGTGAGCAGGGCAGTGCGCGCCTTGTTGACCGAGTCCACCTGGATGGCACAGTAGACGTCTCGGGAGTCGAAGCGTGGTGGCTTGAGGTCCTCGGCGCCGTAGAAGTGCAGGCTCATCAGGCCCGAGATGTATTGGGTGCACTTGGGCTGTTCTGTGAAGGCGTAGTGGCGGAACGCGTCAATGTCTAGTTCTGTGCCGTGCAGCCTGGGGTTGCCACTTCCTCCCGTTACTCCTCCTGCTCCTGTTCTCTCTCCTCCTCCAGTGGCTGGGTCTTTCTCCTTCCCCTTGCCTCCCTTGGCCTCTGAGGACCCGTGCTTCCCAGACTTGGTCACCAGTTCTGGGGAGTCCCCGTCACTGAGGTAGCCCCCCTTGCTAGCCGACTTGGAGGTCCCGCTGCTCTTCTTCTTCTTGCTGTAGCTTTGTTGCGTCGACACACTGCTGTCCAGGTGATACCTCGAGATCACATTATGGCTAGCCACCGCCCCCTGCCCACCCCTTGGGGACAACCTGGGAGGAGCTGGGCCTGGTTCTGACCCGTAATTGTTTTTGGGACACTGTGTCCTTGTCTTTAAGATGCTGCTCTCGCTGGCTCCGTTGCAGCTGCTGTTGTTGTTGTTGCTAGGGGTCCCTTTTACGCTGAGCTTGCGGCTGAGTTCTGGAAGCTTCTTCATTTTCATGGAGAGTTTCCTGACAGTGCGTGGAGACTTGATCCTGTCCGGGAATGACCAGTTGAGGGAGCTTCCCTTTTTGGCAGGGTTGAGGCCTGAGGGCGGCGCGAAGTCAGGGATGGCCAGGTCAGGGGCTTCTGCTGCAGGGAAACAACCAGGACAGAGAGAGCGGTAGACGTCATTTTAAACTATGAAAATACACCAAGATAATAGATTACCAAGATAATACACCAAGATAACACTCAACCCCGTGGCACTAAAGAGGGAGATTGGAAAGAATTTATTAAATTCATTTTTTGCCATGTACTTACTGTATGTATACAGTTGAGGTCAGAAGCTTACACACACTTAGGTTGGAGTCAATAAAACTCATTTTTCAACACCTCCACAAATATCTCGTTAACAAACTATAGTTTTGGCAAGTCGGTTAGGACATCTACTTTGTGCATGGCACAAGTAATTTTCCAACAATTGTTTACAGACAGATTATTTCACTTATAATTCACTGTATCACAATTCCAGTGGGTCAGAAGTTTACATACACTAAATTGACTGTGCCTTTAAACAGCTTGGAAAATTCCAGAAAATGATGTCATGGCTTAGAAGCTTTTGATAGGCTAATTGACATCATTTGAGTCAATTGGAGGTGTACCTGGGGATGTAATTTAAGGCCTACCTTCCAACTCAGTGCCTCTTTGCTTGACATCATGGGAAAATCAAAAGAAATCAGCCAAGACCTCAGAAAAAAAAATGGTAGACCTCCACAAGTCTAGTTTTCAAATGCCTGAAGGTACCACGTTCATCTGTACAAACAATAGTACGCAAGTATAAACACCATGGGACCACGCAGCCGTCATACCACTCAGGAAGGAGACGTGTTCTGTCTCCTAGAGATGAACATACTTTGGTGCAAAAAGAGCAAATCAATCCCAGAACAACAGCAAAGGACCTTGTGAAGATGCTGGAGGAAACGGGTACTGAAATATCTATATCCACAGTAAAATAAGTCCTATGAAATAAATCACTACTATTATGCTGACATTTCAAATTCTCAAAATAAAGTGCTGATCCTAACTGACCTAAAACAGGCTATATTTACTAGGATTAAATGTCAGGAATGGTGAAAAACGGAGTTAAAATGAATTTGGCTTAGGTGTATGTAAACTTCTGACTTCAACTGTAAATCAGTGTTTAGCTTTTCACTTTGTGAGCAAAGATTAGACACTTGACATTTAGACAGGGGTTTAAATTAGACTAATATGGGACTAAATTCAATCGCATTACACTGTTGGCAACCACTTGCATACCAGGTCAGACCATGACAAACTTCACCATTGAAAAAAATAGGTCAGCCCTTAGCTAATAATTCATTCTAGTGTTGTGTTTAATTGAATTAAATGCTGGGGAAATTCAAATTAGATTACGCCAGATCTTATTAGCAAAGGTGCACGCAAGCCACGGCTGAAACAAACTGCTTCACAAAGAGGAATGCTTCACTGCCACGGCTGAAACAAACTGCTTCACAAAGAGGAATGCTTCACGGCCACGGCTGAAACAAACTGCTTCACAAAGAGGAATGCTTCACGGCCACGGCTGAAACAAACTGCTTCACAAAGAGGAATGCTTCACGGCGCAAGGCTAACATTACTGAAGGCAGTCTGTTACTCTAGGTGTAGATAATGTATGTCTGGTATGCATCTATAACTTGCCTAACAGGCATATGAACTTACATTCAGGAATGGTAGTCAGAGACAAGACAGAAGCTGTCACGGCCGTCGTTCAAGGAAGACCAAAGCGCAGCGTGGTGAGCGTACATTCTTTGACTTGTTAAGATGTCGCCACAAACAAGAAATAACAAAACACGACCGTGAAGCTTACAAGGGCTATTGTACCCCTAACAAAGACAAATTCCCACAATGACAAAAGGGGAAAAGGCTGCCTAAGTATGATTCCCAATCAGAGACAACGATAGACAGCTGTCCCTGATTGAGAACCATACCCGGCCAAAACAGAGAAATACAAAAACATAGAAAACAGATCATAGAATGCCCACCCAAATCACACCCTGACCAAACCAAATAGAGACATAAAAAGGTTCTATAAGGTCAGGGCGTGACAGTACCCCCGCAAAACCTGAACCTATAGGGGAGGGTCCGGGTGGGCATCTATCCGTGGTGGCGGCTCAGGCTAGCCTCAGGCCAGGCTAACTACAGCTTAGATCAGGGATGGGCAAGTTTGCTGCAATTCTACACATTTTGCCATGGGGCGGAGAGAAATGTTTGCAGTTTTAATTATTATATCTGAGTGAGACGGACTTACAAAATCAATGGGAGCCGCCCGGCCGGTAATTTGACCATGATAACAAGTTCAGATAGCTGGCTGCTAATCTAATTTAGCGATCTAAAAATGTTGACTGACATAACAAGAGAAAAACTGCTGATGCACAACCACATTTCGAAATGGTACCTTCTGTATTCTACTATTCTTCTATGGTATATTGGCGATCACACAATTGAATGTGCATCCTGCCACCTACTAATACGAGATGAAATCAGGATTCCCCAATAAACGGAAATATAAAAAAAACGTACAAAAAAATAAATAAATAAAACAACAGATCTGATCCCTACACGAGCTCAAGGGGAACCTGGGAGGGCGGGTCTTCTGGCGCCAGTACCCCTTGCAAGTCTTTCCTTGAGTCCCAGAAACTTTTCTGCTGCAGCCATAATAATGCCTAGTTCCTTCCACTTTTTTGAGACCTGTGCTGTACAGTTTCTAACTGTGGCAATGAACGCAACGCAAATCCACCTTTTAAACACACAATGGTATCTCTTGTCTGGCAGCAATCAAACTACTATTATAACTCGCAACAAGTTCAGACCCTGAGTTCAAACATTTTATGGGGGATTGATCGGAGGTCCTTCAAAAGTGGGGTCGCGGGTTGCATGCCGGCAGTTGCCCATTCCTGGACCGGATGCTTGAGCCCTTTCAAATGTAAAATAGTGCTTTTCCATTCGCTTTCTAAATGGGATTTACTCCCTTCTTCGTTACCCTCTTCCCTTTCCACGCACTACAGGGAAAATACCTTCAGCTTCAAGGGAGATGATGCCCAAAACATGTAACATGGTGGAAAATGATGGAAAATAAGTATTTGGTCAATAACAAAAGTTTCTCAATACTTTTATATACCCTTTGTTGGCAATGACATAGGTCAAATGTTTTCTGTAAGTCTTCACAAGGTTTTCACACACTGTTGCTGGTATTTTGGCCCATTCCTCCATGCAGATCTCCTCTAGAGCAGTGATGTTTTGGGGCTGTTGCTGGGCAAAACGGACTTTCAACTCCCTCCAAAGATTTTCTATGGGGTTGAGATCTGGAGACTGGCTAGGCCACTCCAGGACCTTGAAATGCTTCTTACGAAGCCACTCCTTCGTTGCCCGGGCAGTGTGTTTGGGATCATTGTCATGCTGAAAGACCCAGCCATGTTTCATCTTCAATGCCCTTGCTGATGGAAGGAGGTTTTCACTCAAAATCTCATGATACATGGCCCCATTCATTCTTTCCTTTACACGGATCAGTCGTCCTGGTCCCTTTGCAGAAAAAAAGCCCCAAAGCATGATGTTTCCACCCCCATGCTTCACAGTAGGTATGGTGTTCTTTGGATGCAACTCAGCATTCTTTGTCCTCCAAACACAACGAGTTGAGTTTTTACCAAAAAGTTATATTTTGGTTTCATCTGACCATATTACATTCTCCCAATCTTCTTCTGGATCATTCAAATGCTCTCTAGCAAACTTCAGATGGGCCTGGACATGTACTGGCTTAAGCAGGGGGACACGTCTGGCACTGCAGGATTTGAGTCCCTGGTGGCGTAGTGTGTTACTGATGGTAGGCTTTGTTACTTTTGTCCCAGCTCTCTGCAGGTCATTCACTAGGTCCCCCCCGTGTGGTTCTGGGATTTTTGCTCACTATAGATAGCGTGTCTCGAGTGAGCCATGTTTCAGTGAAACAAAGAACGTTACAGTCTCTGATGTCTCTCTGGAAGGCAACCCTTGCTCGGATTTCATCTACCTTGTTGTCAAGAGACTGGACATTGGCGAGTAGTATGCTCGGGAGCGGTGCGCGATGTGCCTGTTTACGGAGCCTGACCAGAAGACCGCTCCGTCTGCCCCTTCTACGGCGCCGTTGTTTTTGGGTCACCGGCTGGGATCCGATCCATTGTCCTGGGTGGTAGGCCAAACAGAGGATCCGCTTCGGGAAAGTCATATTCCTGGTCGTAATGTTGGTGAGTTGACGTTGCTCTTATATACAATAGTTCCTCCCGACTGTGTGTAATAAAACCTAAGATTACCTGGGGTAACAATGTAAGAAATAACAAAGAAATGTAAGAAATAACACATAAAAAAAAATACTGCATAGTTTCCTAGGAATTCTAAGCGAGGCGGCTATCTCTGTCAGCGCTGGAAGTACATGCCAAGATTGTAGCGTCATATCCAAGAAGAATCAATGCTGTAATCGCTGCCAAATGTGCTTCAACAAAGTACTGAGTAAAGGGTCTGAATACTTAAGTAAATGTGATATTTCAGTTTTTATAAATTAGCAACATTTCTAAAACCTGTTCTTGCTTTGTCATTATGGGGTATTGTGATATCATTATAGGGTATTGTGATGTCATTATGGGGTATTGTGATGTCATTATAGGGTATTGTGATGTCATTATGGGGTATTGTGATGTCATTATGGGGTATTGTGATGTCATTATGGGGTATTGTGATGTCATTATAGGGTATTGTGATGTCATTATGGGGTATTGTGATGTCATTATAGGGTATCGTGTATAGATTGATGAGGGAAAAAAACTATTTAATACATATTAGAATAAAGCTGAAAAGCAACAAAATGTGTAAAAAGTCAAGGTATCTGAATACTTTCCGAAGGCACGGTATATTGCACAGAACCTAAAACACTCACCAGTGTTTGATTTGGTGCACTGCAGTACTAGTATCTACATTCATGGCCTCCGAAGACAGTCAATAACTAGTACAAGTGAAACAAAAACTTGATTTAATTTCTTCAACATTGTATTACTTTCTGGGCACAATTCTTTCCCAGTTGAAAATAAGACATTAAATCACTTGAAAACAGACGACAATGTGCCTATTCTCTCTTTACAGTTCTGTGTATCATCCCATTTTTCTGTTTTCAAACTGCAAGTTCCTCCACAGTGCTGAGACAAAGGAGTCATTCTATTGGCTAATCACTGAAAGAGAGCAAAGCAGAGGGAGAGAGAGGGAGTCAGAAAGAGGGTGAGAAAAAGAGGCAAGATAAAGTATGAGAGCAATATAGAGAGAGGGAATAGGAGTAAAAGAGAGATGAGAGTAACATTTTTTAGAGAAGATGACAACATCCCCTGCTCTATTTTCAGAGAGGCCTGCTGTGCTATTCTGGTGAGGGATAAAAGCTTTGCCTGCTTTGGTTCGGCTGGCGCCGAGCTGAACTCGGTTAGGCGAACCGAACGAGTGTGCTCCATACTCCCGTAAAAGACCTTCACTTGAAAAAAAGAGACAAAGCAGCAACAGTACTGTTTGTCCGTCATGAGACTCCGCGGCCTGTATACTCTTCCTCAAAATAGTCCGAATTAATCTGAGATACTGTAACTCAAGAAATCTGTCATTCATTTTGACGTGTTTGACAAGCGGACTAAAATGTTTGGTGCAGTATTTCTCAAGTGACAAAATGAGCATGAAAACGAGTCATCTATTGTTGAATGACAGCAAATATATAATTGAAGAACCCCTACTGTTGACCGACGAAAGGGCGTAGACTTTGGCTCCGTAATTCGACCGAAGACCAAAACGAGAAAACCCCGTCACAAAATGGCATCATTATATATGCACGGAATGCTTCTAACTGTTTTTGGATGGGAATCAAGCAGACGCCTTAATTAAGAGGGAGGCAGTGTATGGGCAGAGGAGGAGTAAGAGGGAGGCAAGGAGGGGCCAGAGGAGGAGTAAGAGGCTGTAGAAAAGGGGTATAACATGGGGGAAAGAATAATGCAGGGTGGGTTGCTGCATGCATGGAGAGGTGCAAAGGGGGAGGTATGGAGTATTGGGGGGACAAAGGCACCCCTTGTCCTGAGAATCAGAGGCCTGGCCAGTGAAAAGGGGTGTTCTGACATTCCATAATAAACCACGTTTAGGCTCCCTTCCTTTTCCTCTGGCTGCTGAACATACTTCCCTGTCAGCTCGTGCTTCATCACAACAAACACCAACACAGAGGGGGGCTCTGGAAGAAGTGCCAAACAACATCTCTAAAGTTGGGCCATGTCCCAGATATTGAGGTTTAGGTTTGGCCAAACTCACGACTCACACGTTTGACCAATCAGACTGCGTACCCAAAACGAATCGTTTCATAATTCCCCCCATAATAAAAAAAACGTGTTAAGTGTCTGTTCAAAATCATTGTCTTATTTAAAATCTGTTTTCAGATTAGTACATGATGTGGGAATGTCTTCGGCAATTATCCTAAATCTAATGGTATAAACAGAACCCTCATCCACAACAGCCAACCGGGTCAAATCAGGTGGATATAACATTTACCAAGTATAATAATATTACCTAAAAAAACATTTCAAATGACTACTGTGCTGTTTTCCATAGTTCCCTCACAGCTCTCTTCTGTAGCCATTCACCCTCTGGCAACAGCAGAGACAGAAGGAAAGACACCCTCTACCTGATATTCAGGGGCACTGTTTGATACTTAACATCGTGGGGTCATGTTCATGAGGTCAAAGGGCGAAGGGTTGCACCCGCTGGAACCGGAGCTGAGTGACCAGTGTCACCCCCCCCCCCCTCCATACCCCTCGCCCCCGTACCCTCTGTGACCCCCAGGCCGACCCCAGGCAGCCTGCCACTGACACCTCTCACAAAGAGAAGGAATTTATGGCCCTTGGCTTGATTGCCTGTAACAATGTTCTGGGCCCAGACAGCTGCTAAGAGAGGGAACGGTCTGTTTATTTTCGAAGGACTGTGTGTGTGTGTGCAGGTTTTTTTTCCGGAATAAATATGGGGCTTAGGTGGTGGGCGTGGCCATGGGTGTGGCCAATGGTGCAGTCGCCAACCTAACATTTTAGAGGCCCTCCTGGCCGCAGTGACAATACTAATCTGTTTTAAAGTTTTTCCTGCACTTCTACACATTTTGCCATGTGGTGGAGATACCATGATACAGTTTAATGCACATTTCCTGCACTTCTACACATTTTGCCATGTGGTGGAGATACCATGATACAGTTTAATGCACATTTCCTGCACTTCTACACATTTTGCCATGTGGTGGAGATACCATGATACAGTTTAATGCACATTTCCTGCGTTGCCATCAAAATATATTGTAAATATATGTATTCATAACCCTTGACTTTTTTCCACATTTTCTTGTGTTACAGCCTAAATTTCAAATGGATTAAATTGAGATTTTGTGTCTGGCCTACGCACAATTACCCCATAATGTCAAAGTGGAAAGAGCTCAGGGGAAACAGCTCAGCCACCACCACGAGGCCAATGGTGACTTTAAAACCGTTACAGAGTTCATTGGCTGTGATAGGAGAAAACTGAGGATGTATCAACAACATTATAGTTACTCCACAATACTAACCTAAATGACAGAGTGAAAAGGAGGAAGCCTGTACAGAATAAAAATATTCCAAAACATGCATCCTGTTTGCAATAAGGCACTAAAGTAAAACTGAAAGAAATTAACTTTATGTCCTGAATACAAAGCACTATGTTTGGGGCAAATCCAGCAAAACACATCAGTATGTACCACTCTTCATATTTTCAAGCATGGTGGTGGCTGCATCATGTTATGGGTATGTTTGTCATCGGCAAGGACTAGGGAGTTTTTTAGGATAAAAATAAATGAAATAGCGCTAAGCACAGGCAAAATCCTAGAAGAAAACAGGGTTCAGTATGCTTTCCAAAAGACACTGGGAGACAAAGTCACCTTTCAGCAGGGCAATAACCTAAAACACTAGGCCAAATCTGCACTGGAGTTGCTTATCAAGACGACATTGAATGTTCCTGAGTGGCCTAGTTACAATTTTGACTTAAATCGGCTTGAAAATCTATGGAAAATGGCTGTCTAGCAATGATCAACAACCACCTTGACAGAGCTTGACATTTTTTTTGAAGAAAAATGTGCAAATATTGTACAATCCAGGTGTGCAAAGCTCTTAAACACTTACCCAGAAAGACTCACAACTCAAATCGCTGACAATGGTGACACAGGGTTGTGAATACTTATGTAAATGAGATATTTATGTTTTCCATTTGTCATTTAAGGGGTATTGTGTGTAACACAACAACATGTGGAATAAGTCAAGGGGTATGAATACTCCCTGAAGCCACTGTATACACTGAACAAAAACAAATGCAACAATTTTAGAGATTTTACCGAGTTACAGTTCAAATGAGGTAAATCAGTCAATTGAAATGAATTCATTAAGCTCTAATCTATGGAGTTCACATGATTGGGAATAAAGATATGCATCTGTTGAGCACAGATACCTGAAAAAAAGGTAGGAGCATGGATGAGAAACCAGTGATCTGATGTGACCACAATTTTTCTCGTGCATCTCCTTTGCATAGAATTGACCAGGCTGTTGATTGTGGTCTGTGGAATGTTTTCCCACTCCTCTTCTATGGCTGTGCGAAGTTGCTGGATATTGGTGGGAACTGGAACACGCTGTCGTACACGTCAATCAAGAATATCCGAAACATGCTCAGTGGGTGACATGTCTGCAGGCCATGGAAGAACTGGGACATTTTCAGTTACAAGGAATTGTTTACAGATCCTTGCGACATGGGGCCATGCATTATCATGCTGAAACATGAGGTGATGGTGGCGGACGAATTGGCACGACATTGGGCCTCAGGATCTCGTCCCGCCATCTCTGTCCATTCAAATTACCATCAATAAAATGCAATTGTGTTCGTTGTCCGTAGCTTCTGCTGGCCCATACCATAACCCCACCTCCACCATGGGGCACTAAGTTCACAATGTTAACGTCAGCAAACCACTCACAGAACGCCATACATGGTGTCTGCCATCTGCCCTGTACAGTTGAAATAGGGATTCATCCGTGAAGAGCACACTTCTCCAGCATGCCAGCGGCCGCCAAAGGTGAGCATTTGCCCACTGAAGTCGGTTTACGATACCAAACTGCAGTCAAGGCAAGACCCTGGTGAGGACGACGAGCACGCAGATGTGCTTCCCTGAGACAGTTCCTGACAGTTTATGCAGAAGTTATTTGGTTGTGCAAACCCACAGTTTAATCAGCTGTCTGGGTGGCTGGTCTCAGACGATCCCGCAGGTGAAGAAGCAGGATGTGGAGGCTGGCGTGATTACACGTGGTCTAGGCTGTGAGGCTGGTTGGACATACTGCCTAATTCCCTAAAATGACGATGGAAGAGGCTTATGGTAGATAAATTAACATTCAATCTTCTGGCAACAGCTCCGGTAGACATTCCTGCAGTCATTATGCAAATTGCCTACTCCCTTGAGACATCTGTGGCATTGTGTTGTATGACAAAACTGCACATTTTAGAGTGGCCGTTTATTGTTTCCCAGCACAAGGTGCACCTGCGTAATGATCATGCTGTTAAATCAGCTTCCTGATATGCCACACGTGTCATGTGGATGGATTATCTTGGCAAAGGAGAAATGCACACTAACAGGGATGTAAACAAAATGTGTGTGCAACATTTTAGAGAAATAAGCTTTTTGTGGGTCTGGAAAATATCTGAGATGTTTTTTATTTCAGCTCATAAAACATGGAACACATTACATCGTATTTTTGCTCAGAGTCATTCAAACTTTTTTCAACCAAGTTATCTCTCAGTACTGGTAATATATCTTATCGTTACTCAGTACTGGTACCCGTGTATATATCCAAGTTATCGTTACTCAGTACTCCCCGTTATATCCAAGTTATCGTTACTCAGTACTGGTACCCCGTATATATCCAAGTTATTACTCAGTACTGGTACCCCGTGTTATTCCAAGCTACTGGTACCCCGTGTATATATCCAAGTTATCGTTACTCAGTACTGGTACCCCGTCCAAGTTATCGTTACTCAGTACTGGTACCCCGTGTATATATCCAAGTTATCGTTACTCAGTACTGGTACCCCGTGTATATATCCAAGTTATCGTTACTCAGTACTGGTACCCGTATATATATCCAAGTTACTGGTACCCCGTTCAAATCTTACTCAGTACTGGTACCCCGTTATATATCCAACGTTACAGTACTGGTACCCCGTGTATATATCAAATGTCTTACTGGTACCCCGTAACAAGTTATCGTTACTCATAGTTTTGTCCAAGCACTCAGTCGGTACCGGACATCTACTTTGTGCATGACAAGTAATTTTTCCAACAATTGTTTACAGACAGATTATTTCACTGTATCACAAACCCTTTGGCATGAACGCCAAGCATCACGTTTGGAGGAAACCTTGCGCCATCCAAACCCTATGGTGAAGCATGGTGGTAGCAGCATCATGGTGAAGCATGGTGGTAGCAGCATCATGCTGTGGGGATGTTTTTCAGAGGCAGGGAGTGTGAGACTAGTCAGGATCAAGGCAAAGATGAATGGAGCAGAGAGATCAGAGCACGCAGGACCTCAGACTGGGGTGAAGGTTCACCTTTCAATAGGACAACAACCCTAAGCACACAGCCAAGACGACGCAGGAGTGGCTTCGGGACAAGTCTCAATGTCCTTGAGTGGTTCAGCCAGAGTCCGGACTTGAACCCGGTCGAACATCTCTGGAGAGACCTGAAAATAGCTGTGCAGCGACGCTCCCCATCCAACCTGACAGAGCTTGAGAGGATCTGCAGAGAAGAATGGGAGAAACTCCCCATCCAACCTGACAGAGCTTGAGAGGATCTGCAGAGAAGAATTGGAGAAACTCCCCATCCAATCTGACAGAGCTTGAGAGGATCTGCAGAGAAGAATGGGAGAAACTCCCCATCCAACCTGACAGAGCTTGAGAGGATCTGCAGAGAAGAATTGGAGAAACTCCCCATCCAACCTGACAGAGCTTGAGAGGATCTGCAGAGAAGAATTGGAGAAACTCCCCATCCAATCTGACAGAGCTTGAGAGGATCTGCAGAGAAGAATTGGAGAAACTCCAATTAGGAAAATAATCGTTTGTCACAGCAGGAAAATAATCCTACAGCAAAATGTGAATTACTATGTGGATTATAGTTAAATGGACATTTTTTGTATGGGTTGATACATTTTCCATTAGGGCAAATCAATTCTGACATTTTTAAGTGGAAATTTCAAAACTTTAGAAGCCTTTTTAAACCTTGAACACACAAGTTTGCATTTCCCACTGTGCATGAAAGTTCTCAGCAACAGAAGAGGGATCAAATTAAGATCCAACATCTGTATATAAGGAATAGGATGCCATTTGGGATGCAGCGAGAGACTCTACTGTATTGGTGGCACCATATTCCCTATATATTGCACTACTTTTGACCAAAGGGTGCCAATTGGGATGCAACAATAGCCAGGCATGCAGGCAGTCTCTTCCTGGTCTCATTTGCACAGCAACATGGCTACCTGCCAACGCAGCTTGTCCTGCTCTCTATGTAGGCTAAGGAAGCTACTACAACAGGAATTTAATCTCAGCCCAGACCTCCTCTGTATCTCCAGCAACAGTAGTGTGTACATACGTGCATGCACAAGTGTATTTGTGTGTGTGTTCGTCTATTTTCAAAATTCATGAAATTATCATTAATTTACTACAGTACTGCACTTTTGCTGACTGATCCAATCAAAACAACCATAAAAATAGAGCTGACCACATATGACCCCATCGGTCCAACTACCAGATTCCCGTCCAGGCGCTAAGGGAACACTTTGCCTCTAAATGTGCTCTATAGTCCATCAATCATTATCCTCTATACAAACACAGCATTCAGCAAAGAGTCTAAGGGTGTATCCGGTTAGGAAAACGAACCAACCAGCTGGACAGACCGAGAGATAAAGGGTCTTGTGTTGGAGTGGGTCATTCTAATCTAACGTGCACGAATACATTATTCAACAGACATTATTTCGGGCCAATACAAAGCGTTATCCATTTTTAGCCAGCTGTAATAAAGTAGCTTCTGTCCTCTTCATAGGTTTGGCACAAAGTGAAGAAGGGATATTGAGACTTTATAGGAGGAAGAGGAGGAAGAGGAGTGTGAAAGGATGTAGGCATCACAAAAACCTGGAAGAGGAGGACATCATGGTTCCTCTCTATCCCTCTTTTATTCTAATCTAGGCCTTCTTTTACAGGCTGCATGGGGACGAATCTGGCATTACTGAAAGCAGTGACCCTACTACTCCACTCCCCTGTCTTTCCCTGCTCCTCTGTTTACATACCCTGTGACCCGTGGTAGATTGAGTGACAGGTCTCCATTACTCCCTGCGGGGAGAGGAGTGGAAAAACCACATGACCAAATAGTCCAGTCAGTCAATCACAGATAGGAGGCGAAGAACACAGCACATTAGACATGTCTTTTTAAATAAAGTCCTCAACCTCCCCACATCACTCACCAACCAGCTAGTAGCACACCCTGCTTAAATCAGGGACACATATGATGCATTGTCCTCCTGCAAACCCAAAACACAACCTGTCACCCTGCCACTCCCTTCTGTTAGTGTCACATTTAGATGGAGCAGTCAGCTCCAGATACATCCCAAAGGATTATGGGAGTATTTACCACTTTACAGAGACCTGGCCACGTTAATCAGAGCTAGGGTTGCAAAGCTACCGGTAATTTACCAAGTTATTGGAATCTTCAGTAATTTTGGCAATTAACAGGAAATATGGCAATCTATGGTAACTTTGTTTATTTACACTTGAATAACTTTAAAAAAAATGTATTCATACAGTGCCTTCATAAAGTATTCACACCCCTTGACTTTTTATTGTGTTACAAAGTGGGATTAAAATAATGTAATTTTTCGTCAACGATCAACAAAATACTCTGATGTCAGTGTAAGAAAAACTCTTAACATTCGTAAACAACTAATTAAAAATAAAACACATATCTTCTTCTTGTCATAGATTTAAGCAGATTTAAGTCAAAACTGTAACTCGGCCACTCAGGAACATTCACTGTCTTCATGGTAAGCAGCTCCAGTGTAGATTTGGCCTTGTGTTTTAGGTTATTGTCCTGCTGAAAGGTGAATTAATCTCCCAGTGTCTGGTGGAAAGCAGAATAAACCAGGTTTTCCTCATGAATTTCGCCTGTTCTTAGCTCCATTCTGTTTCTTTTTATCCTGAAAAACTCCCCAGTCCTTCATGATTACAGGAATACCAATAACATGATGCAGCTCCACTATACTTGAAAATATGAGGAGTGGTGCTCAGTAATGTGTTGCATTAGATTTGCCCCAAACATAACACTTTGTATTCAGGACTAAAAGTGAATTGCTTTGACAGGTTTTTTGCAGTTTAAATTGAGTGCCTTGTTGCAAACAGGGTGCATGTTTTTATTCTATACAGGCTTCCTTCTTTTCGCTTTGTCATTTAGGTTAGTATTGTGGCGCAACTACAATAGTGTTCATCCATCCTCAGGTTTCTTCTATCACAGCCATTAAACTGTGTAACTGTTTTAAAGTCACCATTGGCCTCATGGTGAAATCACTGGGCGGTTTCCTTCCTCTCCAGCAACTGAGTTAGGATAGATGGCAGTGCCTTTCTATTGACAGGGTGTATTGATACACCACCAAAAGAGTCATTAATAACTGCACCAGGCTCAAAGGGATATTCAATGTCTACTTTTTTTTTTACCCATCTACCAATAGGTGTCCTTCTTTACGAGGCATTGGAAACCTCCCTGGTCTTTTGTATGTGTGTACAGAGGTGAGGTAGTCATTCAAAACTACTTAGAAACACTATCATTGCACAGAGAGTGAGTCCATGCAACTTATTGTGTCTTGTTGACCATTTGGTTCAAGAGAAAATAGCCTAATTAATGGCTTTATTTTCAATTAACTCAAAACTCTTCCACCTATAGATTTTTCCCCCCACATCTACCACCAGTTTGACGTCAAAACATAGACAACATATTTATCAATCAATCAAATGTAGTTATAAAGCCCTTCTTACATCAGCTGATGTCAAAGTGCTGTACAGAAAAGCAGCCGAAAATCCCAAACAGCAAGCAATACAGGTGTTGAAGCACGGTGGCTCGAAAAGGCCAGAACCTAGGAAGAAACCTAGAGAGGAACCAGGCTATGAGGGGTGGCCAGTCCTCTTCTGGCTGTGCCGGGTAGAGAGGAACCAGGCTATGAGGGGTGGCCAGTCCTCTTCTGGCTGTGCCGGGTGGAGATTATAACAGAACATGGCCAAGATGTTCAAATGTTCATAGATGACCAGCAGGGTCAAACAATAATACATCACAGTGGTTGTAGAGGGTGCAACAGGTCAGCACCTCAGGAGTAAACGTCAGTTGGCTTTTCATAGCCGATCATTCAGAGTATCTCTACCGCTCCTGCTGTCTCTAGAGAGTTGAAAACAGGTCTGGGACACAGGTCAGGGTTCCATAGCCGCAGAACAGTTGAAACTGGAGCAGCAGCACGATCAGATGGACTGGGGACAGCAGGGAATCATCACAAGGCTTGACACACATATCTATATCATGCTGAAACCCTCATATTTACAATCATGTTTTACAGCTTTGTAATTCTGTTTTAATAACTGCATAAATTGTACATGTGATAAGGTCACAGAGGGCCAGAAATCATTACAGACAACTGTGATAATCTGAAGCACCCCAAAAGGTCAGCACGTGGTGTCACTGAGAGACGGAATTTGGCTGTTGTCCCATTAGCCGAGCTGTTTGCAATCCATCCTTCAAGCCTTGTGTTGTGTCACTCACTCTCACAAAGAAAGGTTCAGAGAGAATGTCCCCTCAGAACACATTGTTTTGGAAGGAATGTCACAAAGACTATGGTCTTGTAAACGTTGGAGATGTAGGCTGAGGGAAAACCAAACAACCCCCTCCCCGCCAAAGGAAAGTGTTAAACAAATATGAGATTTGAAGTAGCCACCCTTTGCCTTGACAGCTTTGCACACTCTTGACATTCTCTCAACCAGCTTCATGAGATAGTCACCTGGAATGCACTTCGATTAACAGGTGTGCCTTGTTAAAAGTTAATTTGTGGAATTTCTTCCCTTCTTAATGCGTTTGAGCCAATAAGTTGTGTTGTGACAAGGTATGGGGGTATACAGAAGATAGGCCTATTTGGTAAAAGACCAAGTCCATATTAAAGGCAAGAACAGCTCAAATAAGCAAAGAGAAATGACAGTCCATTATTACTTTCAGACATGGTCAGTCACTCTGGAAAATGTTTATACATTTGAAAGTTTCTTCAAGTGCAGTCGCAAAAAAACATCAAGTGCTATGATGAAACTGGCTCTCATGAAGACCGCCACAGGAAAGGAAGACCCAGAGTTACCTCTGCTGCAGAAGATAAGTTCATTAGAGTTAGCAGCCTCAGAAATTACAGCCCAAATAAATGCTTCAGAGTTCAAGTAACATCAACTGTTCAGAGGAGACTGCGTGAATCAGGCCTTCATGGTCAAATAGCTGTAAAGAAACCACTACTAAACGACACCAATAATAATAATAAGAAAATGATTGACAATACATTTTACATGCTGTT
Source organism: Oncorhynchus keta (assembly GCF_023373465.1). Lineage (NCBI taxonomy): Eukaryota > Metazoa > Chordata > Actinopteri > Salmoniformes > Salmonidae > Oncorhynchus > Oncorhynchus keta. The sequence continues at coordinate 3,597,839 of NC_068446.1, forward strand.
GTGCAAATGGAATAGACAACAGGTTGAAATTATAGGCAATTAGCAAGACACCCCCAATAAAGGAGTGGTTCTGCAGGTGGTGACCACAGACCAGTTCCTATGCTTCCTGGCTGATGTTTGGTCACTTTTGAATGCTGGCGGTGCTTTCACTCTAGTGGTAGCATGAGACGGAGTCTCCAACCCACACAAGTGGCTCAGGTAGTGCAGCTCATCACAGGTGGGGGTTGAGCTAACATCCCAAAACTGTGCAGGACGTTTGGCATTTGCCAGAGAACACCAAGATTGGCAAATTCGCCACTGGCGCCCTGTGCTCTTCACAGATGAAAGCAGGTTCACACTGAGCACATGTGACAGACATGACAGAGTCTGGAGACGCCGTGGAGAACGTTCTGCTGCCTGCAACATCCTCCAGCATGACCGGTTTGGCGGTGGGTCAGTCATGGTGTGGGATGGCATTTCTTTGGGGGGCCGCACAGCCCTCCATGTGCTCGCCAGAGGTAGCCTGACTGCCATTAGGTACCGAGATGAGATCCTCAGACCCCTTGTGAGACCATATGCTGGTGCGGTTGGCCCTGGGTTCCTCCTCATGCAAGACAATGCTAGACCTCATGTGGCTAGAGTGTGTCAGCAGTGCCTGCAAGAGGAAGGCATTGATGCTATGGACTGGCCCGTTCCCCAGACCTGAATCCAATTGAGCACATCTGGGACATCATGTCTTGCTCCATCCACCAACGCCACGAGGCACCACAGACTGTCCAGGAGTTGGCGGATGCTTTAGTCCAGGTCTGGGAGGAGATCCCTCAGGAGACCATCCGCCACCTCATCAGGAGCATGCCCGGACGTTGTAGGGAGGTCATACAGGCATGTGGAGGCCACACACACTACTGAGCCTCATGTTGACTTGTTTTAAGGACATTACATCAAAGTTGGATCAGCCTGTAGTGTGGTTTTCCACTTTAATTTTGAGTGTGACTCCAAATCCAGACCTCCATAGGTTGATAAATTTGATTTCCATTGATAATTTGTGATTTTGTTGTCAGCACATTCAACTATGTAAAGAAAAAAGTATTTAATAATAATATTTTATTCATTCAGATCTAGGATGTGTTATTTTAGTGTTCCCTTTATTTTTTTGAGCAGTGTATATTATCAAAATCTGTTTTTTGGCAGAAATGCCTTAACAAAAGTGTATGCCATCTGTAAATACGAATACAATTGTTAGATTATGAACATAGTTGGTTTAGCATATTGTGTCTATAAAATGAGCTGCTCGTTATGCGTAGATAATCCTTTCTACTGCATTTTTTAAAAAACATAACGTTAGCCATGGAGAACTGCAAATATGTTGCTACTGCTCTCAATAACATTGCTGCCCTGAATTTATAAGTCGCTATGGACAAAGGTCAGAGGGGAAAAGTTGTGATGGACTACTTTCTGGAGGACGATCGTGCCATGCGGACTCTCTCTGAATCAGACAATGAGGAAATCCCTGATTTAGGTAAAGACATCTTTTGTGGTTTGAACCTATTTGGTTAACTTTCGCTAGCTATGACAATGGGTGTGCATTGCAAGTTAAATCTTGCTGTTAGCTAGCCAGCTGAAGTTTGATGGCTGGCTTGCTAGCTAACATGGTTCATACACAATCTCAGAATGCCATTTCACATCTATTGTATAATAATGCTCAAATATTTGTATATGGAGTTCGTCTTTCAGCATCAGAAGAACACACCTGACTCTCCTCTACCAGTCATACAAGGAGAATGGTCTAATGTCTCCCATCAAAAAGAGAGCTGGCCCAAGCAAGCACTGATTACAACTGAAGCACTTGTAGCAAGTGGTGAACTTCAACAACTACACAGAGGATAATGCAATTGCATTACCAGAGGTATGTGTAGTTGGGCTCTCTTCCTTCAGGAATCTGTGGAGAAAAGTGCTGCCCCACATCTCAAGCACTAAGCCCAGTACAGACCTGTGCTTGCAGTGCCAGAGGTTTAACTATCAGGTATTCAGATCTGCTAGAAACTGTTGAGTCAGCCAAGCTGAGGAAGCAAGAGCAGCATCTCCTGCTTGTTCAGAGTGAGTGGTCTGTCTACCAGAAGATGGTCGTTGACTGCAATACCACCTGTCAAGACCTGCAGTTGTCTCTGGGGCCCCTACTGAACCAGCAAACAAAGACATCAGGATGCATTACAGCTATGATTTTGCCCAACAAGTAACATTTCCTCCTTTATACTGATTAATTGGAACTACCCACCCCAGATTCTGGAAAATTGTCATCAACTACACTAATTAGCATAGCGCAACGGCCAAATAATCTTACTAGAAAATATTAATATTCATGAAATCACAAGTGAAATATAGCGAAACCCAGCTTAGCCTTTTGTTAATCACCCTGTCGTCTCAGATTTTGAAATTATGCTTTACAGCGAAAGCAAGACAAGCGTTTGTGTAAGTTTATCGATAGCCTAGAATAGCATTATGTCCAGCTAGCAGCAGGAAGCTTGGTCACGAAAATCAGAAAAGCAATCAAATTAACAGTTTACCTTTGATCTTCTGATGTTTTCACTGACGAGACTTCCAATTAGACAGCAAATGGTCCTTTTGTTCAATAAAGATTATTTTTATACCCAAAATACCTCCATTTGTTTGTCACGTTATGTTGAGAAATCCACCGGAAATAGCGGTCACGAAAACGGCAATTTTTTTCTCCAAATTATATCCATAATATCGACAGAAACATGGCAAACGTTTTTTATAATCAATCCTCAAGGTGTTTTTCAAATATCTATTCGATAATATATCAACCAGGACAATTGGCTTTTCAGTAGGAGCGAGAGGAAAAATGACTACCTCTGTCTTTTACGCAAGAATCACTCTGCGAGGCCTCAGCTGGCCACTTGCGCAACGTAGTCATTTACGCTAATTCTTCAACATAAAGGCGTGAAACTATGTCAAAATGCTAATGATAAATGCATAGTCATCTAGCAAAGGCAGCAGCGCAATCATCAACTACATGCACCATTTCTTCACCAACTACGGAGTTTTTGGAAAGACGTGTGGACCTGAATTGTGATAACTGCAGTGGCCAAAACAATAACAAGTTTGTGCTCTGGTATTGTGCCTGAGTAAACATCATGTAATATTCATAAAATGTTTTAATCTGGAAACTTTCTGTTCACCTGGAACTTTCCCTTATTGTAGTCTACTGCCACTCTTAGTCTTAATTATTACTACACTACTCACTGTTTAGCACACGACGTTACATTTGAATCCTTAAAAATATGGGTGGGGCTGGCTTAAGAGGGTGAGGACAATAGGTAGCCCTAGAATTCTTATCGAGCGTGTTCTTTACCTGTAGCCGTGGCTCTGCTGGAAAGGGTTGGCCACTCCTGAGGTTTGCACGCGGGCAGCATCTGCCTTTGCAGATGTAGAGACGGCCCCATGCAACGCATGGCAATCCCCTGCTGACTCCGCTCTCCACCTCCGCCACCCATGCTCTCCCCCACACCCTCCAGGTTAGGGCTGCATCCCTCCAGGGCCCGCAGGACCCCAACCTCCTCTCCCCTGCTGGGCCTCCTCTGGGTCTGGTGGACGTGAGGATCGTGGGGCTGTGTCTGGACCATCAGCCTGACCTGGGGGGTGGGAGTGGGTCTGTGGCTGTGGCTGTGGTGCAGCTCTGGTTCCTCATCCTCGGGGATGGGGTTGTACCAGATCTCCCCCTCATCGTCCGCATCATTCTCCTCAGTCGGTTCCACACACCTGGAACGAGGCGCCACACAGGCGTGGCCCATTCTAACGAGGGGCAGGTGTAGGTGGAATGGGTGGGATAGGGTTGGCCCGGGAGGGTTTAGGTTCTCTGGGGAGGGGCTAAGAGGGGAGAGTGGAGCTTTTCCGTGTCCATTGTATTCCTCTGCTCCCAGAAGGTACTGGGGTTCGTCTGTGGCGTGACACGGCCTCCCAGAGCTCTGCTGGAGCCAGTTACGTTTCTTGGAGACGGTGATGGTGTTGAGCGGGGGTCTCCATAGCGACGTCTCGACAGCCTTGCCCCCGCCCACATCAAGGGCGTTGGAGAAGGAGGAGTGGTCATTTTCTATCAGAGCTGCAGAGAGAGCGAGAGAGAGAGAGAGAGAGAGAGAGAGACATGTGTCAGACTGTAGAGCAGGAGAGACTGAGGCTGCATCTGAAATGGCATCCCATTGTCTGGTCAAAAGTAGTGCACTATGTAGAGAAAAGGGTGCCATTTTGGACGCATTCTAACACTAGTATCTCACGCGACCATCTGTTTACCTGTGCCTCTTCATACAGGAGCCCTAACACACAAAGAGACATCCAGGCAACTATCACTGTGGAAATTGTGGAGGCTGTTTTATAACCCTTATCACCACCTGTTGAATCATAGCCTCCCACTTGTTTCCTAAACCCAACATTTGATTAAATGATTCTATTTGCTTTGGGAGGATAACATTGTGTCTTTTCTCTTTCACACTCAACCACAAACACACTATTCGAAAACCAAACACGCCATCTCTCCTCACGGCTGTATTTCCCTTCTGACAGTCAGAATGAAATGGGTGTTTTGTCAATATCCTCTTCTGTTCTATATTTTGCCCAAACAAATGTTTTAATTACGACGCTACAGGCCCTGTACCGTACTGGCACATTTCGCTCCAATGACTTCCCATCTCGGAAATGTCTGCTTGGGGAATGTGCAAGCTCAAACCGAACAGGCGATTACAAAGGGAGACGGGAATAGAGTGAGACCCCCTCAAACACTCTACACTCCTCAAACAGAGCAGAAAGAAAATCAGAAAAAACCCCGCCGCCATGACAGCTGTGAAAATAGAAGAACGAGGGATCAAGAGGAGGAGATGGAGGGATGAGAATCATGACAGCTGTGAAAATAGAAGAGCGAGGGATCAAGAGGAGGAGATGGAGGGATGAGAATCATGACAGCTGTGAAAATAGAAGAGCGAGGGATCAAGAGGAGGAGATGGAGGGATGAGAATCATGACAGCTGTGAAAATAGAAGAGCGAGGGATCAAGAGGAGGAGATGGAGGGATGAGAATCATGACAGCTGTGAAAATAGAAGAACGAGGGATCAAGAGGAGGAGATGGAGGGATGAGAATCATGACAGCTGTGAAAATAGAAGAGTGAGGGATCAAGAGGAGATGGAGGGATGAGAATCATGACAGCTGTGAAAATAGAAGAACGGGGATCAAGAGGAGGAGATGGAGGGATGAGAATCATGACAGCTGTGAAAATAGAAGAGCGAGGGATCAAGAGGAGGAGATGGAGGGATGAGAATCATGACAGCTGTGAAAATAGAAGAGCGAGGGATCAAGAGGAGGAGATGGAGGGATGAGAATCATGACAGCTGTGAAAATAGAAGAGTGAGGGATCAAGAGGAGATGGAGGGATGAGAATCATGACAGCTGTGAAAATAGAAGAACGGGGATCAAGAGGAGGAGATGGAGGGATGAGAATCATGACAGCTGTGAAAATAGAAGAGCGAGGGATCAAGAGGAGGAGATGGAGGGATGAGAATCATGACAGCTGTGAAAATAGAAGAGTGAGGGATCAAGAGGAGGAGATGGAGGGATGAGAATCATGACAGCTGTGAAAATAGAAGAGCGAGGGATCAAGAGGAGGAGATGGAGGGATGAGAATCATGACAGCTGTGAAAATAGAAGAGCGAGGGATCAAGAGGAGGAGATGGAGGGATGAGAATCATGACAGCTGTGAAAATAGAAGAGTGAGGGATCAAGAGGAGGAGATGGAGGTTTGAGAATCATGACAGCTGTGAAAATAGAAGAGCGAGGGATCAAGAGGAGGAGATGGAGGGATGAGAATCATGACAGCTGTGAAAATAGAAGAGCGAGGGATCAAGAGGAGGAGATGGAGGGATGAGAATCATGACAGCTGTGAAAATAGAAGAGCGAGGGATCAAGAGGAGAGATGGAGGGATGAGAATCATGACAGCTGTGAAAATAGAAGAGCAATCAAGAGGAGGAGATGGAGGGATGAGAACCATGACAGCTGAAAATAGAAGAACGACCAAGAGGAGGAGATGGAGGGATGAGAATCATGACAGCTGTGAAAATAGAAGAGCGAGGGATCAAGAGGAGGGGATGGAGGGATGAGAATCATGACAGCTGTGAAAATAGAAGAGCGAGGGATCAAGAGGAGGAGATGGAGGGATGAGAATCATGACATCTGTGAAAATAGAGCGAGGGATCAAGAGGAGGAGATGGAGGGATGAGAATCATGGTTGGGGCAGTTGAAATATACTTAACAAATATATTAAACACAACCATTTCAAAGATTTTACCGAGTTACAGTTCATCTGTTGGTCACAGATACCCCCAAAAGAAAAGGTTGTGGATCAGAGAACCAGTCAGTATCTGGTGTGACCATTTGCCTCATGCAGAACAACACATCTCCTTCGCATAGAGTTGATCAGGATGTTGATTGTGGCCTGTGGAATGATGTCCCACTCCTCGTCAATGGCTGTGTGAAAGTTGCTAGATATTGGCAGGAACTGGCAGAGCACCCAAAAACACTCAATGGGTGACATGGATATTGGTGGGAACTGGAACCCGCTGTTGTATACGTCGATCCAGAGCATCCCAAACATGCTTGATGCGTGTCATGTCTGGTGAGTATGCAGGCCATGGAGGAACTGGGACATTTTCAACTTCCACTAATTGTGTACAGATCCTTGTGACATGGGGCCGTGCATTATCACGCTAAAACATGAGGTGATGGCAGCGGATGAATGGCACAACAATGAGCCTCAGCATCTCTTGGACTAGTAACCTGAAGGTTGCAAGTTCAAACCCCCGAGCTGACAAGGTACAAATCTGTCGTTCTGCACCTGAACAGGCAGTTAACCCACTGTTCCTAGGCCGTCATTGAAAATAAGAATTTGTTCTTAACTGACTTGCCTGGTTAAATAAAGGTAAATTTAAAAAATAAATAAAAATAAATGGTATCTCTGTGCATTCAAATTGCCATCAATAAAATACAATTGTGTTTATTGTTCATAGATTATGCCTGCCAATACCATAACCCCACCGCCACCATGGGGCACTCAGTTCACATCGTTGACATCAGCAAACCGCTTGCCCACACGACACCATAAACGTGATCTGCGGTTGTGAGGCCAGATGGACGTACTGCCAAATGCTCAAAAACGACGTTGGAGGCGGCTTATGGTAGAGAAATTAACATTTAATTATCTGGCAATAGCTCTGGTGGACATTCCTGCAGTAAGAATGCCAATTGCATGCCTCCTCAAAACTTGAGAGATATGTGGCATTGTATTGTGTGGAAAAACTTTTGAGGGATCTTTTATTGTCCCCAGCACAAGGTGTTCAATCAGCCGCTTGATATGCCACACCTGTCAGGTGGATGGATTATCTTCGCAAAGGAGAAATGGTCACCAACAGGGATGTAGACAAGTTTGTGCACCAAATTTGAGAGAAATAAGCTTTGTGTGTATGAAACAATACCGGGGATCCTTTATTTCAGCTCATGAAACATGGGACCAACACTTTACATGTTGCGTTATAATTTTTTGTTCAGTGTAAGTACAGCCAGTGGCAATACGAACATAAATCGGAACTGATGAAAGGTGGCTTCTGGTTTGATATTCCTCAAAGGGTTCAGAGAGTTACATCCCCATTCAACGCAACAAGAGAAGGGGTGTCCGTCTGTACAGCTCGCAGCTCTGTGTGTACACTTTACCTAGCAGATCGTAAAAAGACTCTTTCAAGTCACAAAGTAATTAACCCTGCAAATCATGCAAAGATTGTCTGTCTGACAGGTCCTGTTTTTCTGCTGGGAGTGTTGACAAGCCATGGGCTGATGAGCAGATGCTGCCTGCTGGGAGAGAAAGAGAAAAACCGACCAGCTGGATCTGAGCGGGCTGGATCCTGCTGCTACGCACATGGCTGGGCAGTCTTCTCCTCTCTCAGCCTAGATGAGCTCTCCACAGGACACGCTAATGACAAGTTCTCGTTTCCTTAAGGAAACAGATTTCATGTCAGCCAGTCTACAACCACCAAATAACAGACTGGCTGCCGAGAGTATTTCACTTATAAAACAAAAATACATACACTACCGTTCAAAAGTTTGGGGTCACTTGATTCTGGCCATTTTGGGCCTGTAATCGAACCCACAAATGCTGATGCTCCAGATGCTCAACTAGTCTAATGAAGGCCAGCTTTATTGCTTCTTTATTAATCAGAACAGCAGTTTTTAGTTGTACTAACAATTGCAAAAGGGTTTTCTAATGATCAATTAGCCTTTTACAATTATAAAAACTTGTATTAGCTAACACAATGTGCCATTGGAACACGGGAGTGATGGTTGCTGATAATGGACCTCTGTACCCCTATGTAGATATTCCATAAAAAAAATAAAAGCCGTTTCCAGCTACAATAGTCATTTACAACATTGCCAAAAAAAATGGCTTCCCTTTCAAAAACAAAGACATTTCTAAGTGACCCCAAACTTTTGAATGGTAGTGTAGAGTCCAGGGCTGGGTGTTTGGATGTCATAAGGTGAATGCACCAATTTGTAAGTCGCTCTGGATAAGAGCGTCTGCTAAATGACTTAAATGTAAATGTAAATGTTTGTGTGTGTCAGAATACATTGCTTTCCATTTCTTTTTAACCAGTACAATCAGGAATTTTAAGAAAACAGATATGACGTGGCCTGTAAAGTTGCGTAAATTGGCTAGCTATTCTGAGTTCTCTAGATTGAGACTAAGATGCTTTTTGTGAGTATGTTTGTGTGCGTGCGTGGACTTCATGGTGAGAGACTCGAGCTCCAATGGGATAACGTCCCTGAATTTGTATTGATTTATTTTTTAATTAAACCTCTGAGCTTAGGCTTGGGTTTCCACTTCTCACATCGACTGACTGCATTTTATTAACTCTTAAAAGAAAGCAACTGTTGACTTTGGAATAATTGCTGCCGTCTACACGACCCAAATCCCTTCAACCGAGCCTTAAAGTGTAAAGTGTGGTCCTTCTGTAGCTCAGTTGGTAGAGCATGGCGCTTGTAATGCCAGGGTAGTGGGTTCGATCCCCGGGACCACCCATACGTAGAATGTATGCACACATGACTGTAAGTCGCTTTGGATAAAAGCGTCTGCTAAATGGCATATTTTTTTTTTTAAAGTTCCTCTCACCATAACAGATGGTTTTTTAGGAGTTATTGAATAATTTCATGCTTCCTGAGAAAAAAATATTCCTGTGACTCTCAGTCCCCCTTACAGAGGCCTACAAAAAAGGTGGCCGCCCCCAGGCCCGACAGTTGCCCATCCCTGGTTTGAATAGAAGCCACTCCATAATAGGGCTGACCCTATTTAGTCGATGGTCGATTGTTTGGTCAATAGGCTGCTGATTGACCGAGATTTCTTTAGTCGAGCAGTAGCAAAAAATAAATAAATATATTATATATATATATATCAGTCAAAAGTTTGGAGACACCTACTCATTGCCAGATTTCTTTATTTTTCCTATTTTCTACATTGTAGAATAATAGTGAAAACATAAACTATCCGTACATTTTTTGGACGTTCCCACTGTGTAAACACATTGCAAATAGACTCCTGATAAAGTTGGGTAGCTGATATTCAGTGCTTAAATAGCCATATTTTTATTTATTTATTTTTATTTTACCTTTATTTAACCAGGCAAGTCAGTTAAGAACAGATTCTTATTTTCAATGACGGCCTAGGAACAGTGGGTTAGCTGCCTGTTCAGGGGCAGAACGACAGATTTGTACCTTGTCAGCTCGGGGGTTTGAACTCGCAACCTTCCGGTTACTAGTCCAACGCTCTAACCACCAGGCTACGCTGCCGCCCCATATTGATTAGTCACAGGAATCAAGACTAACAAAGCCAATGCAATGGCATATTTTACAAAAGGTGGACCTACCACATGGATGGGCTACACCCTAGTAAGCAGGAGCAGAATTATTTTGGATGTGTTTTTTTTTTCATCCTGTCTGCACATTGTTTTTTTGGTGTTTTACAAACGGTAGGCTTACCGCATACAAAAAACTCAACTTCAGGCAATGACGTAGGCTACACCTTAGTAAGCATGGACTGACATCGATGCCTTTTAGACATCATTTTTGGTACAGTTCCGGACTGGCCTTGATTTCCACATCCACAGACATCACTTTTTGGTCCGACCAAATCTGAACTAATCATTAATGTCTATGTTTGGTTCAGATTTGGTGCGGTCCAGACAGGCCTTAATTTCAATGTCCACAGACATGGATTTTTGGTCTGGTCCGGCTGGTCCAGACAGGCCTTAATGGTCTGGTCCGGCTGGTCCAGACAGGCCTTAATGGTCTGGTCCGGCTGGTCCAGACAGGCCTTAATGGTCTGGTCCGGCTGGTCCAGACAGGCCTTAATGGTCTGGTCCGGCTGGTCCAGACAGGCCTTAATGGTCTGGTCCGGCTGGTCCAGACAGGCCTTAATGGTCTGGTCCGGCTGGTCCAGACAGGCCTTAATGGTCTGGTCCGGCTGGTCCAGACAGGCCTTAATGGTCTGGTCCGGCTGGTCCAGACAGGCCTTAATGGTCTGGTCCGTCTGGTCCAGACAGGCCTTAATGGTCTGGTCCGGCTGGTCCAGACAGGCCTTAATGGTCTGGTCCGGCTGGTCCAGACAGGCCTTAATGGTCTGGTCCGGCTGGTCCAGACAGGCCTTAATGGTCTGGTCCGGCTGGTCCAGACAGGCCTTAATGGTCTGGTCCGTCTGGTCCAGACAGGCCTTAATGGTCTGGTCCGGCTGGTCCAGACAGGCCTTAATGGTCTGGTCCGGCTGGTCCAGACAGGCCTTAATGGTCTGGTCCGGCTGGTCCAGACAGGCCTTAATGGTCTGGTCCGGCTGGTCCAGACAGGCCTTAATGGTCTGGTCCGGCTGGTCCAGACCAGACAAAATCTGAACCATCATAGATGTTTATGTTTGGTTCAGATTTTGTCCAGTCTGGACCAGACTTGATTTGGTCCAAACATAGACGTCTATAAATGACTTTATTTTTCATTCGGAACCAAAAATAAGCCTGATTTCAACACCTGGAAATGCATATTTTTCAACATTCAGAAAATATACCTTTTCAGCTTCCTGGACAATATATTTAAAACATATGGAAAATACCATTTCACCTTTCATCCAGAAGCTAAATTGGACCTAACGTCAACATCTGGAAATTACGTATTTTGTTTACGGGGACTATTCTAGTTTTGCGGGGGCAACGTTTTTTGGTCTCACCTATGGCAGCAGAATGGCAAAGATCAGCCCTGGCTATAGGTCAGGCACTATTGTGCCCTATTCAGACAGGATTTGTTTTTCCGGGGGAGGTCGGGTAATGTAATTATGTGCACGAGCATAAAACACCACATCTGTCATTTTTGTCACATCCGAATCTGCCACGTTAGTAATTCGGTAAACACGTTGATGTTCTGTGGTGATCGCTGCAGCAGTGAGACAACGGGTGCTAGTCACAGTCACTCGCTATCTTTATTTTTTAAACACAGCGCAGCAAGTCTGTGCCTGGCCCAGCACAATCAAATCAATTGCTGGTCAGACACCCTCAAGTCATTTGTGTGTCTTAATTATGTGTGCTTAAAGCATCAGACAAACTCAGTGAATATAGTTGCTTAAAACACATAGGATGTGTCAATATATGGAAAAATACATGTCCAAACATGTCGACCAATCAAATGAACAGACAGCCCTACTTCATAATACACTCTTATCTCCATACGGGAACACACATACATTAAAGAGGGAACCACTTCAATTCAAAAAGTCTGACTTTGCACACTTCAAGGATACCAAAAATCTCGCCACATTATATTTACTACAACTAAGCAAGGAGCACGCCAGGAATCTGTTTACAGTGAGCGAGCCAGCAGTGTGTTAGTATTAGCTCAGCTTAAGCTCATGTCCTCTTGGAAGGGATGGTGTGTTTACTTTAGCTTGTGCTAAGTTTAGGGACTGGCCTGTTAGCTTTAGCAGGTGCTGAGTTTAGGGACTGGCCTGTTAGCTTTAGCAGGTGCTGAGTTTAGGGACTGGCCTGTTAGCTTTAGCAGGTGCTGAGTTTAGGGACTGGCCTGTTAGCTTTAGCAGGTGCTAAGTTTAGGGACTGGCCTGTTAGCTTTAGCAGGTGCTAAGTTTAGGGACTGGCCTGTTAGCTTTAGCAGGTGCTGAGTTTTGGGAGGGACTGGCCTGTTAGGGACTGGCCTGTTAGGCAGGTGCTGAGTTTAGGGACTTTAGCAGGTGCTAAGTTTAGGGACTGGCCTGTTAGCTTTAGCAGGTGCTAAGTTTAGGGACTGGCCTGTTAGCTTTAGCAGGTGCTGAGTTTTGGGACTGGCCTGTTAGCTTTAGCAGGTGCTAAGTTTAGGGACTGGCCTGTTAGCTTTAGCAGGTGCTAAGTTTAGGGACTGGCCTGTTAGCTTTAGCAGGTGCTGAGTTTTGGGACTGGCCTGTTAGCTTTAGCAGGTGCTAAGTTTAGGGACTGGCCTGTTAGCTTTAGATTGTGCTAAGTTTAGGGACGGGCCTGTTAGCTTTAGCAGGTGCTGAGTAAAGGAGATGTCCTGTTAGATTTAGCAGGTGCTGAGTAAAGGAGATGTCCTGTTAGATTTAGCAGGTGCTGACTAAAGTTCCATGAAAAGAGTGCATTTTGTGTCTCTGATATTTAAATGTTTTATATGAATAAAGACTTGCTAAAGTGTCAATTCAGACATGTAGATTCTTTTTTGGCACGGTTACAGTCAACCTGTTACTTTATTAAGGAACTTAATATAATATTTGTTTAATTGAACCTTGAGACAGGAAAGTGTTTTTCATTAAGTTGTTCTTTATGACAGAATGTTAAAAATCAGGTGAAGTAGAACAGGTTTTTCTCATTTAACAGGATTCTAGACTGCGAGCGTACAGGCACATTTTGCGACGGTTTGACTTAAAGAATAACTCATAGACTCCAGCCACCCAACCAACCCACAGACTGTGCTCTCTGCTATCGCATGGCAGTGGAGTAAAGTACTTCATTACAAATACTTTAAAGTTCTACTTGTTGTTTTTTGGGGTATGTGACAACTTTTACTTAACTACACCCCTAAAAGAAAATGATGTACTTTACGCCATACATTTTCCCTGATACTCAAAAGTACTTTTGAATGACGATTGTCAAATGAATGCACTTATCAAGAGAACATCCCTGGTCATCCCTATTGCCTCTGATCTGTCGGACTCACTAAACACAAATGCTTCATTTATACATTGTGTTGGAGTGTGCCCTTAGGACTTAGGTTAATAGTTGGGTGATAAAAAGACAAAATGCCCTTATGTTGATGACTTTTTGCAAATCCAATTAGTTTTCCACATTGATTAAATGTCATCACATAGATTTTTGGGGTTGAAATGACGTGGAAATAACATTGATTAACCAGATTTTTCCCAGAGGGGTATTCTGAGTTGGCCTACTGTATGTTATCTGGCTATGCACCATGCCAATGGCAGCATAGGCTAGTTAATTTAGCAGACAAGATATGCTTATAAAATCCATGCCATTATTTCATATTATATGATTTTAAAGTAAGAAGAATATAACTGAACATAAATGAATAAAATAGAAAGGATATTGTTTAGACGTCGACCGATTATGATTTTTAAACGCCAATACCGATACCGATTATTGGAGGACCAAAAAAGTCGATACCGATTAATCGGCCAATTTTTTAAAATGTATTTATTTATTTGTAATAATGACAATAACAACAATACTGAATGAACACTTTTAGTTTAACCTAATATAATACGTCAATAAAATCAAATTAACAAATAAATAATCAAACATATTTAATTTGGTTTAAATAATGCAAAAACAAAATGTTGGAGAAGAAAGTCAAAATGCAATATGTGCCATGTAAAAAAGCTAACGTTTCAGTTCCTTGCTCAGAACATGAGAACATATGAAAGCTGGTGGTTCCTTTTAACATGAGTCTTCAATATTCCCAGGTAAGAAGTTTTAGGGTGTACTTATTATAGGAATTATAGGACTATTTCCTCTATACCATTTGTATTTCATATACCTTTGACTATTGGATGTTCTTATAGGCACTTTAGTATTGCCAGTGTAACAGTATAGTCTCCTCGCCCCTACCTGGGCTCGAACCAGGAACACATCGACAACAGTCACCCACAAAGCATCGTTACCCATCGCTCCACAAAAGCCGCAGCCCTTGCAGAGCAAGGAGAGCAACTACTTCAAGGTCTCAGAGCGAGTGACGTCACCGATTAAAACACTATTAGCGCGCACCTCGCTCACAAGCTCGGTAGTTGATAGGCTTGAAGTCATAAACAGCTCAATGCTTGAAGCACGGCGGAGAGCTGCTGTCAAACGCACTAAAGTGCTGTTTGAATGAATGCTTACGAGCCTGCTGCTGCCTAACACCGCTCAGTCAGACTGCTCTATCAAATATCAAATCATAGACTTAATTATAACATAATAACACACAGAAATACGAGCCGTAGGTCATTAATATGGTCAAATCCGGAGACTATCATTTCGAAAACAAAACGTTTATTCTTTCAGTGAAATACGGAACCGTTCCGCATTTTATCTAACGGGTGGCATCCATAAGTCTAAATATTCTTGTTACATTGCACAACCTTCAATGTTATGTCATAATTACATAAAATTCTGGCAGATTAGTTCGCAACGAGCCAGGCGGCCCAAACTGTTGCATATAACCTGACGCAAGAGAAGCAGCCAAAGGCATTGATGTTTATGGTTAGGTACATTCGTGCAACGATTGTGCTTTTTTTGCGAATGCGCTTTTGTTTAATCATCCCCTTCAACACAGTTCGCAACGAGCCAGGCGGCCCAAACTGCTGCATATACCCTGACTCTGTTGCACAGAACGCAAGAGAAGTGAAACAATTTCCCTAGTTAAAAGAAATTCTTGTTAGCAGGCAATATTAACTAAATATGCAGGTTTAAAAATATATACTTGTGTATTGATTTTAAGAAAGGCGTTGATGTTTATGGTTAGGCACACATTGGTGCAACGACAGTGCTTTTTTCGCGAATGCGCTTGTTAAATCACTCGTTTGGCAAAGTAGGAGTGGAGCAATGTGCTTAATATTAGCAGCTGAGAAATAAATAGAGTAGCGGAAGCAGGCTGGGATCATCCTCTTTTTAGTGGCTACTATCATATTCTGTAGCTGAAGGTAATGTGCCAGACTTTTCATTATTAATAAATGGCTATACAAAATCAAATGAACTACAACTGTAGGCTAACTATACTCTGTAAGCCGCTCTACACAATGAATGATCCAACAACGTCACCTAGATATTCTCTCCCTGGCTCATGGATATAAAGTTTGAATAAGGTAACCAGTCCATCCAGTATGCATATTAATTCAGTCCACAGTCAAAGGTGATTACTAGAGTTAGCTTAATTTTGCAGTAGCTTCCTCCCGAATGGAGCAGCGGTCTAAGGCACTGCATCGCAGAACTGAGGCGCCACTACAGCCTGGGGTTCGATCCGGCCATGACCGTTGAGCCCCATAGGTCAGTGCACAATTGGCCCAGTGTTGTTCAGGTTAGGGTAGGGCTTGGCCGGGGGGCTTTCCTTGGCTCAACACGCTCTAGCGACTTCTTGTGGTGGTCCGGGTGCCTGCAAGCTGACCTCGATTGTCAGTCGAACAGTGTTTTCTCCGAAACATTGGCAAGGCTGGCTTCCAGGTTAAGTGAGCAGTGTGTGACGAAGCAGCACAGTGCGGCTTGGCAGGTCATGATTTGGAGGATGCATGTCTCAACCTTTGCCTCTCCTGAACCCGTTGGCTATTTGTAGGGGTGAGACAACATAGTAACTACCAATTGGGGAGAAAAATGGGGTGGAATATAAATAAAAACAAATCCCCCCCAAAATTTGCAGTGGCCTATAGGACATATGATGTACCTGAGTCGGTCTGTTCTCCTCTAATTACCTCAGCCATACATCTTAAATCTATTTTTTTTTGCTGTGCTTAATATGCGGTGGGCTATTAGGTTATGTATTGTACAATGGTACACTCATTATTTTAATTCAGGCTTTTTTGGGGGGCTTGGGCTCATAAATTCCTCTCACTGTCAACTGCGTGTATTTTCAGTAAACTTAATGTGTAAATAGTTGTATGAACATAACAAGATTCAACAACTGAGACACAAACTGAACAAGTTCCACAGACATGTGACTAACAGAAATGGAATAATGTGTCCCTGAACAAAGAGGGGGGGTCAGAATCAACAGTAACAGTCAGTATCTGGGGTGGCCACCAGCTGCATTAAGTACTGCAGTGCATCTCCTCCTCATGGACTGCACCAGATTTGCCAGTTTTTGCTGTGAGATGTTACCCCACTCTTCCACCAAGGCACCTGCAAGTTCCTGGACATGTCTGGGGGGAATGGCCCTAGCCATCACCCTCCGATCCAACAGGTCCCAGACATGCTCAAATGGATTGAGATCCGGGCTCTTCGCTGGCCATGGCAGAACACTGACATTCCTATCTTGCAGGAAATCACGCACAGAACGAGCAGTATGGCTGGTGGCATTGTCATGCTGGAGGGTCATGTCAGGATGAGCCTGCAGGAAGGGTACCACATGAGGGAGGAGGATGTCTTCCCTGTAACACACAGCGTTGAGATTGCCTGCAATGACAACAAGCTCAGTCCGATGATGGTATGACACACCGCCCCAGACCATGACGGACCCTCCACCTCCAAATCGATAACGCTCCAGAGTACAGGCCTCTAACGCTCATTCCTTTGATGATAAACGCGAATCCGACCATCACCCCTGGTGAGACTAAACCACGTCTGCCTGACAACAGGCCTACAAGCCCTCAGTCCAGCCTCTCTCAGCCTACTGCGGACAGACAGCACTGGTGGAGGGATTGTGCGTTCCTGTTGTA
The DNA here is from genome assembly GCF_023373465.1 of Oncorhynchus keta. Lineage (NCBI taxonomy): Eukaryota > Metazoa > Chordata > Actinopteri > Salmoniformes > Salmonidae > Oncorhynchus > Oncorhynchus keta. The sequence goes on from NC_068446.1 coordinate 3,614,822, forward strand.
AGTCGGGCAGTTGTTGTTACCATCCTGTACCTGTCCCGCAGGTGTGATGTTCGGATGTACCGATCCTGTGCAGGTGTTGTTACAAGTGGTCTGCCACTCCAAGGACAAGCAGCTGTCCATCCTGTCTCCCTGTAGCGCTGTCTTAGGCGTCTCACAGTACAATTTATTGCAATGGTCACATCTGCAGTCCTCATGCCTCCTTTCAGCATGCCTAAGTCACGTTCGCGCAGATGAGCAGGGACCCTGGGCATCTTTCTTTTGGTGTTTTTCAGAGCCTCTTTAGTGTCCTAAGTTTTCATAACTGTGACCTTAATTGCCTACCGTCAGTAAGCTGTTAGTGTTTTAACGACCGTTCCACAGGTTGCGTGTTCATGAATTGTTTATGGTTCATTGAGCAAGCAGGGAAACAGAGTTTAAACCCTTTACAATGAAGATCTGGGAAGGAAGTTATTTGAATTTTTACAAATGATCTTTGAAAGACAGGGTCCTGCGAAAAGGGACGTTTATTTATTTTTTGCTGAGTTTATATAGGCCTATGCATATGCATAAGCTCCAATATATTTATAGATGTTCTACATGAGACGTTTTTAGCGCTTTTAATTAATCATCACCTTTTTTCTATTCCGTTGCTTGGCTTTGAAACAAGATCCACAACGACCACGTTTTCCACTCAGTTTCAAGCTGTTGTTGGACTTCTTTCTTGAAATTGATCCATCACAGTGAGGTCAAACAATGTAGCCTAACGATACGTTCTAAAAGTGTGAAACTGTTTTGATGATAAGTATTTGATGTGATTTTCGAGTGCATTTGTATCATGAGAATGAAGGGACAAGAGCACTGAGTACCAGGCCATTAGTGAGCTGGCGGTCGTTAGCGAGTTGGGTACTTCCCTCGCATCAGCGCCATTTGTGTACAGAGCGAATAGGAGGAGATTACCGTGACTCAGCGGTCAAGTAGAATTTGACTGCGGTCATGCGTCATGACTGCCGGTGTGGCAGTAATACGGTAACCGCAACAGCCCTAGTCTTAGCTCAAGTTGAATTAGAGGCAGCAGTCTTATAGCCCAGTGTGAGTTGAGCTGGTCACTGCAGAGCTGTCTCCTTTAAGGGGTCTTTCATTAAGAGAGAGGGATCGTGCGCCAACACGTTGAACATTCCAGACCACAGCTCCTCTAGATTTACAGCCTTCTCCTAGACCTCCATCACACACGGCACGGCACCACCTTCCCCTGACACTACTCCTTCCCTTTGCTACTATCTACTGTACCGTCACACACGGCACGGCACCACCTTCCCCTGACACTACTCCTTCCCTTTGCTACTATCTACTGTACCATCACACACGGCACGGCACCACCTTCCCCTGACACTACTCCTTCCCTTTGCTACTATCTACTGTACCGTCACACACGGCACGGCACCACCTTCCCCTGACACTACTCCTTCCCTTTGCTACTATCTACTGTACCATCACACACGGCACGGCACCACCTTCCCCTGACACTACTCCTTCCCTTTGCTACTATCTACTGTACCGTCGCACTCACACTGTAAACACATATGCACCACCTTCCCTGAGAATAAAATCCTTCCCTTTGCTGGAGCCTCATCTACTGAAAAATACCTGTTGCAACACCTCAGGGAGCTGTAAACAGCAACTATACCCTGGTTGTATCAACATACGATGCTTTGAGAATAAAATAAAAGATACTCTGGTTGTAGACCAACACCGTTGCCATGGAGCCTCAAGCAGGAAAGAGCCAAATAAAAGATACTCTGGTTGTAGACCAACACCGTTGCCATGGAGCCTCAAGCAGGAAAGAGCCAACTGAAAAAAAAACTTCTGCGTGTTCTAGAAAAGTTACTCCTATCGTCAATCAACTCAGTAAGTTGTGTGAGAACTAAAGAAATGGTGAAAAACATTTAAACTGGGTCGACCCCAACACCAGCGTGTGAGAGCAGTGTGAGTGTGAGCACGGTGTGTGTGCGCTGTCTCTGTGTGTGTGTGTATACCCTGACCCGACCCCAAGATAACAGTAGTTATCCTGAGGCTTCATTCGACCTGGGCTGCTATTTGGCGTGAGAGTCTGGTGACCTTCACCACCAGTGTCCAGCATGGTCTCCACACACACACATACAAACAGACAGACAGACACACAGTGCAGGCCAATTAAAAGTCACGCAGAGTGAGTGCTGTACCACTGTGTCTCAGAGAGTGTCCTTCCTGCCCAATGAACATTCAAGACCTTAGGGGTAACAGATGGCCTGGTTAAATAACACACTGGTGTGTGTGTGTGTGTGTGTGTGTGTGTGTGTGTGTGTGTGTGTGTGTGTGTGTGTGTGTGTGTGTGTGTGTGTGTGTGTGTGTGTGTGTGTGTGTGTGTGAGTCAGTCAGTCCTCTTCCATGCAATCACATGACCCTGCCACCTTGTCGAAAGGGTGAGAATTGGAAACAGTTTCACCCTCCTGTTCACATATAATTCAAGAGAAAAGAACCAGAATAATTCCATCCACCTTTCCATTGTTCCTAGTCTCTCCTGCCTCTTCATTCATACAGCTATTTCCTTTTCTTTGGAATCAGATAGCTCCCTGACTAAGTCATCAGATGAAAATGAAGATGCTGGTGCTTGACTTTGACTTGGAGCGTATCGTATGATTCATAGTCGAGTCATCTTCTACATTAAGATGTCTGGCTCTGCCACCCTGGTGCCTCCTCGACCTCATTCATCACCTGATCTGTCATTAGCATCACCAGCATCTATCCACTTACACAAACAGCAGACAAGAGGAAGCATTGTACCTGGTAACCTGGAACTGGTGCTGTGTCTGTTTGTGAGAGAGAACCATGCAGCTCAGTAACAAGACTTGGCGTGATACAGACACCGAGAGCGACAGTCTTAACAACATGACTTAACAGTGGAGGGAAGTAGGTAAAGAGGATCAGATGACATATTTCCTTCCTTTTTGATTTTGTAGCCACTTTAATAGATTAACAAGAGCAAGGGAGATCACTTTACCCCGGGTTATGTGTTATGGCAAAAGGGCCACCATTTTGCAAAGCATCACCTCTTAAGACCAGATATGTCACCTTTATAAAGTATGTGAAACATCAATTATTTGCGAAACATCTATGTCAAGGGTTTATGAAACCTTTTACGACCTTATAAGTTATAAAGTGTGACCACGGACAAATATTACGAGGGAAACTGAGACTGAGCCACAGACGGAGGCATGACAGGAACTGAGAAAAGGAGAGGCAAAGAAAGTCAGCAGGTGGGTGTTTTACCCTGCTGGCTAGCATGGCTATACGGTGCGTTCAGGAAAGTATTCAGACCACTGGACTTTTCACACATTTTGTTAGGTTACAGCCTTATTCTAAATGTGATGAAATTGTTTATTTTCCCCCTCATCAATCTACACACAATATACCGCATAATGACAAAGCAAAAAAACAGGTTTTTAGACATTTTTGCAAATTTATTATTTTTAAAATATATTTTTTAATCACATTTACATAAGCATTCAGACCCTTTAATCAGTACTTTGTTGAAGCACCTTTGGCAGCAATTACAGCCTTGAGTCTTCTTGGGTATGACGCTAGAAGCTTGGCACAACTGTATTTGGGGCGTTTCTCCCATTCTTCTCTGCAGATCCTCTCAAGCTGTCAGGTTGGATGGGGAGTGTCACGGCACAGCTATTTTCAGGTTTCTCCAGAGGTGTTCGAACGGGTTCAAGTCCGGGCTCTGGCTGGGACACTCAAGGACATTCAGAGACTTGTCCCGAACCCACTCCTGCATTGTTGTAGCTGTGTGCTTAGGGTTGTTGTTCTGTTGGAAGGTGAACGTTCGCCACAGTCTGAGGTCCTGAGCACTCTGGAGCAGGTTTTCATCAAGGAGCTCTCTGTACTTGGCACACTTTCTTCTTTCCCTCGATCCTGACTAGTCTCCCAGTCCCTGCCGCTGAAAAATATCCCCACAGTATAATGCTGCCACCACCATGCTTCACCATAGTGATGGTGCCAGGTTTCCTCCAGACGTGACGCTTGGCATTCAGGCCAAAGAGTTCAATCTTGAGTTCATCAGACCAGAGAATCTTGTTTCTCATGGTCTGAGAGTCCTTTAACTGTCTTTTGGCAAACTCCAAGTGGGCTGTCATGTGAATTAGGGATGGCACGATATATTGGTGAACATATCGGAATCGGACGATATTAGCTAAAAATGACAACATCGTATTGTTGTTCGTATATTGAAATTGAACTTCAGTTCATGAAAATACATATCTAGCCAGCTACTTAACCCTGTTGCCCAAAGCTAACGTTATAAGCAGCCAGCTACCTAACCCTGTTGCCCAAAGCTAACGTTATAAACAGCCAGCTAGCTTCATCTGGCTAGTGAGGCTCGACCGGACTAAGGTTATGTGTTGTGAAGCTAGAAACAAAAAGGATTTGGCACAATAGTGGAATTTGCAGTT